>NC_031768.1:66798741-67132462 GCF_001522545.3 Parus major | reverse complement strand
CTTCCCTTCCCTTCCCTTCCCTTCCCTTCCCTGTCCCAGCTCTCTCAACCTCTCTTGCGTGTCAGGTGCTTCTGGCCCTGAACGATCTTCACGGACATCTTCCTCAGCCACACCTCAGCATGTACATCTCTCCTCTGCTGGGGAGCTCTGATATGGAACCAGCACACCAGATGTGCCTCTCCAGGGCTGAGCAGAGACAAATGATCACTTCCCTTGACCTTGTGGAAACATCTCAGCCCAGGAAGCTTTGCTCTTTTTTACTGCAAAGGCACGTTGCTGGCTACGAGGCTATTTGTTCTCCATAAGGACTCCCCAGCCCTTCAGAGCTGCCTTGCAGCTGGTGGATCCCCAGTGTGTACTGGTGCACACCAGGATTTCTCCACAGAGGAAGGGATAGGCTTTTTCCTTTGTTGAATCACGTGCAGTCCTTGTTAGCCCATTTCTCCAGCCTGTTAAAGTCCCCCTGAATGGCAACACAACCAACTGGTGCATCAACCCCTCCTCACTGTTTTGTATCTTCTGCAAACTCTGTCCCACTGTCCAGGTCATTGTTGAAGGCACTAAACAGTGCTGGCTCCAGTATCAACCCCTGGATTACTTCACTAATGACTGGCCTCCAAGCTGGCCTGTTTGCCTCAGCCTCTGAGCAGCTCAGTTTTCAGTCCACCTTACTGTCTATTTATCTCGTTCATATTTCATCAGATTGTCTGTGGGACCTTATGAGAGACAGTTTCAAAAGACATTTTAAAGTTGAGATTCAGAACATCCACTGCTTTCCCTTCATCCACCAAGGCAGTCAAGTCATTGAAGAAAGCTATCAGCTTAAAAACATGCTGACTGCTCCCAGACATCTATTTGTCCTTTATATATGTTTGGAAATGGTTTACAGGATTATTTGCTCTGTCACCTTTCCAAGTACCAAGATGAAGCTGACTGATCTGTGGTTCCCTGGATCCTCTTTCTTGACCTTCCTGAATATAGAAAGTGATGGGGTTTTTTTTCAGTCTCAGAAATAGCCCTTCGTTTGATGTTGCAAAGTTTCTTAGCATATAAAATATTTGAGGAGTTGAAAAGATTTGTGGAGCTTTTTTTGCCTCTAATGTCTGTAATTCTTTATAATCATTTTCATGGCTATTTGCTTGATTTTGAATTAAAATAAAAGAAAATAAGAACAAACAGCTGTGCCCAGACAAATATTGTTCAGATAATTGCCCACCATGAAGAACTAAAAGGAAAATTGCTTTTGTACTGTGCTAAACATTTTTAATCTGTTGTTACTGGGGTCTGTTTAACAAGCAAATATAAAAACCCCCTAAAGTTAGCTTTACAACATAATTTTTTGACAGAAGACAATGATGAATAAAATAATTTCTTGTCCCTCAGAGCTAGTATGTAATCAATGACAAATGAAACACAGGGGCAGGAACTGAAGGTGAACACTGAAAATCCCAAGTGCAGTTCAATTGTCTGCAATGCAGGGAAGTTTTTTAAGGTCATTATCAGCCTGACAGTAGCAGAGAACATTCCCTTGTACCTTTTATCAGTGAACAACTGAGCAACAAAAACTTCAGCCTTAGAAATCTTAACAGGAGATAATCTAACTCAGAGACAGATCTCAAAAGGTAATCTTCTTTTTTGTTATATTCCTACTTGAAATACAAGATAAAATGGATCAGACAGGACTGGATGCAATGATCCAGAGGATGATGTCTTTTAAAACAAGGATTTTCAAACTGTTACAGAAATCCGTATCACTCAGCATTTTCAATATTCAGTGTTTTAAAATAAGTATGTACCCTTAGGATAGTTCTAAAATACTGTGCATTATTCATTGTTTGTTCAGGATAAAAACACTTGGTTTTCCTACTCTGAACAAAGGTTGTTCGGCAGGCACACTGTAATATCAACAAAGGTAATCTCAGGTCAACACATGAATTATGGAACAGAAAGCAAAGTTAAGACACCTTCCTATCTCAATAAATCTATAAAAAGTACTTCAGTATGATAGATGGTGGTGATGGTGGACTGAATGTAGAACTGTCTCTGCATTCAAGAATATAGATGCCTTACATTATTTATCAAAAGAGAGTCTCTTAATTCTAAAAAGACTGCACCAAAACATATTCATGGCTTGGGCTGCTCTCTCTTATTATTCTACTCATTAGAAATCAATAATAACAACACTTTCTGAAAGGTCAAACAAGATGATTTCTTCATTGGTATGAGTAGGATTTCATAATATGAAAATAATAGTATTATTTTTCTGCATCCTAAAAATGTACCAAAAACAAGCACTGAAATACCTATCACATGTAAGATAAAATGCTGCAATGCTGGTTGTGCACACTAGTGGAAAATTAATCTTTTACTTAATCCCTTTGCTTATAATTTGAAACTCATTAATAAAAGCAAAGGTGAAAGTAGTGCAAATATTTCCTACAAGACACCCCTCCTTCCTTGAAAAAGCTAGGACCCCCAGAATTATTCTGGGAATTTTCTCTGCACTTTAACCCAGAGTTCTAGGGATTGCAACCAGCCCTACACTTCCTGAAGCACAGTGTATTTGTGGTGTTTATAATGGTACTATTTTATAACCTCACTGCAAGTCAAGGCAGAAAACTAAAGAGTTCAGTGTGAAAAGGGAAGATGCTCTACTCTTTCAAGGTTAAACATTTTTTTCAATGCTCCCTGTCATCTGCTGTCTTCTCTCCATCTGTGTTTCATTCCTGTATTATTTTTCAGCTTTGTTTTGTGTGCACCTATAATAACATCATGTAACTGAATGAAATGATGCCTTTCAGAAGCTGACATTTTAGTTACTTTTGCTTTGTTTCTGCTACCACACAGAGAAAGGGAAAAGGGAATGACAATGGAGGAATTGGAGAGTAAATAATCTCGTTTGTAAAGGTTCACCAAGCAGCACAGCACAAAGGAATTAACAAAATGTTCATGGCAGCGCTTTAGCTCTTTAATCACTTCTCTAACATGTGGGAGACTTTCACTGCAAGGGAAAAGGTATCTCAAGAGAGGAGTTCACTTTTACTAGAGATATTTTTGCCCTTATTGATAGCACTATAAAAGGTAACAGCTGTCCTTGGATTTTATTTCCACTTACCAATTAATGTCTCATATACACTCCCAAAGCCCACACCTCTGTTTCCAGAGCCTCCACATTAACTGCCTGGAGAAAATTTACCATATACTCCTTCAGAGACCTTTTGGCACTAAAAAAATGCCCCCAGAGTTTGTGGCATCAATTACAAGTCACTGCTGACCTTGGTCCTAACTTGTATTTCCCCCATCATGTCCTGTGATGCCCTCATAGAACACCAGGTAATGAGGTGCTCCTGCTGCAGCCTCTGAGCATCCATGCTGACCCTGCTGGTCCCTGTGTGGCAATACCCATGAAACTGAGAAAAGGAAGAGAGGAGAGCTGGGTGCTTCAAACAGCTCCAGGCTCTGGGCAAAGCACCATCTGTCGTCCTTCAATGACAGATGCATAGAACAACCAAGGAATTGTGCCACCAAAACTGATACCAGCCATAATTTTAGGATCTGGCATTTCCCCGTGCTTTGGGAGCATGGCCAAGGGTTATCCAAGCGCTACTAGGCGGGGAATTTATTCACTAAGGAAGTGGCATAAGCAATATAACAAGACTTCAGACACAGCCTGTAAAGCTTTAATGTTTTTACATCAGTCAGCAGCAGTTGGCTGAACAACAAGGAGAGTTCACACTGTACCTATTCAAAGGAAAGCAGAGCTGTGACCGCAGCGGGACATCCCTGTGGACCTCCAGAGTTCAGGGTAGCTTTGCTACATCTGATCCCTCCCCACATGACTGTGCTGCCCAGAAAAGATCCAGCTACCCAGGAACAGCTTGCTGTCTTGCTTTTCAACAAAAAAAAGTATTAAACTTAAATCATTGGAGGCATTTGAATTAAGAAAAAATCAAGAGACAAGAGGAAACTAAACTTTTTTCTTTAAATGGCACATATAGATTGTGTATAGAAACTATACACAATTTGAATGCAAAAGAGTTATTGAATGCTGCACTTACCAGTATTTATTGTGATGGGAAAAAGCATTAATGGCATAAATCTTAAAAAACACCCATATGTAGCCACTCAGAATCCAACTCTTCTTTCACTCTAACAGCCACTGACAGGATTATGTCAGAGTAAAGTGCCCTTGCTACATCAGAGAAATGTCCTCTGACACTTTTGTTACAAAATACTTACTAAAAGGGAAGGAGTCCCTCAGCTTCACCTCTCGATGCTAGGTGATCCTGGATGAGATAGAGTTTCCCAGATGTATAGGGTGAAGCAGGAGCTATGAGACTATGAAATCCAGAAGGAACGCAGGCCCAAAAGTGTGGCATGTGATGGCAGAAGTGTTATAACTCAAACATCTCTCACATTTCTGTCACCATTTCCCCTCTATGGATCAGTTCTGTATGTTGGGTAAGAAAGCAGACAAGTAGAGAAATATCCTCCTGTTGCTGACTAATGTAAAACTGGCCCTTAGCTCTCTAAAATCAGCTCCACTCAGCATGAGAGAAATGTTATCCCAGGAGAGAAATATCCCAAGAGAGCTGAGATCCTACACTGAATGAGTCTCCACTGCTTCATACCTACAAAGAAATCTGTAGTTTTTTTGGGAGATATAAAACTCCTCTGCTCTGATTTCCTGGGATCTTTTAGTACCACTTTTTTAAATCAGTTTTGGGCACATAGACAAGATGGTAAACAATATAGTGCTAAGAAATAGCTTTAAAAGCATGAATATAAGAGCTACATTTAATATGAAAATACTAAAAAATAATTTCATCCTTCCTACACATTACTCTTTATCTGTAGATTTGAAAGCCATTATTTTAACACAAAACTTTTTTGGTTTTTTTTAAATTCAAGTATTCATTTCTTATATCACAATTAAAACTGAGTATTCAAACAAGATCCTTGGGAAAAGGATCTCTTTGAAAGCAATATATGTATTGTAGTGCATCTTGTTTATCAGTATTTGTAATTACATTTTCTAATGAAGACACAGCTACCAGAACCTTTCAAGAGGCAATTTTTACCTATTTAAGCACATTTATGAATTTTTAGATTTGTATTTTCTGTCAATAGCCCTAAAAACTATGACACCTATAACAAAGATTGCATTGCATAAGAAAACAGAGCCTTTGGTAATAGCCAGTTTTAATTTAGGAGGGTGACACACTAAGCATTTACGTGAAATGAGCACAAGCAACAGAGAGCAGATTATTACAGCCCTGTGCAACATATGGTGACTTCAGGTATATAACTAATGACATCAGAAAGACAGCCTAGAAACTTCTGCAGCACATCTGGGTCTGAGGAAGAAGTGGAAATTTTTGACAATTTCTAAAGAAGCATATGCACTCCTGCCCATTTTTATCTGTTCATAAAAGTTAAAACAGTGCTTGTTGATTTTTACTGCTTCATCCCTGCAGTTACAATCACCAGTTCACACTTAGCAAAGGTGAGATTCACTGCTCCCTGTCTGATACTGTAGTACTGTACAAAGGTACTGTATAGGGTAGTAAATCCTTTACACCAGAGGGATGTAGAGGAACAGGAGGCAGAAGGACATAGCAGGTTGTAGAATTGATTTTCACCCAGGTAAATAAGAAACAAAAACTACAACAGCTGCTGAAGCAGACCATATTGGACTTTCACCATCTTTCCAGCCCAGAGGACTCCCAAGTGCAAAGCAAAATCTGGTGACCTGGTGCTGTGTGTTACAGCTTACCATGAGCATGGTGAGGGAAGAAGGCTGAAAAGACACAGGGCTGTGTACACACACATGTCCTTGATATATGCAACCAACACATTTCAAAGCCATCAAGGGCTAAGGCTGAAGCCTGTCCACTTTATGCTACCTTTCCAACTTCCACCTGTCTGTCCAACTAATTTATTGGGACAAGTGTTTTGCCCTCAGGTGAAAAGCCTCTCCTGCTTGTTGCTTCACTATTTAGTATATGGGCAAAACAGTTTCATCATTCATAATGAATCTGAAAAAAAAGTAAGCCAAGGGACAGCTGCCAAACTCACCTGGATTCTAAGCACAGACACGAAAGCAAGGTCTAATTATATCCTCTTTCCTTTCTAGAGTTTCTGGAAATGTGATGATGTTTCAGGCAGCAAAGGGAACTAGTTTTACAGGAGAAGCACATACATACTTTCTTTTCAACCACCCTTCCTCAAGTAGCTTCATCATGTCACCTCAGTCCTTTATTTTCTATTAAGATCTTTAATTCATTGAGAAGGTCTCACCTCCCATTTTGGAGAAGCTTTGATTCCACTGATGTAACAGCTATGAAAAACAAGCACTATATGGCATGAAATCTAAGTGAGAAAGGCCTATTATTGGCTATTTGACTCATTATTCAATAATATCCAGCCAGCCATTGCACTACTGAGACAGCAGAACATTTGATTTGAGACATAATAACAGTCAGAGAAAGCATTTGTTTCTAGAATTTCAAAGAACCCATGTATTAACACATACTAGGCTTATTATCACTCTTGAGAGTCTCCAGGTGAGCATGACAAGTCTTGCTTCTAAAATTAGGGTCTCCAGCATCTCCAGAATCTTAACAAGTGAAAACACACTGGATTTCTGTGCCATTATTTTGGTCATGCTGCTACACACAAATCCAGTCAAGTAGACTAATGCTAGATTCCTGTATGTCTTATTCAAGGCACAGCTATGTCATTCACCAGTGCAGATCAAGGAAGCAGCATGCAGATGAAGCTGCTGTAGTGCATTTTTAGAGAGTAACATCTTCTACTGTGTGCTTTGTCATATGTTCTAATGTGGGGAAAATAATTCCTGTGCTTGGTCCAGTATTGTAATTCCTGTTAAACAACTATAAATGCTTCATTAAGGTTTTTTTCCCAATCACCTGTGACCCTATTCAAAATTGCTTTAAATCAAATAATGCTATTAGAAAAGCCACTTGTGCAAAGTGTTATAAATCATCATCTTTTTTCACCTCTCTTTGCACTGGTAAAAATGACAAAGAGAGGTAAGCAGCCACTGAAAACTGCACTGAATACTTGAGTCCTTTAGAGAGGACAAGCAATTACAGTCTTATTTATTCAGACTTTGGCAACCAATTTCTACCTTTTGCTTCTCCTGCCAGAAAAATCAATATAATTAGATGCAAATGCACAGCAAACAGTTTGAGGAAGACACTGTGTAGGCATCTGAAGCATGGTGAATGTGAGTACATCATGATGGTGCCTCACTCCATGAACAGGATGAAAGATGTTTCCTCCATTATTCCCCAAGGATGAATCTGAATGTGGCATGTTTTGCAGCTGGTGTTTTGCAGTCATCTAAGTTACTCCCCTCCTCACTTCTGACAGATGCCAACACAGCCCCACCATCACCTCCCATTCAGCCTGTCCACCCTCAGCCCATCCAACAGAAACTGGCAGAGGTCAGTTCACCCATCTCACAAGACAGGAGCTGTCAGAGTCCTGCCTGAAATCTCATTGCTGGAATAAGACACTCTTGGACAAAAGACGGCTAAGAAATGCAAACTTTTAAAAGTTAAGATCCATTCCAGACACTGGAAACATATGAGACTGTATTTAAGAATGTAATTTCTATGCATTCCTGCGATCCTGGCCTTCAGTGAATGGAAACAAGGTTTTCTTGGATCAAAATTAAAAGAAATGGATGAGCTCTGCTTAGTACAAAATAGTTCTCAGTATCAGGAGGAAAAGGAAGTGTCAACTCTTAGCACTAACAACTTCCTCTTTTATCTCTGCTAATACAGCATGTGTTATCTTAGGAGAAGGAATTTGAAAAATCACATATATAACAGAACTCATTACAATTGAACAGTAGATCTTTGAGTGCTACCAAAGTGTAAATAAATGTAATGCAGCATTTGAAGAACACTGTCTCAGTACACTTTGAAAAAGCAGGCAAGAGACAAACAGAAAGGTGCACAATGCTCTCTTACCATCATACCGAATCATTTTAATATGTTAATTTGAAATTTTCTGCAAGTTTCCATTGTCCTTCATTGTAGATAGGACATTAACTGAAGAAATGAGAAGCAGAAAAGCTGGGTAAATAAAGCTGTGTTAGCTGCTGAGAGTTGCTCTCTCTTCCAAAATACAGTGTGACAGTATTCTGCTCTTCGGTGTGTCAAAATGCCCAAACTAGGAAAACTATTTATTAATATAATCAAACAATAAATTACCATTTGCAACTCCAAATTATTTTTCCAGAGATTCATTTCAAGCATGTTTCCTTGTTTCCTTGGAAACTGAGAAATGAAGAAACCAAATTAATCCAAACTGCTCTTCCATGTCACTCTCTGTCAGTGTACAAAATTCCTTCTCATTAAAACTTGTGCTGTAAAATTTCTGATATGTGTAGCTTTCAAATATTTCCTTAGTCATCAAAATAGGCATCTTTAAGGCCAAATGATGCACAGGTCAAATTTTTAAAAATCCAGCTTCCTACTCTTAAATATACTGAGCTTTAGAGAGCTTCCACACAAATCACGTGATCTTTACAAGTGTGCAGGCCAGCTCATTAAATGACAGACCAGGTCTCAGCCCTGAAGCCAGCAGGAATGCACACCTTGTGAGTAATCACTTCAGGCTGGAAATTCAGCTTTCAACATTCTTGTAGGAACAGAAGTATTCTAATTTGCTTGCAAAGGACTTAAGTATTATTATTTACTATTATAAAGAGCTGCCACTGTTATTAGACAAATCATAGAAAATAAGGCCAAAAGAGATCCGATACACTTTGTTTCCTTCCTCTTCCAACCTTTCTTGCACAAATTCCAGTTCAATTTGTCCTCCACATCAGCTTGTCTCCTCTACATATACCTCTCATATTATCTTCATCATCATCTTCCTTCCTGGTTTTTATGGGGGTGAGGGATACTTGAGTGACACAAAATTATTGCTGGCCCTTTCCATTCACTATCAAACACACCACAACCTGGCTATTTCCTATTTTTGTCTGCTTCTAGTACTTGTCAAATATGGGATACAGGATATCATGGTTTTGCTTTTTAATAAAGTCAAGTATTTCAAGGAAAAGGACAGATGGGATAGAATTGCCTTCTGCAGGATGTCACTGGTTCTCAAAACTGTTTTCTACAAACATGAGAAAATCAGATTTTCTCTAACCTGTGGTTTCAAGAGATAGCCTAATTAAATGTAATTACAAAACCTAGCTGCCCTGAAGACAAAGGGGCTCATCCAGTCCTTTCTAAATCACAACTATCACTCTGTTCCTCTTTTTCCCTTGAACAGTAGAAATTCTGTCCCAGAATTCACAATCACTATCAATGCCGTAGTAGCTCAGCTGCCTTGGTTAGTGTACTCCAGGGAATCAGCCAAAATTTAATTTATTACCCTCTAGGAGATGAATATTGTGTAACCTTTAAATTAGGTTACTGCATAACTTTTAAATTCTTGTTTCCCAGTGGCTTTTGAAAGTTGTGTGTAGAGATTCAATTTGGTTTCTCATGCAACTTTACACCCCTACAAAATTCCAAGATGTTTTCTGAGAGCTTAGTCTCAACCTATAAGATGGCACAGCCTGAAAAGACATTATAGGTGCTCAAGGTAATGACAGTGTTTTTCTTGTACCTCCTCAGAGTGTCCTTCCTTTTCTAGTGAATTGTTATAAAAGTCAAAATCTAAAATGAAGATTCTGGTTTTTCTTACAATATAATCCCCAAGACACAGGTCTGAGTAGATGAGACACCTCCAGACCAAGACATACATCATGTACAGAGTAAAGGGATACAATGAGGAACACAGTAAAGCTGGTTAATCGGGAAAAGGGAATGGAAAATGTGAACCCACAGCAAGGGGAATACTGGTTCTCAGGTGTATTTATCTGCAGTTTTCCTACAGAACATCAAAGATGAGATTTTAGGGAAGGCTGAAGCAGTGAGGTAGCTGATGGTGTAAAAAACCCTATTACCTCCTCACTCTGAACACTCTGACATCAACTCAGAACATTTAAGAACTGCAGAATGCCGAGAGCACTAAAAGGCAGAGGTCTATTACCCCACTCTCCCCTAATGGCTCTGTGCTGCCTGGCAGTAATGCACAGCACAGATGGTGCATGGATGATATAGAGACAATACCTAATTTTTCACCAGCCTGTGACACCCTGCTACATACATCCTTGTTGGCTGAAAAATTACCATTTGTAATTACTGAGATTCACAATAATTTAGCTCCCACAGAGGTATCTAACTGTAATATAAATATACTTTACAATAGATGACAAACTAACATGAGTCATATGTGGTCCAGTTTTAGTCTGGAATCAACCCTAAGTAAAATGGGCTTACATGACTATTTTGTTATTCCATCCTGTTTTCTTTCAGTGCATGTCTCTCACAGATTTTGAAGCCTTTGCCAGTTTGACAAGTCAAGAGGAGAATTGGGATACAAATCTCAAAGACACTGTATTTTCTGAAATTCCATGAGAATTCAAAGAGTAGAAGAGACACCCCAATTCGTCTCTTGACTAATGTCACCACTAATTTCACAGTTTCACTTGAGCCTCTTATGAATTTGGGAAGAGTAATGACACATCTCTTGACTGGTGGCTCTGGACATGGATGTCAGCCTGGCATACAGGCAGGAGGAAAAGACTGTAGGTGACTTTGGCAGGAGGGAGAGATCCAGAGGACTCCGTAGAAATAAACAGGGAGAAAGTACATCCCTCCCTAGGCAACCAGGCCTCATCAGCTATGCTGCTTAAGCAACAGCATGTTCCTTGTAGGAAAAAGACACCAACCTGCTTTTACAAGCCCATCTGCCTAAAGCTGAGTAGAACTTGATATATATCTTAGTATTAACAGCTGACAAACTTTTTATTTTCCAGGCAAACACATTTACCTTTATATAAACAACCTTCTCATACCTGTCTGTGCTCTTATCGCTATTCCTCGGTATTATTACAAATAATCTAAAACAACACGAATGGGTTCAAGTATTTCCTGGTTGATCCCTTTCACACATACTGTCACATTTTAAGTTACCTGAGGCCGCAGACTTAAACCCCCATCCTTCACCAGCCCCTCGGCGAGCAGATAATGGAGCGCTGTTCTCCTCGGGATGCCTCTCAGCAGCGGCACCGCGTTCCTGCTCCTCCCGATCACAGCGCAGAGCACTCACTGCAGATTTTTTATTTTTTTTTTTTACTTCATTTAACCCTTTCCGCCTTATTTTTGACCCGCACCCCATCCAGGACTTCAGATTAAGAGCTCCTTGCTGACAGGTACTACCAGCACTACCGTTTCCCTGGAAGTCCCCCATTTTCCCCGCTCTTTTCTATTTCGCACACCGAGCATCCCTCCTCAAGAGCGGGGTTATCCGACCCGGCACACTTGCTGCGAAGAGCGGCGCTGGGATCGTGTGACACAGAGGGAACCAGCCCGGCTCGCAGCCAAACCCCACCGCCGGGCTCCTGCCACCTCCTCCCGAGAGAGCGCCGTGATCCCGGCCGGCTCTCCCGGGAATGCTGCCTAGCTTTCCTGCCGCGACGCCCAGGTCGCTCCGTGTCTCCCGAGGGGCAGAAGGCGGCCGCGCCCGCCATGCCCGCCATGCCCGCTCCCGGCCCGGCCCGGCCCGGCCCACCGCCCCCCTCGCCTCCCGGGGCGTCCCGGCGGGGAGGAGCCCAGGGAGCTCCGGGCGGGGCGGCGCGATCTCGCCGCTGGCTGGGACTGCCCGGAGCCGCCTCGGCTGTCCCCATCTCGCCCCGCTCCCCCCGCGGCGGCGGCGGCAGGACCAGGTGAGAGCGGGGCGGTGCCCGCTCCGCTGGGGGAGGGCCCAGGCGGCGGCGGCTCCCGGTGGCGAAGGAGGGGCCGGGCGGGAGGAGGTCGGGCGGAGGGAGGCCGGGCTCGTCTTGACAGGAGGGAGGGAGAGAGGGCAGGCTGCGCTGGTGGCTGCGCTCGCCGGGCGCGGGTGAGTGAGCGGGCGGCGGCGCGGGGAGCGGGGCGGGCGGCGGGCGGCGGGCGCGTCCCGGCGGATGGCGGGCGGCCGGAGCGGGGAGGCGGCGCTCGGCCGCGCCCGGCGGACGGGGAGAGAGGCGGGGACACCGGGCGGTCCCCGGCTCCGCTCCGGGGGCTCGCGGCGGCGGCGTCTCTTCCCTCGCGGCGACCCGGAGGAAAGTTTCGGGGATGCCGGTGTGGCGGGGGCTCCCCCTGCCCCTCCGCCGCCCTCGCCTCTCCGCCGGCTCCTCGGAGCCCCGTCGCCAGCCGGCGGCTGCCCGCCTTGACGCCGCTGTCGCTTAGCGCCCGATGGCAGACAAAGCCGCCTCCCCACCTGCAGCCCCGGCCCCCTCCCCGCCCGAGGCGGCCCCGGGGACCGAGGACCGGGCCGGCTGCCCTGACGGGGACGGGCGTGGGGAGCGACACCGGCCCGCCGAGCGCCAGCAAACTTATTTTTAGATGCGCTTCCCATCACAATGCGTCTTAAAAATAGCACGGTTATTATTTAAGGAGTGGGAAATAAACTCGTTCTGGAGGCCTCGTGGTGGGATTATTATTTTATTTTTTTAAAGCCATTTCTTTTTTAGAGAGGAAAAAACTGTTTCAGTGGTATAGGCAACTGTGGGCCGGTTAATATCCACAGGTGCACCCAGGATGCTTTTACTACATCTTCATTAAGGTCACCCCTGAAGCGTGCGAACAAAGGTACTCATGGCGTTGTCCTCTGCAGTGTGTCTTCGGTGTGAGACGCGAGGTGTGATCTACGGGCACACCTGATTCATGCAATGCTTCCTGTAGGGTTACTCGAGGTTTTTTTTTGATCTGTCGTTTCCTTCGTTTTCTGTCCTGTCACTCGTCTCCAAACGCCTGCAACATGTGGGTGATGCAGGCTGATGGAGTGATAACAGCCTACAAGGATCAGAGCTGTTTATTACTTTGTAAAAGAATCTTTGGCTTTTGTTTTAGCTACCGTCTCTCAGCAGACTCTGGTGATGGAACTACCATAAAATAAATGGGTCTTATTGCTCCAAATGTTGTAATATTACATCATTTGTATCAATTACCTCATCATGATTGCTTGCAAAGCAGAGTTCTGATTTTTATTTTGGAGCCCCTATAAATAATTGGGAGACTTGTGTAAAATGAAGCATAAATGAAAATGGAAAAGTACACCTCCAATAAGGAAAGGAACTTTAGGAAAAAAAAGCACTGAATTGTAGAGTATTTTAGATTGCAAAGGACCTCTGGATGTCACTTAACTTCTGTCTCCACACTCAAAGGAAGTCCAGTTGGGTAATGTTTCTCAGACTTTGTCTGTGTGAGTTTGACTATTTCCAGGAATGGAGGTTACACAGTCTCTGTGATTATGGTGGTGCCAGTGTCTGACCATCTTTGTGGTTATTTTGGGTTTTCTTCCTTAATCTATTGTCAGTTTCCTGTGATGCAATTTGTTTGTGTTTCTTCTTAGTCTGCCACTGTGCACCTCACATCCGTCCATGGGTGATCAAACTCATGTGCATCTGTCGTTTTAGACACTAGAGGAAGCCATGCTAGTGTTTTGAACCAAAGAACCGGTTGTTTCACAACATCATTTTAAATATAATGGCTAGTTTTTATTCTTATACATCAGAAATTTATTAATCCCAAACATCTGCTTAACATTTCCTGTTTATTTGAATGTGGTTAATAGCAGATTAGCATATTAATTTGAAATGCATGAAAGCCTGATGGAGACTATTTATTGGTGCTTTCCTTAAATAAATGTCTCAAATAATTTACCCATCTCTGTCCCCTGGATTAAGCATTGTGTTCCTTAACCTGAAATTGAGATTGTTTACTCCCAACTTTTGCTAGAGTCTTTTCACCATCAACAGTGTCATATATAGTCTCTTAAAATGGCAGTGAGTCTACTCATTTTAATAGAAGGACAGCTTTTTGGCTTTGGTCTTGAAATAGGTTTTCCTTGGGGAGGGATGTGCCGTGAACAATACAGTACAACCTGTTATTACTGGGAAGTTGCCTTTGTACTATATAGGCGTTGTTTAATGCTCTGGAGTTGGTTGATATTTATGATGCTGTTGATGTGGTAAATGGTGTGGGGACTCTTTTTTTTGTCCAGCAGGAAAAAGTAAAAAAAATCTTCTGCGCTGTGCAGAATAAAAATCTGTGTGTTCTCCACCATGGCAATAGGCTGTCAAAATTACTTGTTTCTTAATTTGTGTAAATTCTTGGATATTGCTGATAATGCCTCAAAAGCAGGGGAATATATTTCTAATGTGATTTATAGCATGTCACTTCTGGACGTGTCTGGGTGGAATTTCAAAATATTAGTGTGGTGCTGCTTAATAGAAAATGCTTCTGAGTAACTCATGATTTCCATTAGAGCCGTATCAAATAATTTATTAGAAGCTGTTTGAATGACTGGCTGCGCTGAATTTGATGATATTTAGGATCATTTGATAAATAATTTAACTTATGTTTCCAGATAGCAGCTGCCTTTTTATAATGACGGGAACACCTGACGGGTCCATTCATTGACTTGCAGTAATTGTAGGGAGCTTCCACTCAGGAAGAAATCAAATCTATGGGTCGTTTTTTTTTTTGTGGTGTTGTTTTATATTATTTTATTTAGTGCTGTAGTGACTCTGTGAGTCGTAAATACTCTTGACATTTATAAATCCCTTCTGCAAGCTTACTAGACTCCAGATTATGTATTTGAGGTTTTAAATTTTACCACCACTAATATTTTAGGTATTTTAAAACGGTATTTTTTATTTCAAATGTGGACTGCTTAGTCTATGTTTTTCCCAGTCTGAGGAAAATCTCCTGATAGTATGTAATTATGGTTAAATAAATAAATGTTATATTACACTTCCACAAAATAAAACTTTTTTAGGGGATATAAAAGCTGTATTTTATTTGACAGTATTTGAGGGTGATTTGCATAGCTGGAAAAACAGTTTATTTTGGATTGTTAAGATCAAAGTCTTGGAAGAGGTGATCATCAGGATAGCAGTGATTCATATAATAGATTTCAGTTTGAATTTGGTCAACAATGTAAAACTGGGAATGCTCTTGTTAGACTTAAAAATGGTTTGCTTATTGTAGTGCGTACAGAAATGCTGTCAGTGGCTTTAACTTTATTGTTATAGGACAGAATTTCATAATGGAGCTCATATGCTTTCAGTTTTATGGCCTGGAGGACTGAATGTTGGAACCGCTGTGCTAAATTAAACCTGGGGTCTGTGACAATGACTAATAAAACATGCTTCAGAGGGAATTGTGAGAACAAATGGGAGGTAATTTGCATCCCCTGCTCAAGGTGAATATGATGCTTTGTAGTTTGGAATTGGCTTAAAACCTGAATAACGTTTAATAGCCTCTTCAGATGTTATTATGCATAATTATGATAATTTTGGACATACTTGTTGCTGATATAAGTAACCAGTCTAGATCTGTGGCTAATTTGGGGGGCAGATAGTTTATGCTGGTGTTTTGTTTGCTTGCTTGTTGCCAGACTGCTTCTAGACTCAGGCCAAATTCACTTAATATTTTCCACCAGATTCAGTGATTGGGGCTAATGTGACATTTGGGAAAAATAGGTTCTTCTGCCCACAAAGTTCATAGTTTGAAGTGTAGTGGTGACAACACTCACCTGGGTGTGAAACCTGTCCAGGTGCAGATTGCTTTTCTGTTTGTGTTGGAGCAAGGTCTGGAACAGAAACTGTTTCTCAGAGAATTCCACTATCACCGGTTTGTAGGCAGGTCTGGGGTGTGTATCTCTCAGCTTCTCTTGTGGAATTGACATAGAGATCATGCCTGTACTTGCTAATTTGGTCTTTTATTTTGGACTTGGAAAACTTGGGAAGTTTGTGCTCCAACAGCTGTCCTAGTGAATGTTCAAGTATTTTAAATATAAACAACATCTACAAAAAAGCCTGAAGTTACACTGATACGTACTAACTTGAGTCTCCTGAGCTCTGGGCTCGGCTTAAAAGTCAGGGTAAAAAAGCATTGTTATTATACAGTGTGTTCCTGAATATTGCTTAATTCCATTGTCATATCATCTTGAATAAGGGATGCTTATCATCTCTCATGTATTCTAAGCAAATGTTTCTGAATACTGTTAGATTCTTGGTGTTGGTGGCTTCTGGTAAGAATAGGTTATGTGCTGTATGATTATGTTTTTATGAACTTGCCATTGTGAGGTGGAATGGCACCAGTCAGTATTATTCAGTGAATACCTGTGAGTCTAAGTATAAATTTCACTATGGTGTTATCACTTTTTTGAACTTCATTAGGAATGCAGCCCCCATGGAGGGTTTTGAAATGGTGAAATTCTGCAGTTCCTACCACAAGCTCCTGACAGGCTCCATACCATGTTTGAGGACTTACATCTTTGAACTTTGATTGAAATTGCAGGTAGTGCTGTTCCAAATCAGTGTTCCCTCAGCTTCTGTGTCTAGTGGATAGCTTTACATTCCTTATTTGTATGAAGAAATCCATTATTTGCTTATATGCACCCAACTGGCCCTAAAAGGAGTGTTGTTGGTCCTGCTCAAGAGTTCCCTTTCCTAGACTAGAAGTCAGTCAGCTGCTGTGTTAATCCCATGAAAAAACTCCACCAGTTTAAGTTATCAGTCACTAATATTTGTACTAATGTACAATCCAAATCTGTTTTTCACAAAAAGCTTTGTGTTTGCAACATGACCACACATTCTGTTCTCATCAGTGCTGGCATCACTGCTGCAAGCACGAGACTGCTATAGATGGCAGTGTCAGGCTGGGGAAACGATGGGAGAATTTATGGTGACTACAGGCTCCAGGAGGTGAGAACTAAATTTAAAACCTGGATTTCTGTCCCTAGTAATTGAAGTTTCTTTCCCAAAATAGCACTGATAAAAATCATAGCTTTCATTGTCTTTTTATTGTATTATCTATGTCAACCAAGAAATGTTCTTAAATGCTTTAGGCAAATGTCTAAAAGGAGGGTTAAAAATGGAGTAGGTGTGTACTGTCATACTTTTGACTTCTTGGAAATTTGTACTTCAGGAAAAAAGATTCTTATAAGCCTCTTAACATACTTTTAAACGAACTGGAACAAAATGTGGTGTTACTAATAGTATTATTAATGTCTGTTAAATATTTTGTTTTCTTTCAGTTACGTAAGAGCACAGGTAATTAGAGTGCTTTGAAAGGAGTTTAAATACAAGTGTCAGTTGTCATCGTAAATGAGTGATTGTTAGGATGTGGATTTATTTTATTCTTTGCATCATAATACGTGGTTTGTCTTGGAGCAGCAATTGCAAGACCTTCATACCAGGCCATGACGGAGCATACAAATTTGGCATGGGATTCCAAACTGGAGCACCTCGCTTGAGTAAGATTGGAATTTCTCAGGACACCCCACTTCTTAGGGAGCAGAAGACATTCAGCAGTGCTATAGGATATTGCTGTCTTTCAAGTTAAATAATAGGTGTATTCTTATTTCAGAGGCAGGCTCTTTGCACAACAAATCCCTGAAAAAGAATCTTTCTCTCACCTTGTGGAAGGCTTTATTTGGAAACAGAACACCTCTATTCATTCACTGCAGGACTTTCACTGTGATCATTTTTTGTCTACCTGACAAGCTGTATAAACACAATGCAGTGACATTTGGGTTTGTTTTTTTTAATTTGAAGAAATCAACTACTACATCATTAACATTTTCTTTCACATATCTTTACTAAAAATCTGATTCCATGCAAAAGCAAAAATATTTTGAATAGATAATATTGTTCTTTGGAAGGAAGTACTGCATGCTTGTGTACCTGGCAACAGGAAAATATAAACTAGTGCTTTCAGAAAGCAAGTTAAATTTCTCCTACAGTAGAAACAGGTTTACTTGTTGAGACTGACAAGCTTAATGTTTCTGGGCAAGAACACGACTTTAACCTCTGTTGGTGTGATGAAATACCACAAATGATGCTGTAGGTAGTGTTGGCATTGAGGATGAAATGACAGACAAGAAGTTACATAATTGTTTGTGATTGTACCATAGCTGCCTAGACTATTCCTAAGTCAGTGATTCCATACATTGCTGTTTAAAAGGCAGTTTTACCAGACTTCACAGAATTCATCAGTCTCACTTTTTTTTTTTTTTTTTCTTTTTCCCCACAGCATGACAAGGTCTGAAATGAGTTAGAAGGAAAGCTGTATGCTTAGCGTTAGTTCAGAAATTATTTAATGGATCTGTTTAATCTATCAATGAACTGTCAACTTGGTTATTATTGAACAAACATTTTCAGTATCTTAAAATTCTTCATTTTATATACATAAAAAGTATACATTGCTCATTAGGAATATTTGTAGCAATAGATGTTCTGAGAGAGGGATTATTTTGGCTGTTAATAGTTTCATTAGACTACCTTTATTAGAAGATTGAAAATTAAAATAACATTATTTATGTTTTTCATATTATATTTGCCTATTTCTTCTGTCTCCTGATTAAACATGATCACCATTGAGAGCAAGTATGCCCTCCTGTGAAGTCTGGAGTTAGTGAAGCTCATTTCCTTATGAATTTGTATTTTATGGTTCCTCTGATGGTTATGATCAGTGTTTTTATTATGTTGAAGGTATGGTAAGATTTCTCTCCATGTGGACTCTGCTAATGTGTAATATGATGTGAATCCATACTCCAGCCTTCATCTCATTCAGGGCATCTATTGGAGCTGTTTGTCAGAAGCTTGTTCTTCACTTGGCCATCTGTTTCTGTAAAGCATGTAGCAATTTAACTGCCTTAGAGGTTGCTATCCTGTCAGAAATCAGTAATACCTGTCAAGTGGTTCAAAACTATTGGGAGAGGAAGAGAGAGATGTTCGCAAGCCTCGTGATCGCATAAGCTTCTTATCTTTGCCAAAGCAGACCTGAAATCTGTGTTTTAATTATTCTGCAGCACTTGGGATTCTGATGCTCTCCTTAAAGAGCTATATCCCAAAAAGAAAGTTATTTGTATATGAAAAGTTTAAAACATGTGCTGAAACCAGAAAATATTTCTTATGATGTTTAGTGTCAATAGGATACTCCTAAAAATACTGACTTATTTTTAATAACTGTCAGACTCACATTTTTTCCCCTGTAAATTCTATGATTTCATTGATATTTTGTAATCAGTAATAGCTACAATTCATTCAGGCAAGACATTTTGATGAGTTTTTATTTTACTTAATATCCTTTACTTGATATCCTTCAGCTTAATATCCTGAATGTCTGCAAGAGTTAGTGCAAGGAGCACAGATGATGTGTAGGATTGGGTCACCTGTAAAGAAGAGTAGCTTCAACATATACTAGGCTCCTGCTTCCCCTACTAGAAATACTTGTGGAGTCCCATACTCTGACACAATGTTTGTTTCAGTTTCTTTTATGATGTGTTATTTCAGTTCTGGTCTGTTGCGGTGTCATTTAGCAATCTTGTTCTGGAAGTCATAGTACAGAAGTCATCTTGAAATGAATCCATATCATGCAAATAGGAAGTTGTCTCATAACAAATTAAAATTAATATCCTGCTTCTTTAAGTGCAGAAAGAAGAATAGAAAACTGTCTTCTGTCAATAATGTTCAATCACAGTTAGACCCTGCAGGACTCTGAAGTGTGCTATTGGTATTGACAGGCTGCACATTCTCAGGAGTTGTCTTGCTGTAAAAACAGATGAGAAGTAAAATCCCAATAAGGGAGATAAATTAAAAGTAAAGATTGCAAAAATAAATGTAATTTTTAATTTAAGAAAAATTGATAGATTGGTAGGAAGGCACTGGAAGGGTGAGTTTGGATAGAGATGGAATGAATGAAGAGCATAATAAAGAATGAAGGGGGAGAAATTGCCCTTTATGGGGAAAAAAATGAGGGCTTCTGGTAAAGCCTTTTGAAAATCATCGGAGTCCCAGGCAAAGTAGAGCATAAACCTCTGAATATACTAATTTGAATACAGTCTTCAAAAGGATCTGCATTATTTTTAGATTCATGTCAAGCTGACTTTTTGAATAGCTTAGATTTTATTGCATGATTTGTTAGCTGTAACTAATTTGCTAGCTGTAAGTCATCTAGGCCTGAATCTTCACTTCTCAAAGTTTCTGTCATAAAAAGACGAAGCAAAATACTTTTGTAAGTCTGGACAAGGAATGTCAGAACCACATGAGAATTTTGTATGGCTGATTTTCCCTGTTTAGGAACAATACTGGAGGGCTTACACAACGAGGACTTTGTGTGACCACACAGGCTTAATAATGCTGCAGTGGTATTTTTCCCCAGTCTAAGCATGGCAAGTAAAACAACTATGGTAATTTAGTGTAGCCTCATTAGGCAGGTGCCCTTCAAAACAAAAATGAATATTTTATTTTGCTCTTGCAGTTCTTAAAATGATTACTAATGTCATCTAGGAAGGTAAAAATACACCATTTGTTTTCATGCTTTGTACACTCAGTGTATCTTGTTGGAAAACACTGCTATTGGGCTATCATAGAAAGACTACAGAACAGCTTCCTGTATATTTATCCCTGACGGTTGTCTCAGGTCACACTGAATGTTTCTGAAAGGGGTAGAGAAGGTCAGCTACCATTAAGAAAGCTATGATCCAACTGGAGCAGCTTCTGAGGAGTAACAAGGAAGAGGAAGGAGGGAGAAAATGAGAAGGTGCAGTGCTGGTAAAGTTTGGGAGATGGAGAAGAATGGGCCTGCCCCCAGCAGAAGTCAGTCCTCAGCAGCTACATCTGTACTGCTGCATCCACAGGTCTGGCCCTGGCCAGGGGCTAAGCTGAGCTCAACCTGGAGCAGCTGTGTACAGGGCATGAATCCTGATCCAAGGACAAGCTGAGTGGTGAACAGTATAAAGAGTTGGTTTGCTGCTCAGGATGGCTTCTTGTACTGCCTTTTGTTCTCTGGTAAAGGATTTTTAGGGTGCTGAAGCTGTATCTAGACTTATGGAAATACCAAATTCTTAGTGATATTATTTAGAACAAGTTGTTCTAAATTATTTATTAGTCCTTAGAGGAAACTATGTGGATATTCTTCACCCGAGGAAGTGGCTGAAGATTGCTGGGCAGGAAGTAAGGTCCAGAGGAAGGTGTACTGCCCACAGGGGCATAGCTATGGGTTAGATTTGATTCTTAGGTTTTTTCATAGTATCAACTGGCAACAAACTGGCTTGAATTCTTGTTGTGCCCAGTTACATTGTTTAAGGTTCCTATTTTTGTATTTTAATTAAATACAACTTCAGAGCCTAAAAGCTATGGTCTTGGGGGGGTCTTTTCTTCTTATTTTCTCTCTGTTTTAGAGGGGATGGGGAAGCAAGACTGTTTTCATCTGAATTCTGCATTCAGATTCTGGTTTCAGCTAATTTTAATAACTCAGCTAATTTTGCTAATTTCATTAGCAAGTGCTAACGCAATTTACAGAAATAAGAGGCCAAAAAGAATAGGCAAGAACATATTCTTATTTCTGACAGATTGCACAGTGCACAAAGTTCTTTGTAAATACAGGTATTTAATAGGATAACATGATTAACTTTTGCCAGCTTTCCAGTGATTTTTTGAATGAATTTCCTATTTAAATTTATAAGCGTATTTAAAGAGTGGGGGGGGGATTTTCAATATATTTATTATAAAACATGGAAAAGATTAAAATTTCCTTAGTTCATACTGTCAAAGTAGTCAATAGAGAGAAACAGTGTGGAAAGTGAATGTTGCTGTAGGTGGCTATTTTCATTGTCTTTAGAGTGATTTCCATGCTATCCTTTTCCTGTGACTACTTTCTTCTGCCTTGTAAGTATCACTGTGGAATCTTTCTTCCCTTAATAATTCTGGTCTAGTAATTCGCATGCTAATAGCTGGCTTTGAGGTATATAGCAACAGGATCTACAGTCCCACTATTCACAAATGAGTCTTCATTCTTTATGCAATCTGATTATGTTCCCCATCCCTTGGGAGGATCCACAGTGCTGCCTTCAGGACTCTAGAACAGTTTGTGACTGAAGAAAGTCTGATGGTCCTCAGGCCAGTGAATCCACCTTGGAAGGAGCCCTGTTCAAATGATGTCTGAAGCATTCTGTAATATTATTATTATTCTCATTTCTGCCACTATTAAAAATGAAGGAAAGGAGGAAATGGCCAAGCTGGTTACCTAATTGTTTTCAAAGATTTGCATGAATCACACAGGTGGTTTGTAGTTTCTTTTCCCCTTTGGGAGACAGGGAAGAATAGATACATCCTTAATATGCCATGTAAGCCATACTTGAGCATTCCTGTGGCAGGTAGTTCTTTGCATACAGTTTATGATCTTATTACAGTAGTAGTAAGGTTAAAATTGTAAATTAGCATTTTGTTCTCATAATAAAAGGCTATGTTTGAAAAAGAGTGCAGAAAGCAATAGTTAAACTGCTACCTATTGATTGAGTACTGTGATCCTGTGCTGGCTGAAAAGTTAATAGTGATATGCTTGAGGATGGCAGGTTACTTTGCTTAGCAGAAATTACAGAAGATTCTGAATAAGTTTGTGTTGTGTGAAATTCAGTGTTGACATATATTAGGTTCTACTTTGTTGACAGAGGGAATAAAAGAAAATACATATACATCATTGGGACATCAGAGTCAACGTCCCTCTGTGCTGATGGCTTGATAGATAAGCCAGGCCCTGCAATTATTTTTTTCCTGACCCAACCAGTTATGAGCAAAGACATGGAGATCTCTGTTTATGTGAAGCCATTTACAGTCTAGAAAGAGAATAGAAATTGAAGCTGGAGATTGTCAGCAATGATTAATAGGCTTTGGAAAACCTTCCATATAAAGCAAGATTAAACTTTTCCCATTAGAACTATATGCAGAATACTAGCCTTGATGAGGAAAGGGAATTGTGTGTTCTCTCTATCCTTTTTGATGAAAGACTAAAGTCTGTGTAATAAACTAAAAAAATGTCAAGTATGCAAGAAGTTCTTTTTAGATGGTGTGTCATTAGTTTATGTAATTAACTGACAAAAATATCTGAGCAGTGAGAAGATGTTGTTATTTCTACAACAAAAGATTACATGCTTAAATGCAATATATGCATTTAACTATTCTTGAAGTCCTTTCTTCTGTAAATCCTTGCACTTCAAAATACAAGCAAACTAGATACAGCAACTAAAGAGACACTTTCCCAATCCAGAATTGTCCGCTGACGAATTTCTTGCACCTTCTGTCAAACCATCTGCCACAGGCTAATGAACAGACAGCATGCTGGATTAGATGTAGCACTTGTATGAGCGATTTTGATAGTTCCTGTGTTCCTTTCAGTGGGAACTCTGTGATTAATGAAGCTTAGAGTTAAATTTTTTGAGGGCAGGGGTGGGCAAGTTCTTTCTTTGAGCTTCCGCACTGCAGGATGCCGTTGACAGAGAGGAGTGACAAACCTACATCGCTTGAAGCATCATTTTTGAAGCATGTTTCAGTGTTTTCTTATAAGCCTTCATTTAGCAAAAGGACATCTCAGTAACCTGTTGTATGCCCATGAGAAGTAATAGTTGAATTGAGAGGAGTGCAGAGCTGTACCTGTTTTGGGCTGGGGGATCATCGCAGTTCCAGGTACCAAACATCACTCTGTAGTATAAAGCAGATACCAGAGCTGGAGCTACAACCTAGCTAGAGCAAATACCAGCTTCATTTCAGACTTCTCTCTCTGAGGAATCACCACCATGACCTCTTAGAATTTCTTCCTGCTGTTCTGAGCAAGATACCACACTGTGAGCTGACACTGGCAGGAAGTACAACCACAGATTTTCATCTAGAACACAAAGAATAAGTTTATTTCTATTATCTCACTAACTGGGGGATCCCCCAGCAATACCCAGGCAGAGGCACACAAGAGGCAGGCACTGTTAAGTTTTGGTAGAACGCTAGAGAATCACTGGCCTGCAGTTCACACAGGTTTATCAAGGGCTCTCCCAGCTGCCAGGTCATTTGAGCGATTTACAGTCCTCCTCACCAATCTTTGACTTTTTAACACATTCCTCCCAGCACACCACAAGTATTTTTTCCAGTAGCAGACACAGATCTTGTATTTGAAGCTCTCTCTATACAGACTAGCAGAGAAAGCATTTATTTATTTAATTCCAGTGTATGCCCTTTTGAAGTATTCTTAGATATACTTCATAGATGTATTTGTGTTACTCTTTAAGTCAATCATTCTTGAATTTTTCAGCACTAAAAAAAGGTTAATGATGCTGTTTGGTCACTCTTTAGTGATTCCTACAATTACTATTGAAATGGGAGCTGCTTGTAAACATCAAAGGTCCAGAACCAACAACAGTAAGTGGAAGTGACTGGCCTTACCACAAAGCTGTCAGCGCTGCTGATGGTTTCCAGTCTCTAGACCTGCTCGTGATCAAACCAGAAGCACGTCACTGAACACAGGTGGGCTGCTCTAAGGACAAAGGAGCAGGGAACCAAAGGATGTTCTTCCTGCAACGTGGTAGTTGCAGTAAGAACATTCCTTTTTGCCTGTTAAACCAGTCTTAGAAGCAGCTGGAGTGAATCTCTGTTGGCCTGTCAAGAGTTCTTGCTGGAATCTTTTGCCATACTACATTTGCTCTTTGTACTATAATATTTGGCTCATGATTACTGCCATTTTGCATATTGATCAAAAATGCAATTTTTTTTCTTTTGTTCAATTGTTGTTTTTTTAAAGTGTTGAAGAGTGAGCATGCCCAGGTGCTCCTCAGCACCACAGGTGCTTCTTTGCTAGCAGAAATTCTGATGGCTTAAAATTTTTGCTAAATCAGCTGTGACATAATGATGCCACGGCAAGAAGATCCACAAGGTGAAAAACCTTTGTGGTCATATTGGAACAGTCTGTGCGTTGTGCCTGCGTGTGTTGCATTAATAACCAATCATTGGAATAAATCGATTTTTTTGCCCGATCTGATATGCAGCCTGTTATCTTTGATGTATTTAATGAAGTCTCCCAATTCAGTAAGTTGTACATAGATAGTGCACACACCAAAAAAAACCAATGTGGGCATGGCTGATAGATCAAGCTATTTCAGTCCATGCTTTCTGTCCTAGCATAACTTAAGTGACTTCATGCTTTCAGTGTGCCTACTTTCAATAAACTGACCAGCTTAGTTTATGTAACTGTCAAAGAGGGCAAGAGTCATTGCAGTTCATTTGTCATTCCTCATCTCCTCCAGCTGTGCATAAATTCATGGGAGTTAAAAGTAGATTTGGGGACTTTCTGGAGTTAATGTTACTGGGTTGTGATTGCCATTTCATACCTGAAAAGACTCTGAGATCTCTGTGTAAATACTTATTTTTATTCTTTTATATGTAGTAGTTAAACTCAGAAGTTAAAGTTGCTTCTGAATTATAGGCATTCTGGTGACCAACTAGGACATGATACTGTGTAATGCAATTCTGTAGCAAATCTCCTTAATTTTTACACAAGATACAGCTAAAAGATGGATCCATTAGAATTCCTTTTCTTTTTCTCTCTCTTGGCTTGTTTATTTACCAGCTTAAATGCTTTAAAACCATTGTTGTTGCCTGTGTTGAAGCATATTCAAGTTTTTTTGGCATTTGGGGGATGGGGAACAGATTTCAGGGTCTGTCTCTTAGTTTTGTTTGTCCCAAGCAAGGCCATGAAAGGGTAACTAATTTTAGTGATGTGAGATCTGTATCCTCTCTGGCTGACACCTGCAGCATCTCAAGCAGCACTGGATGCCTGTGTGTGTGCGTGAAGCTAAATCAAGACCCTAAGGCCATATAAGTGATATAAAGCTGTTACAGTATCCCAGAGCTACAATATTGTAATAATTGTTGACATTGTGTCCTGTGAAAGAGGGAAAATACTAAGGTCAGAAATTCTATGGCATTTGGTGCTCTTAAGGAGGCAAGGAGCATCATTTAATGAACCTTTAAGATGTGGGCTGCCGTACTGGAACTATTTTAAATCCATCTGTATCCTTGCAGCTGCTGGAAGGATCAATCCCACTCAACATCACTGAGTGCATTAGGCTTTAACAGCAATTTGGGATGGGTCCAATTATCATGACAAGTAATCTTTCAGATCAAAAACATCTTAAAATTTGGACTCTAGTCATATCTACCTTTGAATAGATCGTTTTGCTATTTTTAATTTAGTTGAAACTACATTATTTAATTTCCACTTAAACCTATCAGTTACAACCAGAATGTACTGCATCTAGTAACTGTCTGGCCTCTTCTTTTCTAAAAGATCTGAAAACTCAGTTTTAAGTTTTAATTAGTGTGTATAGTGCAGATTGTGGTAGGTGTGTTGTTAATCCTTTTTTTTTGTTAAAGATTGAAAATAAATCCACTCTGGCTTGCCTTATATAACCTCACACTTCCGAATATTATCTGTGGAATATTGCTCTACAATTTAAATTAAAAAATCCCCATACTAAGTCTCTATCATTGGGCTACATATGCTTCAGAAAGCCCTATGGATTTCACTACTGGCCAGATGGAAAACTATGTTAAATAGGAAAATAACACTTTTCACCATGGTCTTGTTTAATATTCATCATAGACGTTTCACTACTTAAACAAAGTGATTATTGAGACTTAGTTGGTGGTCAGAGTGAAAGATAACAAACAGCATTTTTTACATAACAATGTTAAAATAGAAAAGTTTGTTCAAGGCAAAATTTTCAAATAGCAGCTTAGTTTATTTGCTGTTTCTTGAAATAAACCATTTCTTCTCTAAGGTATTTCCATATTTTTTTAATAATCTCCTAATTTCATGCTAAGCTTAACAATAAGATCTCATTTTAGGATGCCGATATCTTCTAGTACTTCTAGTAGAAATTCTTCAGTATTATCAGTTCCTGTGGTTAGGCTTTTATTTAAATATCCTGCTTATTTGTGTGAATTGTTACTTTATCATTTAATTTGGAAGTGTAATTTGTGTAGGTAGTCTTGTACATTTCTCCTTTTGGGCTGGAGTTAGAACAGGAATCTAAACAATTTGAAGTTCAAGTTCTGAAATCTTATAGTCTTAGGTTTGTGTGAAAACCTAAACCAAGGTTTGCCAAGTGAGCTTGGCTGTCTGTGAGACCATCTCTTCAAAGTCTTGTATTCCAGTTGTGTTGTGATCTGGGAGTCCTGTGATTCATTAGTGGGGTTATTATCCATGGCGGTAAATATTGCAAATTGCATGGGTAGAAATGGCTTCTAATGTCATTTGGTGCATGTGCCATCCAGTGTATGAATGAGGAGATTGAGTCAAGAGCCCAGATTTTGCCTTGTGTGTGGTCGGGATCGTCCAGTTCTTCGGCAAGCTCTGAGGAGATCACTGAAAGTTAGGGACTTGGTGTTTGTGCAGGAGTAAGGAAGCTGAAGCAGAAGTTTACAGTGTGTGTAAGCTGAGCTCTAAGTGTAATCCTAGGGCCCTGTGTTGCTGGTGGAGCAGCTTCTGCTCTCTGAAAGATGTGCATTGTAGTGGTTTATAGTCACATATGGTTAACTGTATTGGGAATGTGTGCATTACTGGCTGGCTCAAAATATGGAGGTGTGGTGACCTTGTCACTGATGTACAGGTAAAAGAATTTAAAAAATTATAGCTAAATGCATTTTTCCGTGGTATTTTGAGCCTTCCCCCCAGCACAGCCAACTCCCCCAGTTTATATACTGGTCATGATGTTCTCTTTAGCCAGTTTGAGTCAGCTCTCCCAGTCATGCTCTGTCCCAGCTTTTTGTGTACCTGCTCACTGGCAAAGTATGGGAAACTGAAAAGTCCTTGACTTAGGGTGAGCACTACTTAGCAACAACCAAAACATCACAGCATTATCAACATTGTTCTCATACTGAATCCAAAACAACAGCACTGTACCAGCTACTGAGAAGATAATTAACTCCATCTTAGCAGAAACAATAAGGGAGACTGATGACGCTTGAAGGTGACACAGAGTTTAGTCCCACACGTCCCAAACAAGAGGAGTGGAGCACTCTTGACAGTATCCAGCATTAGCCAACAAACAGCCCCCTTTGCCAGACAGTCCTGTGGTCATGTAGCAACTTCCTTTTAACTGTGGTGAAGATAAGGAATGTTTAAGGGAAATATCACACAGTTCATCATTTTAACCAAGAGCAATATGGGAAAAATATTAAGGACTTACTGGGAAGGGACATGAACTCTCTGTGTATATCACAGTTTCTGTGCTGTTAATACTGTAGTTAGAGTTTCACATATTAGAGACACATTAAGATTTTTATATATTATAGAAACCTTAGAAATTGCTGCCAGGATGATAATAAGATGCTCAAAAGCATAACTTTAATCAGTGCTCCTTAGAGATCTCAGCAGAGTTATCACACATTGAACACCTCTGTGAAAAAGCAAGAGTTGGGAAACAAGAAATTTTGGCTCTTCTGCTTTACAAGGTGAAGGGAGAAACCTTGCAGCACTAAAGCATTAAAGATGTCTCTTCTGGATTAATGAGCTACATGAACAATTTTCACAGTCTGGAGGGGAAAGGAAGCATAATTTGTGATTGAACAGCTAAAAGAAGGTGAGAATTAACAGGATCAAGAGTGTTGGAGAAACACAGGGGAAATGGGTGAAGAAAAAGCCTAATTAGACAAAAAGAAGAGAGAAATTAGAAAAAATCACTGAAAGGGACGAAATAGCTAGGCCCAAACGAACTAGAAAAAGATGCATTTTTATGTGTATATGTATGTTTAATAACGCTGGAAAGCATAAAGAAGCAGAAAGAAAACATTGAAATGGTATCATACCAAGAAGACTGTCAGATATGACATATTTAAATTAAGATACTTGCTGAAAACAAGTGAAATGGTTCTAAAATTGAAGAGTGAGTTTAAAATTTAGGGGTTTTGGAAGGCCAACCATTTCTCAGTTTGTGAAACGACCATAGAAGAGCTATTGCATCCAGACATTAAAATCCATTCTGAATTTTGCTAGTGGTAATTCAAAGCTACATATTTATATTTAGCAGTGTGAGAGGAGTTGGCTGGCTCTTACACAGTTAGCACCTCAGTATTGCTAAGCAAATTAAAATGTATTGATATCTTGGAAATTGTTTGGGGTTCATGATGTAGTAAGAGAGCCATGTCTATGTTCATGGTACAATAAGTAGAATATTAAGTAATCCAGCAGCTAGGTCTAACATTAGTTTACAGATTCACTGATTATGACTAGGAAGGGAAGAATAGTGTTGCCATGGTGAAGTCTATATGATAAAAGGCAAGAAGAACAAGCTAGTGAATAATTGATACATGTCTAAGATTAGAAACGATCATTTGCAGTGTGTGCTTTGATGTTCATGCATGCTTTTTACTTAAAAAAAGCTCAGAGAAACACATTAGCACAGACTATGACAGATTTTTGCATGAGCTTTTAGGTAAAGTACCAATAGGTTACATGTGGAAGAACACACAAATATACAGTTACTACAGTGGTAAGATTGAAAATTTGAGCAAAAGCCAAAAAGTTCCAAAATGGAAAGCTGTAAGCGTGGGATATATTTGGCCAGCCTGCATGTATTACTATATTTCTTTAACACAGAACACAAATAAATAAGAATGTTTATCATAAAATTCAGTAAGATAAGTTGTAACTTTGTGCCTGTGTTTTTATCTCCTTCTGTCATATGATTTTTTAATCTTTAGTTTAGAAGTAATTTAGTAAGATCTCCTAGGCCATCTTGAATTAGGAACAGTAGTTACAAGTCCTGATAAAGCTTAAAAACAAACCTTTTCAAAACATATAAAAATTTGACTGCTCTTGCAAAGGTATCTGAATAAAGTAATGGATAAACCTGTAGATCGTCCAGAGCAAAGAACTGCAGGCATCATGCCTTTATAAACAGTTCTGCTTAATGAATGTGTGAGTTAGTTTTGTAAACGTATGATGGAAATCAGTGATTGTACACAATAGTTCTAAATACAGTCTGTCTGCCCTGCAGCAAACTCTAATTCTCATAAATTCCTTTCTAGAAATCTCAGTAGCAAGAGCTATTTTTCCTTATTAATTAGCTCCTTAAAATAAATAAAAATACATGAAGTTGTCTTGTGTAGAGCAATCCTGAGGCTGATGGTGTTGTTTTTTCTGCTTGCAAGCTGAATTAAATTACTCAGGGGGGAAAAAAAATGTCCAGTATGGATTAGTCTACTGCATCATTATTATTTTTTTCTTTTTTTGATGCATCAAATTTACAGGGCATTTTAAAGTAATCACTGAAGGAAACATAAAGGAACAAATTAGGTTAATCTCTGGTAAGTTATAAGCAGGTTGTGACCATATACCAAAGCTAGTTCAGTAGTCACTGTGAAATAGTGACAACAATTGTCAAAGGATAGCATTGAGAGATACTGTAAAGGATGATGGCAAATCATATGGGAAGTATCAGGTTCCATTTTAGTTCATTTACTGCCTAGAATAAGTAAGGAGTAGCATACAGTAGGTAACAAAAAGTTTGGATTTGTATTACATGATGAAGCACTTGATTTCTTTGATTAACTTATAAAGCTGCACAGGCTTCCTGTGCTTTTTTCTGTTGAAAAATAGACAAACTGGCACTGATGATTACAAAGGAATCAAGACATAAAAGCTAAAAGGAAAGGGAGAGGGTTTGCATTCCTTAAACATAGTATGGATAGAGGATCATTAAGGTACATGATACATATAAAAATGATCAGCATTTTTTTTTATCAGCTGGTTTGTGGTATGCCTAAATATTCTTATTTTCCACAGAGCAATGTATTTTAAGATTGGGGTTTCAGATTAGATTTTTGTTGCCTGTCCCAGAACTGAATCAAGTACATTGGTATTTTATATATTGTTTTATACACACTAGCCATGGTCTGTGTAGAAAAAACTATTCCAAACTTGTATGCTTTTCATACTTGCCTGCATACTTACCTGCACAATGCTTTAAAAATAGATTTATGCAGAAAAGGAAAGAGGCTTTGTGTCTGAAGCAACAATCCATATAGATGTAGAAATAATAATAATAGTTCATGAGGTCTGTGTTTGCCCCTGTATTCTTCAGTCAGTGTTATATTTGATATTTGGATACATCTTTATTAATTGCAAAAAAAGGGTAGGATTTTCCAGTACCTTGAAGGTCTTGGATAAACATGTCATTGAGGAATGTGAACTTGATAAATATACCTTTGAGAGCAGACTGGTGAAGGTTACTTTTTGCAAGAAGGGAGTTCTCACCCAGCAATTAAAATAGAAGTGAAAATGATACAGATTGAAAGCTAATAACTGTAATTACCCTCAAAATTAAAAAGCACTTATCTTTTAGGATGGCCCCATCATTAATGAGAGACTCTTCAGTGAATGGCAGCTGTTGTCTGGTCCTTGCCTTCCTGTTCATCCCTTTGAAATGGAACTGAGGACTGCAAAGGTTCCCCTGCAGATGTTGCAGTCGGCAGTTCCTCGCGTGCTGCTCCGAGCCAGGGTCACCGTGTTGGCAGCAGAGGTGCACTTTGTGTGACCAGGCACACACTGTCCTGTGAGGCACTGCTGAATAGAGATGATATGGGTCAGGTTTGGGGATCTACTGGTCAGTTAAAATTATATATCAAAATTACACACAATGAAGGAAAGCTGTGTAATTCCATAAAAACAACAGACACTGTTATTTTCCTTAATTAGCTCTCAGAAGTTTCAAAGTAACATCTTGAAAGAAGTGGCGGCATTGAAGTGTGTCTGTTTTTGTGTGAATGTCTCCAACAAGGCAACAATTAAAACTTCTTTTTATAGATGAGTGAAGAGTTAGGCCTGTATTTCTGCTACCTGCTACTTGCTGGTCTTCTATTAGATATTTCCATAGAATTTAGATATGTTTTCCTATGCCTTATTTCCCATATAGGTTGCTAAGCATCAATAAATGAATTCTGCATATGTCTGTGATTTGCATACAGGGAAACATCATCACAGAAGTTGCATGCATTTGTTAATATTTGTTTCTATTATTTCTTTATAAGCGGTGGTTTGGTTTGATTCAGTTCAGTTTGGGTTGTTTTTCAGAAAGGCAGTACAGAGTATTGCAAATCACAGATATTCTCAAGTTTCCTTCTCAAAACTTGGAGCTGTATCATGTAGTTTTCCCACCTTTTTTACAACAGAGTGGTAAACATTAATCAGAGGCTTCACTGTCAGAGACTAATAGGTCTGGGTCTGCTGAGCATGGTGGAGAAGAGCAACACATTAAGGACTCTCTATTAATACTTTTGAGAAAAGTTTTTTTAATCAAGATTCATGCTCATATCATTTTGTTGGTATAAGTTTTGAACAAGGTATTGTCTGCTTTATTCTGAAGCAGTTTTCTGGCAGCATGATTAATAGTGGTTTATTGTACAACCAAAAAAAAAGCAATACTGATTTGCAAATATAAAGGCATCCTTGCAGATACTTTCTGAATTGTTTAATTTTCCTAAATAAAGTATTTTTTAAAATAATTTTACAACTGAATGTCTGTTCTTAATTTATCTATTGTTTTGGAAATCCTTATGATTCTTGTTCTTGATTTAATTTTTGAGATTGCCATCTGCATGACATCTAGAAAGTGCACTCACTAAAAGTATTATTCAGAGCACTCGTATTATCAAGTCTAAGCACCTACAGTTTGATTTTGTATTTCTTTTTTTGTCTTTTTTTTGCCTTTAAGTATTTTAATAAGCAAGTGGGCTGTAAACTGGTTGGTATTACAACTAAAAGTGACTTACATGCTATTTTTGTTTGTCTTCTTAATTATTCACTCTAAAGAAGTGTACTTTAAGTTTAAAGACATAAAAGACATGGATATGGATAAGTTAATTCTTAGTCAAGGAGAGACCTTGTTTGGTTCAATTTCCACTCTACTATATCTAAAATGCTAAAGAGTTACTTGAGATGGAAAAAGAAAGAAGTAATGCTGTACTAAAAAAAATTGCCTATTAGTTAGACAAAAAGAAATTTAAACTAAAGAGATGGCTAATTTAATGACATGAAGGGAGAGTACTGGCTGAAGTGGGTGTTTTGTGTCTCTTCTTAAACTACTTAGCTGCTGACAAAATATTTGCAGATCATGAAAGGGTCTCTGTAAAACAGGTTTCTGTTCTACATGTTTTGGTAACCATCTTTCAAGTTGTTCTTCATGCTTGTGCCTTCAAGTGAAGCTGGAAAAGTTCAGGTCTTCATCTTGTTCAGGATGTCGTACAGATTGTATAAGAGTTTCATCCAGAGTTTATTTATTGAAAGTTTCATGACCCATTGTCTGGACCACTGAATTTGCTTCCATGTCTAATTAATCAAAACAGAGTGGGAAGGAAGTTCAGAAAAAGGAAAGTTATTTAATGAAATTCTATTTTAGAGATTGATTTTAATTAAAACTGGCAAAAGAAAAGTAGTAGCCCCTATCTGAATACTATTACTTCCAGCTCCATCAAAGAAGACTAGTCAAATAAAGATCAGATTTTTGTCTCTAATTAGAGATCTGAGATTTTTAATAAGGGGGTTATTTTTCATATTTTTATTCAAATGGACCTTCACTCTTGCTGTAGTGACCAAACCAACACCTGGTGCACCATTAGAGATGCTTGCAGTAGAAAGCCTTATAGTCACATGTAGAATATTCCTTTCCTTCTGAGCAATGAAGTGCTTTCTTTTTATTGCTTTGAGACCCCACATTGCTAGTGAGGCTGTGGGTTATGTGATCCTTTTCACCAGGAGGAAATCAGGCCTGATGCTGGAAAATCAGATTCTGTCATCCTGCACTTTTTTCTGTCCCACTAGGTCTCATGTTGGCTGTGCTCAAGTTTTCCCAATGAAAATTAATGTGAAATAGAAGGAGGGTTGGGTTGTTTTTTTGGGTTTTTTTTAATATATATTTTGTTTAATCTTCTACCATAGACATTAGGACTTTTTTAGAATACTGTCTGATTTTGGTCCTTTTCACTTCTTAACTCCTTGACAAATGCAAGTTATTCAGGAGTGACAGGCAGTTTTGAGGTGAAATGTATCTAGAACTGTTGGGTTTTGAAACATTCTCTTATGAAATAGTCATGAGAGTTTAGAATGGGGTGGTATTTACTGGTGCTAACTGTCAAAGTATTTATCAATGTGGTGATAAGGGTGTACAGTAAGGTAAGTGCTTTGTCACTAATTAGGTAAATTTTAAAGAAGCACGTTATCTTATATATGATTGGTACAAAACAGTCTGCCAAGTTGGGCTCTAGAGACTTTGTAATAACACATCAGAGAATAGTGCCTTCCTGCTGGTATGTTTACAAATCTGTTTCACAGCATGAATGATGCATCTCAACTCTTCATTTAGTCTATTTACTAAATGAGTAGTTCATACTAAATTAGCATTTACTTGCTGTGTGAAGCAACATTGTTACCTGAGAAGGCTCCTGTGTAAGAGACATAGTGTTGGGATGAGAGTTATAATAAAATATATTATATGTAGTGTATATATATATATATACACACACTTATAAGTATAAATGAAGAGCAGTACCAGTTGTCTGTGAGAGTATGAGGGGAAAGCACGAGCACCAGAGCTGCATGTGCAGTGTGAGCTGGACCAGAAGAAATCGTCACGTTGCCTTTCTGAGCTTTTTGCACCAGTTCAGAGCTGTATGCTGCCCAGGCCTGGCCAGACCAAACCAAACTCTCAGAAGAGGAGTTATTTGGGTGGATGTGGGCAACTGATAGAGCTCTGCTCCTTCCAGCCCCCAGACAAAGGGTTTACGTTGTGCAGCTGCTCCGAAGCAAGCACAGATGTTCCTGGTGGTAGCGTTGCACTCCACAGGCTGGCTGAGTGCATCCCTGCTGCTCAGAAGGTGCGCTTCTCCCCTCTGCATAAATAGTTAAAAAGTGAAAAATGTAACTTTTACATGAATACAAGTGGTCAACATCCCCAGCCAAACTTATTGTCTCTGTGATACATAATCAGTTCCTGGCCAAATAGAGAAAGACTTTGGATTTGTGGAGGGTGGGAAAATCATTAACTGGAACAATTTTTATGAACACAAAAGTGATACTATTTTGTGTACCTAAATAGTTTTGGGTAGTTTTGTGGGGCTTTTAATTTGGGTTTTTTTTTCATACACTACTGTTTGAGGTACTGGTTTCATTGATTCTTTCACAGAATGATTATTTATAAACCTTCAAAATAATGTATTTTATCCTGTAATTATGCCTATTGTTAACCAGCACAAACTTAGTAAATCAAATTATTATTAATTTTGTTATTACTAATAATTAGTTATTTAGTAATTTAATTACTAATTAGTAATTAGTAATTAAAATTTTCAACAGTATCTTTAATGTTTCCCTTCACTTTTTAAAAAAAATTTAACATCTTGACACAAAAATACTAGTACTGAACCTTTCTCTGTAAGTATTCAACATACTGAATTACTTAACCAGGAACATTTTTAACAGGATTTTATTGTAAGTGAAGATTTTTTCCAGCATTCAGTGGAAAGGGAAGATTAGTTCAAGAATAGCAAAGTATTTACATGATCTTTTGCAGGGATTAACATGTTCTCTGCATGAATTATTTCTCTTAAGAATCATTATCATATATTGATCTCAGAACTAATTACCACTCTGAGTGAGAAATAGTTTAGCTGCTTTTGCTTCGTTCTTCTGTGTTGTTTGTTGCCTTCTTTTCTTAGAAAGTTACATTTCTCGTGAAAAAAGTGGTATTTCCCCTTGCACTTCCCGTTCTTTTCTCTCTTTTTATTTTTATTCCTCCACCTTTAGTTGCAAAATGTGACTGGTGCAGTTGCTGTTTTGGACCCCACCCTTAGGGTTGCTAGGCAGACGAACGTGGTTGCGTAAGTAACCTGTTACTGAGCAGGCTGCTGCAGCCCTAATCAGCCACCTAATGACAGCCAAGTCCTAAAGGAAATAACTCCTACCATTTACTGTTTGGATCCAGACTTTTTAAACATGGAAAAAATGAAGCGTCGAATTTGTTTTAAAAAAACAAAACAGATAAAGAGAAAGAAATCTGCCAGCAGAAACTAGTGTAAAGCAAGAATATAAATGCCTGAAAATAACTGTCAGAATAGCAGCTCCTGAAAGTGGAAAATGCAAGAGCTCTATTGGGGTTTTTTTCAGTTTTGAGGTTTGGGTATGTGGATTCAGTCTGGGTTCACCTCTGGCTTCTTGGGCTGGTTAGTCAGTGACCTCAAGTGAACTGCATAGATTTTGTGAGATAGTTTCTAGTTTGTTCTGTGCAATAAATATTTCACTCTAATAATTCATATCTTGACATTCCAAATCAAACTGATCTCTCCATCCCAGTGAAGTGGTATAGTATAAATTACCCAAAGAAGCAGCATGTGTGTAAATATTTGAAATAGGGTAGTAATGCTTTCTGACAAATAGTACTTCAGATTTGTTTGGTAAAAAGTTTGTATGCATTTCTGCATGTTCTGGAGATCGTTATCAAACTGATCATTGTTTATTAGCACCATCTTAAAGTTGATAAACACTGAAATATTAGGAAATATTCATATGAAGCTGCATGTGGGAAAGAAGAGAAGCAGAGAGCAGAGCCTGGAAGGGTGGTGAGACAGTGGCTATGAATTTCAGGTGAGCAGACAAGATACTGTGAAAACAAAACTATGACACAAAGCTGTAGAGAGGTTAAGAGGCAGTGAAAGGAGCAGGTTTGCAATAGCTGATGACATTTTTGAGAATAAATTATTCCTTGTCATTAAGATCAGCGAAGAAAAGCTCTTTTGTTGTTTTTCTGGGCTCTGGCCAGTGTTGGCTTTGCCGTAGGGAGATAAAGTGGGCAGTTACTCAGCCGCTCAGCTGGTGGAAGCAGACAGACAGCTCCGTAAGATCTAGTTGTGTCCTGCCTCCCCTCTGCTTGTGGCTCTTCTTGAGTGGTGGTTCAAGGACTGTGAGATGGCCAGGCAGCAGATCTATGCCTCTTGCTGCACAGCCAGGCATGGGCTGCTCTCCCCTGTTCTCACACACTGAGGGGCCAGAATGGACCAGGCAGCCCCGATAACCACCCTGGGTGGTTTTTCTCGGAAGCAGCTTTACCATCCTTATCTCCCCCAGCGCCGTGGGAGCACACCCGCTTCTGCATCTCAGCCCTCCTGCTTCCTCCTTCCTCTTCCTCTCTGCTACCCACTGCAACTTCACATCTGCCTTCGCAAAGCTCTGAGCCGGCTTTGCGAAGCAGCTGCCAGGCTCGCTGGGCTAAGGGCCTTTGCTTCTGGAAATTACACCATCTGTCTGTGCACAGTGTATGGAGTTTATATTTAGATCACCTTGTATCTGGCATCTGGACTTTATTCTGTGTGCTTGATGAGACCTGGTTGGGGCACTTTCTTTTGTGGATGAAATTCCGCATAATGTATGCATTGTTAGTTCTCAGCAGCCACAGTGAATAATGTTCCATAGAAAGAATTGTTCTTTCTGTAGAGCTGTTATTTCTATTGGTGAGAGCTGCATGCAGGGTGCCATTTATTATTGGTGTTTTTCAGAATAATCAGACACAGACAGGGCTCATAAAGAAGATTTTGCCCTTGAAATTAGATCAATTATAAGTATCTGCAAAGATGGGCTAATTCATGACAGATCCAGCAATACTGAGTAATCTGATAATAAACTGTGTTGTGGTATATAGCTGAAGATTTTATGCATAGAACTGGGTTGCACAGTAGGTTTCTGTTTGCTTTTTATGTATTTTTTTTCTGTAAAGGAATCTTTGTCATAGCTTTGAGATCCAGCAACTGATTTTATTACGAGTGCACAGAGTACCATGCTGCCTGAAGGCCAACAGAGGGTGCTGGAGTGATGCAGCTCTTACCTTCACTCATTTTTGTTGGTTTCTGGAGAACAAGGTGCAATTTGACAAACCTCTTATTTGGTATGTCTTACTGTACAGCTGTGAAGTTACTGCCTTTTTTTTTTGTTGTTCATCTATTTTCATTATTTTGATGCTTATAGAGATTATTATGAAGATTATTTCAGGAATGCACGTTTAACAATAATATTTAAAATAACAATGTGTACCTGCTTAGGCATTTTAAAATTTCCTTTACGGCTAAAAAAGATACAAATAAAAATTCTCCTTTTTCAGAAGAAAAGACTGGGCCCAGTGGAAGTATCAATTATTTCTGTGACTTGTGTACACCTATTATTGTATATATATTATATAATGATGCAGATGTAGCAAACCACAGATCTATGAAAGTCATGGTTTGGTGTAAATAATACCTGGGTAGAAATAGGATACTTACAATGGAATTTTTCAAGGAGGATGAATAAAAAGTTGGATAGCATATGATAAATCATTGTGCAACACTTCACAGTTAACCGTACTGTACTCTATTTCAGGTTCCTCATTTTTATCCTTGTTCAGGGTCTTGTTTCCCTCAGTTTGTAGAGGAGACTGTGTCCTTTGTACACTGGACTGAAAAGGTGGCATATCTGCAGAGGGTTGTAATGTTTGGTTTGTGACTGCTTGTTTCAGGTTGTCCCTGTTCTTTGAAGTAGTGTCCATGAAAGTCAGTAATTAGACTGTATTACACAGAGCCTGGTATGGAAAGCTCTTCCTCCCTCTCCTCCTGGCCATGCTCCTCCCCATAGCACAGGATAATGGCTTCAGGTTACCCGAGACTGAAAAGTGCAATTTGTCACAGGGATATGCCGAACTAGGTGATTACTTCTAACATGCTGTCTCTCCTCAGTGCACAGATGTTATGTATGATGCCTAAGTCTGCTCTCTTGTACTGATGGTGATAACCTGAAGTATTCCATTTAATTGGGATTTCTTTTTATGATTTTAAAACTTGATAACCCATTTTTGACCAAAAGTCTTGTATGTCTCTGACAGCATCTCACTTCTCATCAGGGAGATGAAAATAGGATGGTTTCAATAACCTGTCAGATCTACTGTCTGTCATCCCTATATTATAAAGCCAAGAAGCATCTAAACAATGGAGCCTTATCTTTAAAACACATCTGGAGTATAACAGAAAAAAAAATACCCAGATCCGCAGAAATTTTGAAGGAGCAGATCTGAGCTGTGACTGCCCTGTCTCTCTGAGGGACTTTACTCAAATGCCACAGTTTGATACTCTTAATGTTCAGGAAACCTGATAAACATGATAGAAGAGAATTATTCAGACTTAGAGCAGTGCTAATTTAAGTGTGGACAGAGGTACTACTGTGTTTTTATAGACATCAGCTGCAAAGGGCTATCCAGAAGGATAAAGGCACTGAAGAGAGAAATCAAGATGTGTAACCCCTTTAATAATGCATGCTGAAGTGGCAAGGGTGGTTCCTGTTGTCAGCGCAAGGGTGGGGAGAGGAGACAGGTTGTAAAACACCCCCTTGTGAGATAGTCAGCTACTCAGTATCATTTGTTAATATCAGCTCAGTAGATCTTCTAATTACATGCTCTGTCAAACATTTTGTGGAGCTGAACAAATCAAAGGGGAGATGGACTGTCCTATTTTCTGCCACGGATCTGGATTATTCAGGTGGAGATACAGTGTTCAAGAGGCTGCTCTGACAGCATTGTGGCTATCCAGAGAAGTGTGTCTCTGTCCTTGGAGGTATTCAGTGCTTTGGTTGGACAAGGTCCTGTGTAACTGCACTCCATGTTCAAGTGAGCAAACAGGTGTCTTGCTCATGTCACAGATCTACGTAGCATCATCGCTACTCGAGCTCACAGAGAATATTCAAACTGCCCTCACAGTAACAAGATTCAATTTGGATTTGGTAATTTAGCATTCTGGGCCTCAGGGCATGCCCACCATGGGATGGTGCTCTCTCTGCAAAGTGTGGTATCTGCATCTGCTGCCAATGGTTCTGCAGGTGGTAGTCTCAGCTTCAGAGCCTTTTGGCAGCCACATGTATTTGCACAAAACAGGAATATAGTGTTTCCTGTTCTAATAACTACCTTGCAGTTATACCCAAATAGATTCCAAAGTGCGTTCCTACCTTTCAGCACCTTTTTTTTTTTTTCCATAGGTTCTGTTCTGTTTGCTTCTGCCTAAGGAATTAACAGCATAAGTCAGTTTTTGCTGTTGCTTGCAGCTTCTGACCAAAAATCTACAAAAAAAGAGTCTAGTTTAAAGTCTAGTTTATAGTTCATACTGTCAGTGTAAAGACAAGTTGTAATTTAAAAGATTTACGACATTGATATATAAATTTTTCCCGCTTGTTTTATGTCTCTATCCAAGAACATGAACTCCTGGTAGGAAGGCATGCAATAATTCTTTTAACGGCATCTGTTATGAAATGTTTGGTAGATAAATACAAATGTTAACATCATGTTTTAAGACATGGATTTCTTTTAAACATTTTGTTTAATCTGGGAGCGGTAATATATCACATTGGCCAGGTGACTGAGGGTTGGCTGTTATTTTTCCTAGGTAGTTGTGATGGCTCACAAAGCAAAACAGTGATCTCCAGGAAGCAAGCAAGATAGCATCCAGACTGCTTGCAGTTAACCCATCTCTGCCTGAACTAGAAAACTATCTATGAAAATTACATTGCAGAATTAAAGTGTTAAGAAGGATCACTGCTGGAAACTGTTGCTTCAGGGAAAGGTAAGATTTTGCATTAATTATCCAGTCATTATGGATTTACATGAGATTTTTCTGGTAAGACTGATAGTAAATTCTAAATGTATTAATACATTTCTTTATTGAATAGATTTGGCAACTATTCTAAAATTTTTAGGAAATAGTTAAAAGTCTTTTGCATAGGTGTGAGGAATATAAAATACGCAGATTGGTATTTGGAAGCTCATGTAAATGTGGTTCTTAGTGAAAAAGATTGTGAGCATAAATTTAAATATTTGGCAGTGACAAATTTTGGGTTCTTACGGCCTGACTTTAAATATGAATTTCAAAGCAGTATTAAGTCCATCACATGTGACATGAGACTATACATACTTTACTACGAATATTTGTGGATTCTTTGTCTTAATATTGTTGAAAGCTGGCAAGCCATTACCAGGAGCTGAAGAAACTTGTGGCTTTTAACTAATCTGATACAGTGCAAGTGTTTAGTTAAAGCCTTCCTGGGGCTGAAATTCCGTATAGCAAGGAGTTGGCTATATTTGGTTTTGTAAATGCCGATGCCTTGCTGGAAAACAGATGAACAAACATTTTGCACATGTACTAATTAAAGGATATAAAGTAGCTGCAATTGCTGCCATGCATTTATATATCAAGGAGCCAGGGGAAAAATATACAGCAACATGAGTACATCAGTGTCCTTTTGAAAAAAACAAAGCCTTTCTTTTCCTACTAGAAAGAAGGTTGCATTGGTTTTAAACTACTGTTAGGCTGTATTTAGTCCTTCTGTCATAAAAGTAAGATTTCTTGGAGACAATTAATTTTGCTGTGTAATCAGCTATAAGCCACATCAGATTATATTGTTAGCAGAATTTCTTCTGGAGTGCTGGCTTCTATACTGCTCCCAGTTCTACTCCAGTGGGGAGTGAAATATTTTCTTTTGCTTTTAAAGAGCAGTACTATAAAGACTCTTGACAGGGTCACAGCCTTTTCAATCTAATGTTATTTTCTTTGTTGATTGCTTAAATACAGACATTTCTGTTTCTGCTTTCCTAGATTTTTGGATTATGGTTTTTAGTATATTGGGACAATTATTATAAAGCCATTTATTATTCAGTGCTTATTTTCTTTTAATGTAATGTGTTTTTTATCCAAGACTGTGCAGATCAAAACAAGTAAAAGGATGCATTTATGCCGTAGAGCACAGTGATGTGTAAATGTGTGATATGTATTCTGGACGTTTATGATCAGTGTGAATATGGTGATTTTCATTGCCTAGAGATAAGCTGTTCTGTGCACCAGAATGTGTATCTTGCAGCTGACATGAAAAGAGCTCCAACTGGCCGAGTCTGTAAGTTGGCTTTGGCTTGAGGTGGGGCTCTAGGACACATCTTCACAGCAGCATGTCCAGTTTCGACCTGGTGCATTGTTGGAACAAGAGGAAATTCCCATGACAGTCACTGAAGGGTGTAAGGGAGATGTCTACCTCTTGTAGAGCAGTGCAGCCCCAGGAGTCCAGAGCACAACACCCAGTGCTCCAGACACGAGATTGAGCATGTATCATTGCACCACCTGAGCCAGCAGGGAAGGAATGCCTGGTGACTCTGCTCTGGAAAAGTACAACTATTGGAATAACAGGCTGGTAAGCTGGGAAATGCAAGAGCTGTTTCCTAGACTACCTTGCAACTTTTTAAGCAGGCTCAGAAAACACTAGATCTGACCACTTTGGGATCAGTTCGCCTGTTTTACTGTGCCTTCAGAGAACTGGTTATACAAACATTTCTCCTTCGCGAAGCAGTTTGAGAAGACACAACCTCTCAGCAGTTAAGCTAATGGCTTCTGAGTGGAAATGGTATCTCATGGCAGCAGGCTTCCCACTCCAATGAATACAAATTTGGCATATTAGCAGGTGTCTTGTAAGCATCCTTGAACTCAGAGACAGAACTGTGTGAATATGCAAACGTATTTGTGGGCTTATATTTTCTAAAGGGAGATGAGACCAAATGGAACAATGAGCTATTGTGAAATTTCTTTTACAGTTTTTTCTAAACTCCCAAGGAACTGAGGGACTGATTTAGTTCCATTTAACTAGAGCAGTGTTGTTTTTTTAATCACACTGGTTGCATGTCAGAAAAATTAGCAGTACTGAAGTCTGATGAATGTGTGACCTATTATCTTCCTATAGATCTCTCAGGTTTTGGAGGATGCTAGTGCTGGCCTCAACAAGAGAGTGCTAGAGAGAGGGGAGATCATATCTGTTGCTACTCATAAATAACAACTGCCTTTTTCTCCTTTATTTATTTTAATACTTCACTCTAAATGTATGCTATTTGTTTTATTTGCTTTGATGATTTTTTAATCGTATATCTGTCCAGCTGTAGATGGAGCTCAATTAGTTCTGTGGCTTTGGCTTTTAGAAGTAACAAATTAAAACTGTATTTAGACCCAGAAAGGCATGTGACAAGCTATCTGGCAGTAATCTAGGAATGCAATTAATCGTGTGTAATTATGCACTTTGTTTGCTAGGCTAGAGTTTTAAAATTTTGCAAGGTGGAGACATCACAGGACATAAAAGTTCAATCTTTTTTTTTTTTTTTTTTTTTAGTTTGAAAAACTCTGTAATTTCTTCACTCAGCTAGTTGTGAAGCCTGTGTTATCTAGGAAGGTCCTGATTTTTACCTAAGTTCTGATAGCAAGCATTGGTTTAAGTGTCAAAAAAAATTGCAGATCCCAGCAGCTGTAAGTTCAGGAAGTTGTTCTCCATTTTGATTTCCCTTTCTTGGAAGGCCTGGCTCTATGGAAGATCCAATTCTCTAACTGCCTAAATGATGTACATATATACATGGATTACAGTACTTCACAGACTGGAGAATGAGATATTTAAACAGGTCTGACTGGACTAATACAGGAAAATAAATGAGAGCTAAGTGTCCAAGAACTGAGATGGAACAAAAACATAGCAGTAGTTTTAAAAAATAAAGCAAGGAAAAAAGCCCCAGAGAATGAAAAACTAAAAATAGACTTGTTTTGTTATTTTTAGGCATTCCTGCTGGTTGCATAGAAATCACTGAACTTAAAAGGTCATGCTACCAATGCTCAGTACCTTTCAAGCATTCATTTTAATCTAGTGCAGAGATCCAAATGAAGGCTGACACTTGGAATTTGAGGGAGGCAATATAATTCTTTCCTAATTAAATATATCAGTGTTTCAGCTTGAAATCTGTTCTGGGAAACAGATCAGCATCATGCATCATGTTGAAGCCAACAGTATTAATACTAACTTGAATCAGGTGATATTTTAGAGCTGATAAGCATTATTTAATATTGCCTAAGAGTGGGTTTTGGTTTTTCTTTCATATTAAGGAACTGTTAATATAATAGTTCAGGACAGGAGTTTGTCAATATTAATTCCAGAAGAATTCTTAAGAATCTCTATAGCTTAGATGTGTGAGTGCTTAAGTAATTTGGTTTTTGCTTTAGCTTTTTGGATTCTTAAAAATGAGGGTGGGTGGGGAGGGGAATAAATAAAAGAAAATATTTTTCTTTAGCAGTGTGCCTAGAATGAAAGATATCACAAAATATGCAGCAATTCTTATTGCAACAGCAAATATTTAAAAAAAAACAAAAAACAAAACAAACAAACAAAAAAATCCCCACAAGATGAACAGCAAAATCACAGACAGTATGCTGTTATTTCCAAAGTAAATATTTTACCAAATAGATTTTTGATACATGGAACAAGATACGCAAGGAACAGGATGTGATACATATCCAGTACAACGTTTTAAACACATTTTAAACATCCTGGCTTTTCCTTTGGTTATATTTAGATAAAGCTTAAATGATTCCACTCAATGTTGTTTTGCTTTGATTAAAAGAGACAACATTTTACCCATGTAGGTGGCTTATTTGGGGTCTTTTTTAGGTAGAAGAGATTTTTTTTCTCATATAGTAGAATAAGAAAAAGTCTCATCTTTCATTTCCCCCTTCAGAGAGATGAGCTAAAAATCCAAAGGTACAGATATGCTGCTTTTTCTTTCAGTGCTGATATGCTATTTTGGAATATGTGCTGACCTACTTTCTCTGTTTCCAGAAAGCAAGCTGAAAAATTTTAGCTTAGGCTGCAGACTTGGATTTATTTTTCAGTGTATTTTTGTACATACTTTCACACAGATATGCACATACACACATACACTGGCTAATGTGGGGGTTGATGTACAATAACAAATCAAGTTTTCCAATTTTGGTACAATTTCAAGCTAGTAGCAGCAAAAATCTGCTGCTAGACACCTTCCTTAAAGGATTTGACAGGAGGATATTTTCAATCTAGTGGTGCCATTATTTAGAGTTATATTATAAGATAGAAAATTTTCAGTTCCCAACTTCAAATAAATTTGATACCTAAATAAAATCATCCAAAATTGCAGTGAAAAATACTGTAGGAATCTCATTATTATATGTTTTACTGTTTCTTCAGCATTGCCTTAGATACTGGAAGATAAAACCCCTTTGAATTATTTACTTTCACTCTATGCATCTCTTTATTACAACACTCTAACCATCAAAGAAAGTTCAGCCCATTAGTTTGCCATTCCCAATTAAAATAATGATACATAAAGCTTTGCATGAATTGTATGAACAAATTAGGAGAAAACGAGTAATGCGAGATGAAGCCCTGCTTAGGGCAGAAAAAAATTATCAGTCTTGGCAACTCTGCTCTCAATTCTGAGCTTTCCCCAGCAGAGCTACTCTGCTAGTGGAATAAAATTCTTTTTAGTGTATTGTACTTCATTCACAATTACTGTAGTAATTACTGTAGTGCAGAAGATCTTGGTGCGGCTTTCCTCTCATCTAACCTGTGTGAGAATTCAAAGGGTGAGCATCTGTAAGTCTCAGTAAAAGGCTGCAGTTAAGGAGAAAAGACAATTTCCCCTCTCCTCAGGTCGATGTGCCTTGCAGAGGTACATCTCTGTCTCTGTTAACTACAGGTGGGGTTTAGACTTTGGCAGCTCAATCTCTGAACGTGTGCAGCTAGGTGGGGGAAATGCATGATGCTCTGCAGGGGAAGGCAAGACAGTGTAAATGAGGCCTCTGAATATTGTGAGTGGTAGGTCTGAATCTTCCTATGACTGACAGGCATCTTACTTCTCTGGAGAGTGTTACGGCCTCCTTGAGCGAGCTGTGGATATGTTGTATTTTTCTAAGACATCGGAATACTTCTCTTCTTTAAATTTACATTGTATAACTTAAAGATTACATACAGTACTTTTAAAAAACCTGTCTCTCAAATCTTCACTTGATTATTGAGATGAGTTTTAGCTCTATGTGAGAGTTAAGAGTTTTACAGTTTCAAAGCTTTTTCCTATTATTTTCCCTTTTTTTTTAGCATTTGGATGATGTAAAATAAAATAAGTATCCTCAGCAGTTCTGCTATTTTGCAGGGTGTCTAAAATTGATGAGACATTAGTTAATAATCAAGTTAAATCAGTATTAGACCCTGATAGTCATATGTGAATTGCCTAATTAAGTGCTCATAGTATAACAAGGCATGTTCTGAATGCTATTACATGGAAGGTAACTGGGGATAGATAGGCAGGTTGCAAATACAAAGCATTTCAGGATAGGAACTTGAAGGAAAGCCAAGGGGCAATTTAAGAAGCTTCTTCAGCTTGGCTGCCCGTGTGATGCTACAATATGGTGGTACCAAAATATTATACCCAGTGCCTTAGTTATTTACACTTAATGAAGTGTTATAAATAAGGGAGAGAGTTTAAAAAAGAAGCCTGTAGAATTTTTGAAGGTCTGGAGAGGAAAGTAAAAAAAAAAATAAATAAAACTTTTATATTGTGAGGTTTCAAGAGTGAAGTGGTATAAATTTATAGAACAGAATTTTGCACAATGAGTTGGTCATTATCTATGAGTTCTTGTATTTTAAAATTTTATCGTGTTTTAAAAAAGCCATCTTAATGCAAGGAATTTCTCAGCCTTATAAATAAAGGCATCTGAATGTTGAAGCTGAACTAGCTTGGAAAGATAGCCCCCAAATAATTCTCTTCACCTAAGAAAGATAGAAATTATATGACCAGCAGTGCAAAGTGCCATGGGTAGGTCTGACCCTTGCCCTGGTACTTTTTCATTCCCGTACCTGTAATATGTTCTCAGTGCAGTCGCTTAGCTAAATTTATGGTGCTAACATGACAGCAGTGCTTAACTACAGAAAGGTAAGGGTAGTGACTTCTAACACAAACTGGTTGAAGGACTTGCTTTACTGATATATGTCTCCCTGAAAATAATTAATTTCTACAGTATTTCTGCTTTTTATTGGACGTTTGCATAATTGCAGAAGGCTTCAAGAATGTGTTTTCCTGTTCTAGAGACTGGTAACAACTTGACTTCTCAGAGATAAGCCAAATCATGGTGTTCTGTGCTATCACAGACATTAGTTCTTCACATTCCTCTTCTTCCTCACTAATCTGAAATGTCAGGAAATTATTGTTTATCCAAACTATATGTTTCAGTATCTTTGAATCTGGATTAATTTCAGGAATGTCATCCTGAGTCTAAAAGCCCTTAATTAATTCTCCAAGACTCCAGCTATAAAATGTTTTGCTCTTCGATATTTGGCCGCCCATCTTCATTTCAGGGTTATAAAGCCTGGAGCTGAACTTGGAAGAGACATGAAGATGGTGGTGTTTCATGCACCTTCCTGGACTGTGGAATGAATTACTGGAAAAGTTCAGTGGGAGTCTCACTAAGTTTTGGGAGTGTTTCAGGGTTTATCTCTCTTGGCAAGCTTTTTTCTCTTTAACTAAAGATCCTCATTAACTTTGGGTGAAATAAATTCCCTGTTTCTGGAGCCCTGTATAAAGGTGACAGTAGAAGACATTAAGGAGTGAAGGGTGTTTCCTTTTCTTGACAGACTGATACTTGTATGGATTAAATTTTCACAGTCAGTGGGCAAACAGTTGTCTCAAAATTTGTACTTGCTGCAGTCTGACTTGAACTAGGTTATTGCATGTTTTCATTTTACACTAATGCTGTGTTTTTCTCAGTTGTTTTCATTTGTGTTACTACTCAAAACAGGTTTGTGTTGTCTTAGTTTAAAATTTAGAGGTTGCACAGCTGACATTCAGAAAAGTAACTCTCCTTTTCTATTGTGTTGTTGCAAGAATGATCTTTGTTTCCGATTTCCATGGCATACAATAGGATGTGTGTATGTGTATCTGTGTATTTGGTCTTTATCTGGAAAGCCTTGGGCCACTGCAGCACTTTGAGCAGCACAACCCCTAAGGGAGCATCTGTTCAGCACATGATCTCTCTTATCATTTTGACTGTATTTAGGGGGCTTGCACCGGGGACATGACTACCCTCTTCTGCCAACACTCTTTGAATGCATTCACTGTTATTCTTGCAAATTAATTGTCAAATTAGTCTAAATTATAGTTATCTCAGGCCTGTACAGAGTGACAAATAATCCCATCCAAATTTTAAAATGTTTTTCTAATTTTCTCTTTTTTTGTTTTTATTAATTGTAACTGTGTTCCCTAGGTCTCAATATGAATGTTAATGTAGAAATTGAATAAACTGTATATATATATGTAAGGTTTTACTAGACATGTTAAATATCTATATATTTATATATAAAATGCACAGGCACACTGCCTTAAGTCTAGCATTGTCTATGCAAATTGTCATATTTATGGCAGGGTAATAGTATATGATATTTTTCTAGTCCTGTCTAGGAATAATTTTCAGTTTCAGGCATGATTTGGAAGCCACCTTGTCATGCAGCTAATTCTTCAAGAAGTCAAAGGAAAACAGTCAGTAAAATTGGGCGTTTTAATGTCATTGTTTAAAATGGTGATGCTCTTTAACTAGTTAGGTTCTCAAACCTCTCTAGTAAACAAGGTGGATGAAAGAGTACCTGAAAATATCTCTGACTTTAAGTAAATCTGTACAGCATCTCTTACTCTTCTTTTTATGTTTTGTGGATTTTTCTCCTTTTCAGTTTTGAAGCACTTGGAATTTTTCACTTCCCATAAAGCTTGCTTTAGGGGTCAGGCCCTGCTTGTGCTTGCCAAGCAGTGCCCACTGTTGCTCTGTGGCAAGGCTGTGTGTCAGTTACTTGCCGTTGGCCACTGCTTCCTGTGGTTTGGAGACCCCGAGTTCCCTCACATCCTTTCCATCTCCCACTCCTTCTCACATGCCTGCTGGTTGTCATTTTTTATCTCTAAGTATGGTGGGTGTGTGTGTGGGGTGGGAAATTACATTACAACTGATGAATCCTACTGTCAGTGTTAGATGCAATAAGAAGTTCTTATTAATACCATTCTAATGCAAAATAAGTATTTATAAGAAAAGTACTGAAGGTTAATATTGTACAATTAAAGATGGACAAATGTTCGGCTGTGGGATTTTTGTTTCTGTAACTGGAGGTTTTGAAGATAATTTACACGTCCTCCTTTATGATGCTGTAGCAGTGTCACAAAGATTCTTGTGTACTGCTGACTCCTGTAGCAAAAGGTGAAACTCAGGTTGGGGTTGTGCAACAGTCAGACATTTAGAGTTGTTTGGGATGTGTTCTGGTGTTTCTAGAGCTCTGGCCTTAAGTGGAGCGCCTTCATTTTCATATTGATTGCTCTTGCACTTGAGATGGTGATCCTCTCTAAGAAGTACTTCCAAGTTCCATACATGGTGATTTTTTTTCCTCTATATTTGTAACACTTTTTTTTTTTTACAGAAGCTGACATGCTGTTACATTCTTTCACATAAGTGCTAACACAATTTATTTTTTGTAGAATATGGAACACTCAGAAGTGGTTTCAAATAGAAAATTGTCTCTGAAATCTATAACCTTCATATGCATAGTTTGCTCTCAGTATTCACTTTCAACATAGAAGGCAAGAGGAAAACCATCTGCCTTTTTTATTCAGGACTAATGCTACCTCATACTGAGTAGAATTCCCTCAGAGCCTCAGGTCTTTCTCTTTCCACTGTATCCAGAGCATAGGCTTCATGTCCCAGGTTGCAGAGGAATAATATCAGGCATGATTTTGTGATTGCCAGTGTTACCACTGTGCAGATTCTGGCAAGTTCCACCCTCAGCCTGTGATCTTTGGAAAATGTCCAGCTGCTGCCACTTGGGCAAAGCCACGTGTGCTGACAGCTCTGAGGCCATCTGCAAGGAGCCCTGTCACCTAGCTGGGTTCTTGTGCTGTGCCTCTTCCCTCTACCCTGCCAGAAAATGCCTGTTTCCTTGGTTTGCACTGCTTTTCTGTTGGAGAAGGATTGACTTTCGAGTCCTCATGAAAATAAGGCTGTGACAGCTATCGTGTAATGAGAACATCAGGGTGAAGTGAAATTATTACAAATGGACATTTGCATGTGAATTGTTCTGCCTATGAAATGCTGTGATTGAAATCAGCTTCCTGTTTTAATAGGGGACATTATAGATCAAACAGTAAAGGACTAGCAGTACAGCTTTTTTTTTTTACAGCTATAATATATATTTTGTTTGTTGTTAGCAGGCAAAAATATGACTTCAAATTAAAGGTGCTTATCTTCTTTCAGCTGAAGGACAATGCATTTGAAATACTCAGCCAAACCTCTTATCAATATTCATCTATTAAAAGCAACATTCCAGCACAGAAGGCAGCTCTGTAAAAGCTCTGTTCTTTTCTTCATGTTTTATCTGTTAGTATTTGATAATTTGAAGAATCATCTGGGCTGAAAGCCTACTTCTTTTTTTCTGAGGCTGTAATTCAGTATTAAGTTATCTACCTCAAGTTAAAACTGTAAATATAGTGCATGATACGATGAACTTCTAATACTCTTGTTTAGCTTCTCAAAGGTCAGGTGTAGCCTGGCAACTAAGTCCTATTTGCACAATTCTGTGAGCCAGTTTTTTCTACAGGGTAGAAGATAATGTGAACCTGAAGTGATCTTTTTGCTTTCTTTAAGACTATGACCATGACTGATTATTTGCTGACTTTTTCCTCTTATACTCACTTCGAAAAAACAATGCTTGACTGAAGAGAGATTTTTTGGATGCCTAGTCCAAACTCTGCTTCTAAGAACATTAAACTGGAAGAAATAGGTTAATTAAAGCAGTGAACATGTCAGATATTCACATCCTCTGAATTCAGACAACCAGAATATTCCAGAAAATTAAATTAATACTTTTTTGAGCAACAGTTGGAAGATTTGAACAGCTGTATATTTTCCTTATTCCTTATTTTTGATACCCCGTTTTCTCTTCCTTTGTTGTTTAGCTTTTCTATTTGAAATGCAAAGCAAAATACGTTAGAGACTTGATGGCATAGATAACTTCTGAGGTCTATGATTGTTCTGCTGTGTAAGAGGTGTGAGACCTGGGTAGTAAGTGCTTACAGGGAAAAAAATAACAAGATTGGGTTGCTAGATTGGTGTGTACTTTTTAAGTCTCCTTAACAAGCAGGTACCCAGGAATATTCAACTTGATTGGTAACAACTTCATTTCTTTAAATGTCTGACACCTGTAAAATGCATAATTAAGTAGCCTGAGGATTGCCTTTTTAGCCTTATTTTTACAAATATTGTAAGGGGTAACACTCAAAATTTTCTAACCTGGCACAGTCACTAAAAGAAACAATTCATATATCCCTGTCCTGGATGCTTACTCTTGTCTTTTTGTCCTTTGTGGCAGCATGACTACAAATAAATAAATAAACAAAAAGCAACCTAGGTTTGTGCCGTAGTTTTCTGTGCAACATCACAAAATGGGTGCTAATGCAACAAGGAGGGGGAAGTTCCATGGGCCACAGGCGAGAAGGATGAGGTTTGTTTGACTAGACTGTGTTGGTTTAAAATGTTAGTAAAGCTCAACTTTCCCTTCATGCCTTTGCAGTTCCTCCAACATGGCTTGGAGGCCTTGTCCTCCCTTGGGGTACCATTCTGTTCTGGTGTGTGTGGCGTGGTGGGAAGGGCCGTGAATCCGTGTACTCTGATACAGAAGTTATGAAACCAGACAGGAACTCATTGCAGAGTTGGTTTTCATTTTCCATAGCACAGATTTTCTGAGTCAGCCCGCACAAGGTGAGACATGGAGAACACTTTTTAGAAAAACCTTTTCTTACATCTGCTGTTGATAGGCACAAATATTTCCTCAGCTGAAAAGGAGACTGGCAGCTCTAATGCAGTCATAATAACAATTGGCTTACTGCACATAAAATATAACAGAATTTACTTGGATCTGTTTTCAGTGGGTTTTTTAATGAACTAGGAAAAACAGGATGAGATTGGCAGATGATACAGGTCTGAAGGACATGAATTAAGTATTTTGGTCTCTAATGATGAAGATTGGCATGTAGGGAGATTTTTAATATGTAACTGAGCAATTTAGAGACACAGTTCCCTTTGGTTATAACCCAATTCTTACCACTTAATCTCTTTTGGAATCCAGTAGAATTTTCAGAGCCTTATTTCCGCATGTAAAAAGAGCTCATGATCCCTAAAATACTCAGCAAAATCAGAACTAGTCGGTTTGCTATTTACGTTTAATGTTCATTTGGTTTAAAAGATCAGTTTGTTCTGAATACAGGGTATGATTTCTGATTCAATCTATTTAAGATTGGATCCTTCCATTCAACTTTTAGGCCAATGCAATATAATTCCCAGAGGAACAAGACAGAATCTAGGAGACTATTTTGCATTTCTAACACAATAAAATACTTAAAAAGCTACACACTTTATATATATATATATATATATATATATATATATATAATGTATACACACATACCTAAAATTACTCCTCTTCCCTTTCAAAAAACATGTAGATGAACCATAAACTTTTTTCAGCCATAACATTACAAAAGGTTGTCATGAAATTCACACAAAAACTATATTGGGAACAGCCAACCTTGTAATCATTACACCAATCTTACAGTGTACCCTAGATTTAGGAAAGTAATTAAAGCATTTTTAGTTTAATTGCTTTTAAAAAAATCAAAGAAATCAAGTTCTATCTTGATTGTCATACGTGTATTTAAATGTCTTATTTTTACTAGTCAGCAGTTACAATAGAAGGAGAAATTAGTCACACTATCACATCTTTCATTTCTTCAGAAGGAAATAAGATTATTGCTCCTTGAGGAAAGAAACCCCAAACTGACAGTTGTGACTATAAAATCCTTTGTGATTTGGACTGTTTATCAATCTTCAAAATGAAAGTTTGTGACATGACAGGTCTAAAAAACCCAGACATACTGTTTGTGCCTTTCCCCAGACAGGTCCCTAGGCTGGCATCTGGAATTTGGATGGTTGTTTGGTTGTTGTTTTGTCATTGTTTGTTTGTTTTGTGTGTGTTATTTTTGTTTGTTTGTGGGTTGGGTTGTTGGGTTTTGTTCACACTGTTTTCTTTTTGTAAGGTTATGCAGCACCTGTTTAACTTGCCAAGTTAATGAACTATTAATGAACTGATCTGTGAAATGCTGTGGGCATAATATAAACCATACGAGCCCTAGACAGTGCCTCATATTAAATCGTATTTTCCACTTTGCAGAGATTGTGTTGCTGAGCTCAGTTTTGCTGAACTTCCTAATTACCTCAAAACTTTAAAGGAATTATTTCAGCCTGCCTCCTCCCTGCGCTGTTTCACTGATGCAAGGAGGGGCGATGCAGTAACTCTACACCTGTCCCAGCACACGCCTCTCAACCTGCTCAACTTCCCCAACGAGTGAGTTGAGCATGAGGACATCCGAGATTGCTCGGTCTGTAACCACTGGTCCCGACACTTCTGGGTGTTGGGGCTGGCTTTGCGCTGGGGTTTAACACTTGGTGCTCCATCATGGCACTCGATGACAGCAGCTTGTATTCCAGGACTAAGAGTAAACTTAATCCCCATCAGACTCGTTACAAATCAACAAGACGGAGAAGCCTGCCGCCAGACATCCTGCTAGAAAATGATTTTAAAGGAAAGTTTCAAAAAAATATTAGGAATATAGACCCTATACACCCAAGGCGCACTAAGAAAAGACCTTCTATATTTTCAGGTAGGAAATGATATTTCAATAGTATGTTAGTGCAGTATCTTTTAACCTTTTTGGTAATTGAAGGATTCGGTGGTGGATTGCAGTCACAACTTATTCTGTTTTAAAACCTAAGACAGTTTTCATGGATAGATTTAATCCAGTGCCATTTATGTTAAATTATGTCAGCCATTAGAGTTAAAATGATGGAACCAAAAAGAGAGTGTTCACGTTTTTGATTTCATGTTACTTGCTTGAAGGTTTTTGGGGTTTTTTTAATACTTAGCATTTAAAGAAAGTTGTTTCTCCAGAGCTTTAAGCTGCATTTTGCTTAACCCAAATTACAAGTAATGCAGGCAACAGCTGCAGTGTAAGAATCTCTCTTGCTGCTCTAATGCTGTATGTCGTTGCTTTTCTGGAGGAGAGTGGCTTGGGGAATTCTTCAGTCTAGCAGATTTTTTTGTGTGTGTGTAGCCAGAAATTAACATCACTAAATAATCAAATGCATGCTTTAAATTCCTGGTTTGAACTGGAGCCTGTAATGTCAGGAGTTAATAATTTAGTTTAACTCTGTAGCTGTTACGAAGTAGGAACAAGGTGTGAGTGGATTTCAGTCAAGCTAATGGCAAGTCTGAAATATTTTATTGTGTTGTGCTTTTAAATAATTTTAAATGTGCCTAAAAATAGGAAACAGATTATTACGAGGACAAAGGATTTGTTGGAAAACAATCAGGTCATCTTTATGAGGAGGGCTTAAAAGGTTCTAGGGGTAAAAATCAATACCAGCTCATCCCTGCTGAAACAGAAAATGTGTTTCTGTGAGGCGATCAGAGGAAATGAAATCCTTGATAGAAACAAAACTTCTTTAAATGAAAGTATCTCCCTTCCCACAACGAAAATCAGGATTTTCACATTTCTGGGGGAATTAGTACCATCACGCAGATCTTTGAAGAGTTATGAAGTATATAAAATTATTTAAATATTAATTTTATATTCCTTAGTGACAGCTAAGCTTACATGGGTACCTTTTCAAGAGCTGAAACGCTAGTGAAGAAATGGGAGTAAAATGTTAAAAGACAACACAGGGCAGCATTGCTTGTGTGGGCTTTAGATCCTCTACTGAACCTTTGTTAATGTAGTTGAAATATTTCAACACCTCAGGAAATAAAGCTTTTTTCCTCCTTCCTATACTACTTCTCTAGCTTAAAAACAATGCAAAAAAGCATTAGCACATCTCAAATGGGATTACTCAGACATGCCCAAGGCTCCTGGGCTACCCAGTGCCCAAACTGGCTCTTCCTAAGGTGATGTGGTCTGTTGGTGACTCTCAAATCACATTATTTTGGACAGGATAGACCCTCTGTATCTTACCTGACTTTGTGTCTTATCTTCATCTCAGTTGCCACTTTTTATGTTTTACTTACCTTTTCTCTGTGTTTGTGGTTTTTTTCCTCCTGTAGCTTTCCATTTTTTTTTCCTGTACATCAACATTTTTGTTAGGAAAAAAGGATATTAAATATGTTTTTGGCCTTGTGTGTGGTCTTCAAAACCCATACTCTGTTGTGCTTACCCAGATTTCACCTTTATTCTCTAATTATTTTTTTTTTAATGCAGTTCTTTCTCTCTGCTCTTTTCCACCCTCCCAAATTACCCCATTAGCAGTAGTACTCCATTCTTTGTGCTGTGTCAGACATGAGCACTTTAATGCCGTTTGTGTGTCTGGAACACTGCCATTATGCTTATGAAATCCACTGCAGATGTGTTACTGTACACTCAAGGGCACTTAACTCAAAGCTAGTGCAAATTGATTCCTATAAGCAACTGATGGAGCATGATGGAAAGATGGGTGTAGCCTTTCATTTGGTAGGTCAGCAGTAAACATGGGAGAAGCTTTACTTGATTTGCTTTTGAAAACAGGTTAACAAAGTACGCTTGAAGCCCTCTAGACTGTCTTTCACGCAGTAAATGTAGGTTAGAGTAGAAAAAGAGCTGTTCCATAGAGTCAGGGAATGATCTGGGTGGGAAGGGGCTTTTAAAATCCCTGCACTGCAGCCACCCTACCGTGAACAAGGACATCTTCCACTATTAGCAGGTTGCTCAAGGCCCTGTCCAATCTTGAACAGATAGATAGATAGATATTATATGTAAATATAAATAAATAGATAGGCTTTCTCTGTAGTCTTTTGGATGAATGAAGAATTTGAAGAATGTGGTAATTCCTACTTCCTTGTTTCAGCCTAGTCACCTATTATAATAAGTATCTTAAATCTATATCATATTGACTCTTCCACAGTCTTCTAATCCCTGTATCTGTGCTCAGTCTTTTATAACACTGTTAGCCCATCTTGCATTTAGGACATGGGTGCAATTTAGGCTGATGTTATGGACTTGTTTTCTGCTCTTTTATTCTGTCTTACAGAGCTTTACTAATAAAATAGTGAATAGTGACACACCAAGGCACTGAGCTGCAAGGAAATGCATCTGTCCAACCATTGGGACCCTTGTTGCAGTCTTGGTGCAAACTCAGGGAGGGATCTTGCATGCAGTAGGCTTCTTTTACAATTTTTTCTTAACTGTGATAGCTAGAAGCTCACTCTTTAAAAATGAAAGCTGAAACCTGAGGAAAAGCGAGTTGTATGTCTGTCCTGCCATCATGGAGTTAGTTATTCATGTATGCCTTGGCAGGACTATCCAACCAGTGGTTGGATTATTTTGCTATATGGGCAAGGGGAGGACAGAAACTGTGTGCTGAGAAACCATGGCATTGCCCAAGGGATACACTGCACAGAGATACCTTTTTCTTCTCTTACAGAGCACATAATTTCCTCTTGTTCTTTAAATTTGAAATGCTTAGAGCTGCCATATACTTCAGGACTGGGTTTATATCAACTGCTATTTGTATATAAGTCTAGATTTTTACTGTTACATAGTTATGCTTTAAAAAAAAAAAAAAGGAACAGGCACTAGGGAGCATAGTCAACATTATAGGGTCATTTATTGTCAGTAAATGTTCATCACCTTAATTAGTGGTGTTTATACAGATCTGCTGATATGCTTTCAGTTCAGCATACTCTCATGGCCATGACTGAACCTCCCTCTGGCAGGACCATGCAAAAATGAGCAGTGTATTTTCTTAAGCTGGAGATAAACCCCTCACTTGTTAAAGGAAGAAGAAAGAATTGTATAAATACTGAGTGGGTAATGAAGGGACCTTCGGAGTAGCTCTTGACAGAGCTACCTAAGAAAAGTAAATTGAACTAACTCAAGCAGCATAAAATTAAAATGGATTAGCTAAACATCGTTAAACATGTATGCTGACTTGTGTTCAAAAGCACAATAGCCTGAAGAAAATTAGTCTGTTTTTTTATTTTAATCTAAGGAAGTGAAGGGTGAGTTTTTCCTCCTATTTCTTTTTAAAAGAAGTTTGCTGATGTTGAGTTTCATCTTTATGCATGGAAAAGACACATTATTTTGGCTGAGAATGTTAATTTTCTATAGAAAAGAGAACAAGACAGAAATTGCAAAGGTCAAAGTGCTAAAAAAATATAATGGTCAAGTTCCACTTGGAACCCATTTCTATTATGAGCTGGGGATGTTTGTTTAACTAAGTACCATTAAAAATCCACTTATAGTACTGTTATTAGTATCTTGTACACTTCCCCTTCATCCCTAGCTTATGTAGGTAGTCTGTATTATTGTCGAATGACACTTGCTCACTGATGTGTCAGTTTTGAAGAACAGAAGGTGAGGAGAATACGTGGGATTTTCTGCCTCTCCCAAGACCAGGCATGCCTCCATTTCATGGCCACATGCCCGTGCCTCAGGTGTTGCCCTCCCAGCCAAAATAAGCTCTGTGTATTCTGTGGCACAACACATGATTGCTGCTTTGGGAAAAGCAATGTGGTGTTGCTGTGACTTAATGTAACGAAGGTCACTGGTTAACAGTACTGTACAGAACTACTCAAAGAAGAATATGGGTTGCTGGTCTGTGATTTTACAGTGAAATAGCCAGTATTTTCAAATTCACTGCCTTTTTTCTTTCTTTTTTTTTTTCTTTTTTTTTTTTTCCCAGTGAAAATATTCTCGCAGTTAGAAGTCTTGAGGTACTCTCTCAAAGCATTTCTGGAGTTCAAACCAGCATACAGTCTAGCAAAGTCACTTTCTAAAATAAGTAAGTTGATTTGATGCCATATTTGCATGTAAATTATAATAATGAAAAATAATGAAAGAAAGAAAGGGTTTCATATATATGAAAAATTCTTAAAAGTTATTCAACTGTGACATGCATAAATTATTTAATTCCTCATGAGTTGTGCAGATAACACAGCTGGTATGTGTGACTTACTTTTTACTTTTGACTGGCTGTGTTAATTGGGAAAGACTTGCCAAAATCTAATTACTTTTAATAAGGATGCTTAAAGTCATGGGTACAGTATGTGTCTTGATTCAAATGAGTGATAATGATCTGTGTTCAGTATTTTAATTTGGTGAAGATTTGAATATCCTACCTCCTCTGTGAATAAATTGTACTGCATGGCAATAATGTATGCTTGTGATCTGCATATGATAATTGCTGTTCAGTTATGGTACCCCTATTGACATTTGGGAGATTGGCCTGTGTTGGTGCTTCATTTTACAAGTATCATCCAGTAGAAGGAAGGGAAGGAGAATCAGACTGGTCCCAAAGTTCTTCTCCTCTCTGCCTGACTTGAAAGCATTGGCTTCATTTCCCACTAATGCTGTTATCAAGACCTTCTGTTGACTGAAACTGCAGGAGGAGGGAGGGGTAGCATTTTTTGTTATTTGTTGTTCATATATTGTAAGCTGGCATTAGTTCAGCCGTACTGTTTTTTATTGAGCCTTATGCTAAGATATGCCATTGGTGCATTGCTGACTGTGTGTTTACCCATTGATTTGGGTGAGTGGCCACTGCTTCGATAACAGAAATTATGTTACTGATAATATCTGGCTTTGATCTGGCCTTCTGCATTTTTGTGGTCTCATACATATTTATATATATTTTACTTAATATGCTCTTCAGCATTTTAGTTTGTGCATATTTCTATTAAAGTGATATTTTCTTTAGGAAGGATGGGCTAATGATTCAGAGAAAAGTTCTGGATTTCTCATGAAGTCTGATGTAATAGATGTATGTTGTCAGACTTGTTTTCTTCTTGGGTTCACTGGCATTTTAAGGAGTGGGGAGAATGTTTTCCAAATGTTCTTGTAAGCAAGTGATGAAAATGCTGCCTCATATTTAAGTTATATTTAGGGCTTAAATGAGGTTCTCTATGTCCATTGGAGAGTAACTTGAACATGGAATTGAGAGAGAAGGTAAGGAGGAAGATGAGGTTAAGAAAAGGAAGGCTTCCTCTGCTATTATGGCTTGGATTTTTGTGGTTTGATTTATTGTTTGTTTTACAAACAGTTTAGTTGTCTCCTAGATTTAAACTGCCACAATCAGTTGTTATAGATGTTAAGACTCTTCTTGAAAGCAGACTCCAGTGTTCAAGTGAATGAATCCCATTGTATTACCCAGCAATATACCTCAAATCTTTAATGTCTGAGGATTTGTAGATTTCATTTGTGCTGAAAGACAAATGAAGCAATTTGCAGCACTTGAATCCTGATTTCAGCACCGATTTCTGTGCGTGCTGCCTTAGAAACAGCATGTGAAAAAAAAATCTGTGTTATTAACATGGTTTGCCAGTTTCACCCTTGGGCTCTCTGCTATATCCTTTCTAGGGGGTAATGATTAAGGTGTAGAGGAAAATCTTAAAACTTGTGCTGCATGCTCACCTTCTGGGAAATATAACAGTTTTGGGGGTTTTGTATGTTTACATGGTTTTCAAGAAGAAGCATTGAACTAATATTCAGCACTGGTTATATCTCAAAAAAAATGCATCAAATATATCAAAATATATAGTATTTTAAAATAGAAGCCAAGAATCCTAAGAAAGCTAGCAAAATAGGAAACAGACAAAAAATATTTTACAATATTTTAGAACAAGTCAGTCACTATATAAAATGGTAGTAGCCTTAGATACATTTCATGTGCCATAAATACATGAGTGTTTGTTGATATTATTTCTAAGCAAATCTTTCTTTGGCCGTCAAGAGGCAATAGAACTGTTTATTCTCTTTATCTGATTTAAGATGCACTGTGAATGGTGCAATCACCATAAAAATATGCCCATATCTGGCCCACAGAAGTACATTTTTTGTGCTAATGGATTGGAGAGATTGGCAATATTTTTTTTCATAGAGCTGTGAAATGCATATTTTAATAAATGGAAGAAAGACATTATTTTTAAAGCCTTAAAGTAGTGCATCTGCAGTAATGAAAAGCTTATCAACCAAGTAAAATGTTTTATAAGAATCAGACTTAAAGGTTGTCATAATGGCTTTGATTAAGGCTTCTAGCTGATATTCTGTTGCCCTCCTGAAGAGCAATCTTCATATAAGCAAGTGTAGATAATGACATTGAAGTATGTTCTCTTGGTAATCTGATGGGTCTGTGAACTGCATGCAAAACACTCAAAATATATTTTTTCTATAGTGCTTATTTAATTTTAGATACTTGTTGGGTGCATTTGGCAGGTAACTAACTTTCAGCTATTTATACTTCATACATTTACACATTTACTTGGAGCATACTGTATCCAAGTTAAATCACCTGATAATCTTGGAATCTTTGAAATAAAAAATTGCATTTTTTCTTAATTTTCAATTTTTTTCTCTCTTACTGTACCTGAAGTTGAACTACAACAAGAAGAAGTTTCAGATTTTCTGAAAGTACCTGCTAAATTTCAAGAAGTAACTTCAAAAATCAGTAGTTTATTAATTTAGGTTCTAGACTGTTGTTCCTGAAGATTGGTATAGAAAATAGAATTCATCCTAATTACAAAAGACTACCTAATGAAAAATACTAGGACACAACTAAAGTGAGTTGGAAGATTCCTTTTTTTACTGCTTCTCATGATAAAAGATGCCCTTATGGATGAAATCCGTCTGATACTTCTGGTAAACTAGCTGTAAGCAGATAGATGCTGAGTTCATATACTTAGATTTTTGTAAAAAACTCATATTAATTTTCTTTATTGTTATTAAGAGTGGTTAATTTGGAATGTGTTTTTTTATGAATTTTTGGCCATTGAATCGCAAATTAGGAACTTGACATGAGTAGCTCAAGGCATTATTATATTTGGGTTTTTTGGGAAATTGAAATTGCAGAGTTTTTCACTATATGATATCAATTTAAATTCCTTTGTTCTGGATATACTAATGTGCAGCTTCTGTGAAAAGCTAAAATGCAGTATTACACTTAGAAGCAATTTCAAAGACCCAATAAATGTCTGTTCATGCTTTTGAATCATATTTTAAGCTGTACTTAAAATTTATTAAAATAAGAAATCTTTTCCATGTGTTACTGGAAGATATTTCTGTTTTAAGTTAAAAAATGTCTGTAGTTATACAATGTATATTGTGTGTGGCACAATCCTGTGGCTTCTCTTACAAGGACTTGTTGTGTAGTGGGCTTTTTATTTATTTAGCTGGTTTAGAACTGCCTGAGGGTATTGATGTGACTTTCTGTTAGGTTTTGCTCTGTGTCTTTGGAGTTACTGTTTCACGTTGGCTGTAATGGCAACATGCTTTAGTTCCAGAATGTTAGAGATTATCTGTATGGTTATCTGTATGCTCAATTTGTTTGTGAATTATGTGCTGCCAGAGTAAACCTTTTCTGGGATAATTTATGCTGCAAACAATATAAGGCTGGCACAATAATTTTTAAGCCTAATCTTAAGTCTGTGTTTTGGTAAGGAGAGGGACAGTTCACAAGTGCCATCTTTCTAACTGTAATCTCATTTGTCCTCTATTTCCTACTTTGTTTAGGATCTTTGAAATAGGCAGTCTCTTGCTGTCCTGTCCTCTCCTGTTCTTCTTATGCAAGTCAGAGAAATCCCTCTCTAGCAAACTTGCTCCATTTCTTCTGCATTTTGCTTGGATAACTCTCCTAGCAATTCTCATACCCAGTTCAGAAGTTGGCAAGAGCTGAGGAATCAAGAGAGAGCTGGATTTGCCACCAGAATTTAGATAATGTTTTGCTGTACGCTTGTAGGCTGCTTCATGGCACCTGGCCCCACGGCAAGAACAGCCCCAGGGGTTCATGTAGGCATGGCATTCATGGGCCTGCATAGTTGAATCACCAGTCTGTCCAGCAAGACATAACTTTAATTACCATAGAGGTCATTAAAACTCAGCACCAGTTTGTTCAGTGAGTCACAATAAAGTACTTCTGATCAGACTTGTTTAGATTTATCATGGACAGTTACCGACTCCTCTATAGAGAATCATTCAAGTACTAAATTCCCACTAGTTGCTGAGGCTGTGTTCCAAAGCAAAAAGTCTAATCTGCAGCAGAGGTTTTACTATTACACAGAAATGCCAGGGTGAAAGAAGGATGACAAGAAAAGCAGAATACCAGAGACTAAATTAAGCTCACAAGATGGAATTTCAGGGTCTGAAATGTAATTTTCTGCCCAGTGAATTGAGGATAAACAAAACATATGTGTACAAGTCCAATTTTAAATCTGTTCTGGAACTAGAAAATCAGCAGTTCTCCTTTAGAAGCTAGTAAGAATGTAATTTAAGTTTAGATTTGTCATACTAAATGTAGTTGCACTCTTAAGTAAGAGCAGTGTTGTAGTTTGTCCTTTATCTGGTTTCAGGGTTAAGAATGCTTCTGAATAATCTATTGTTATATTTTTATTCTTCCCACTTGAAAGCCCATCCTAAAAGGGGTCTCAGTGACTGTGTAAACTTCACTCATGAGCAAGGACAACGATGGCGATGGAAAAGGCCCAGGTAGTCAATCCTGCCTCTGCTTCAGTCTTTACCTTCAGGAGATCTTCAGGAAACCCAGGGCCCAGAGACCATTGGGAAGGCCTGAACTTTACCCTTGGTACAGGGATAACAGGTTAGGGAACATTTGAAACAAGCTGGACATCCATGGGACCTGACAGGATGCAGCCCCAGTGCTGAGGAAGCTGGCTGGCATCATGGTCTGACCAGTCCTGATAGTTTTTGAAAGCTCATGGCTCCTGGGGGAGGTTCCTGAGGACTGAAAGGGACTAAATGTGACTCCTTGCTCCAGGAAGGGCTAGAAAGAGGATCTGGGAGCTGCTGGCTGGTAATCCTCACCATAATCCCTGGGAAAGTGATGGGGCAAGTAATCCTATAATCCATTTCCAAACATAAGAAAAGTAGATGACCAGCAGCAGTCAGCATGTTATCATGAAGGGGAAACGATGCTTTACGAGCTTGATAGCCTTCCAAAACAATAGATTGCCAGCTTGGTGGATGATGGAAGATCAAAGGACACTGTTTATTTCAACTTTAGAAAGGCTTTTGGCAGTATCTCTTTGAACATCATCATAGACACAATGATGAAATACAAGCTAAATGAATGAGCAGTGAGGTGAGTGGAAGGCTGAGCTGCCAGGCTGACTGGGTGGTGACTGGCAGCATGAAGGCTCACAGGAGGTCAGTCACTAAGTGTAGCCCAGGTACTATTTAACAGGAATCTCATGAAGCTCAATGAAAGGAAAAGTCAAATTAATACAATTTTACCAGAATGTTGTTCAATATTTCCCCTACTGTTTCTACAAGTACTTTGTTCCATTCTGTATTACTGAAAAAATCTTACCAGTTCTCTTACTCTACTTTCCAAAGTTTTTATAATTGTTTAGGCATTTCCTCATTATTCTGTTCATTGACAACCTTCCTCACTAAATATTTCCAGAAAATAGAATCTACTTTTTTTTTCTTCTTTTTTTTTCTTTTTTTTTTTTTTTTTTTAAGATAAATGGTAAACCTGTCAAGCAATCCTGCAAGCCTCCTTCATCATGTGTTGCCTATAAGTGAGGCCCATTGTTGCAGGAGTTGTAGACACCTTTCTTTTATAAGCTCCCTTGCTTTCCTCCACTCCTGATACTTGCAGAAGGAATAATGGAAGGAACTTCCATGAGCATTAGTACTGCTCCTTTCTCACAGTAGAGGAACAGATGCAGTAACTTTAACAGAGTTATCATCCTATAAAGACTGATTATCACTGTCTGTTCTGGCTTTTTAAATCTTCAGGCTCATTTTCTGGCCATGCTTCGTGCATTTAGAGCTAAAATGTACCTGTTCCTGCGACAGCTAGAGTTTAATTAGGGCTCAGCCAGAAAAGTGGCTTGGAAGAATGTTCTTACTATAAGAAAGCAGTGCCTCTTATAGGTAAAAGTGCCTCTTATAGGTGTTTGTAAGTGCATATGAGCAGTTGGGAAAGCTATTTAACCACATAATACCTATGAAAAGCGTGTCTCTGATTTTTTTAAACAGGTTGGGTTTTGTTTGTTTTTTTTCAACTTAGAAGCATCATTTTCCTTTGCTTCTTTCCCCCACCTGAACACCCATCAGCCTCTACTGCCTTGACCTGTGGGGGATACTCCTAACCTCATTTGAAGGGAAGGTAATGAAGGTAACACTGTAGCCCCAAGACACATCCTCTACTCAAATCAAACTTCTGCTCCTAGCTAGTGCCCGCACAAGGAGACCTGATGGAAATTACAAGGGAAAGTGGGGGGATGGAAGAATTTCACATCTCTTTCAACAGTAGCACAATCTCAAGTTAGCTTAATCAAACAAGAAAACACACTCTGGGTGAAATCTGTCATATTATCAGATGGGGGGAAGTATCCTTCTGTTCTTGGAGAAGTTTCCATTTTCTAAAGGGTTCTGCCTGTGCCGATGGTACGTTTTTAGTTCACTGAATTAGTCAAGAGCTGGCGATGACCTCCCTTGATCTGTGGAAGAGTTCAGGCAAGGTTCGTGCGTGGAGCCCAGCGTGAGTCGGGAGGATACGGTGTCACTGAGCACTGGTACCCAACTGAGCATGAGCTCAGGTTCCACACCCAGCACTGCCTGCAGCTATGCCGAAAAATTTCAAAGAAGGTGAATCCCAGTTGTTATTTTTTTATTATCACCATTCCCTTTTGAATTAGGTTGCTATAAAAGTTAACTGGATTTTTTCCAGGTCTAAGCGCCATATTCAAATAAAAGTATTCTGTCTCAGTGGATTGTTTTCAGTTATATATCCTATATTTTAGATCTCACTTCACAGCTGAGAAGCCAAACCAGAGATGAAAAAGAAATAAGTATTTTCCTCTTTTGATCTGGCAAAAAAAAAAATTGGGAGAGAACAAGATTGCTAATTTTAATAAGTTTTTAAAAAATGAGTTTAGATTTTCAAAGCCTTTAATGATGCAGTGGACAAACAAGTACATGGGAGTTTGATATTTATCCAGATTAGACACTTAATAATATACAAAGCAACTGTTAGATGTTTCAGAAGCTAAATGCCTTTGAAAATCTAGGCTGTGGTGACTCAAAATCATTAATCATTTTAAGTGTATTTAAAGCAACTATAATTACTACTGCCTTTTCTAGGAAACTGTTCAATTTAAAATGTATCTTTTTGTGCTTTCTTCCTTGCATACTGAGCCTAATGTACTTTCTTTTATCTTTTAATTAGTAAAAAGCAGATTGTATATTTTGTTTTGTACATTTTTTTGCTATATTGCAATTTCCATTCAAGTGTAGCATGCAAGAAACCTTGAGTAACATAACCCTCTTAAGCAGGAAGAAGGTCATTTACCTTTTTCCAACATAAGCAGGCAGCTGCATTAGACCTCATGTCTTTGGGAGATGCAAGACATATTTTGGTTTAGCAGGAAGGGATGGACTCTGAAGGATATAAAAGACCCAGTTGCAAAGGCAGCATGTATATTTAACTCGGCCTCTGTGAGGACACTTGTGCTTCTGTAGAACAGGAAGGAAAGATTTTACCTCTGAAATTGAGATCTCTCCTGGCATGGATTTCTCCAAAAGGTGGAACAATGCATACTTAGAGATAATGTTCTAATTAAAAATAAATAAATAAATCAAAGTCCTGCTTCCCAGTACTTAAAAAAAAATCGTAAAAATATTTTGCAAGTCAGAACAAGCATTCTTATGTAAGATCAGTGAGACTTTTTTAAATCCAAATTGTTGTCTCCTATCTAGCCAGCATCTAAACACACTGTTGTGCAAGATAAGGGTGTTACATAGTAAATTCCAGATGCTGTGTCTCACCAGTGCTTGCCTAGGAGGGTTATATGAAAAGTGAATTCAAAACTGCTTAAAAAAAGACATATTCCTTTCAACAACTGTTTAGGATTGAGATGGTTTACTGACATCAATTCTTGAAAGAATGGAGAAAATAATTCTGAATAATAACAGGAGAGCACTGAGACAGAATTTTTAACTGAAAGGTATGCATGTAATGAGAAACAGAAATTTCACTGCAAAATCAAGTGGCCTGATTTTCCCTGACAGTACCTCACAGCCCTGTAGTCATTTATGTAAAGTTGCTGTAAAGTAGCCAGTGGCTTGAGTCACAAAGATTTTTATTGACAGCTATTTATGTTTACTTTGGATATTCAGAAATATTTTGAGAGGGATGAAGGGCATGGTGACAGCCTAGCTAGTAAAGGTATTGAGTGAGCTAACAAGTGTATGTGCATGTCCTGTTCATAACCTACAGTCAGGGAAAGAAAAATTTATTTTTTGGTCTACTACCTGGCATGATTTCTGGGGTAATCCTGATTTTTGAAGTGTTCGTCCCACCTTGAAACAAAAAAAAGTTTTAAAAATTGTTGATGTTATCTAGCTTAGTCATTAGGACCCTGGTCTAAATGGAGGTAGCATTGAGCTGAGCTCCCAGAACCTCAGCTTTGCTAGCACCTCTGAGTAAAATGAGAAAAAAGCTCTTATACTGTAATAAGCCAGGCTCCAGCTATTCCAGGCACTTCACTCACAGCAGGGCCTGAGTCCTGGAGGATGTACAGTCTTGTTTTTGGTGGTACATGTCAGGGAAGGAAAATTGATGGCAGTGATACAAACAAATTGATACTGCATCATTTGAAAAACTGGCAGGTAACCTACAGTCAAGTTAAACCTGATGGTGCTCAGTTTCCCTGTTTCAGCCACGTAATTCTAACACAGCTGTTGCAAGAGGTAGCACTTTTTGGAATCATTCAGAGTGGACACTGTATGCATAAGACCCATAATACCTGAGGAGACTGGAGGTGTTTGCATTACAGGGGCACATGTGCCAGCTCAGACCTGAGGCCTGGCTGGTCTGACCCTTGCTCTGATAGCGGGCAGAGCCTGATACCTGAGAGGAAGGTGTAAGGGGCAGCAAATGTAGTACAGTCTGATCCCATGTCCATCTCATCTTGATCTATAGTAGATGGAAGCTGGTTGATATCCTTCCAACATTTTTGTTCTCATTTTATGAGAGAAGTAAAAAATTTACTTATCTTCTAAGGTTGATGTTTCTGGTGGACAAAAGGGACATAAGCAGAAGGATATCTTTCTGCAGAATAATGTAAACATTGAGGTATGAGTATCAAATAGGTCAGCCAGAAAGGAAGAAGTGTTAATAATTAAAGACAGAATGAGAGAATGGAAAGGAAAGTTTAAAAAAAGAACAAGTAAGCAAGTAGCCTGTCATTGGACCATCTTATTTAAAGTCAAGGAAAACTTTAGGAGCTGCTCTTGCAGATTTAAGAGAAAGAAAAAAAATCCATAAATGTATTTGAGATTCAAGAAAACATTTGTGTTAAAAATCACACTCAGGAAGTGCATTGAGAGAATACACTTCCTGAATGCATGAATGTCTGAGGGATGGCTTAGTATTAGAGAGCAAATTGGAGCTACTGCACTGAAAATTCCACCTTCTAATTAGATAATCAATGAAAACGTTATATACATGCAACATGTTACAGGGAGGTGTCTTGAGGAAAATGGATATACTGAACATGTTATTCTACAAGGGAGACAAAACTAAGGTGTTTGATATAGTTTGGGTCAGGAGTGCCTTAATTTTGGCATCAGCTCACAATTCCGAGTGGGTACACCCCCCTCCTCGTGTGTCTTGCTGTGCTTTCCGTCACATCTTGGGCACCTCTCTGAAAAGGTGGGACCTTTTCCTTTCCCAAGGCAGGTTCCATGCCTGGAGAGGAAAGGGAAAGGGGAGTTTTCCCCAGCTTCATGGCCCTGGCAGAACAGGGGGAAAACTGTGCTTGGAATCTCAGGGTGTGTCTGAGCACACGACATTTGGTATTTCTTGAGCACAAGAATGAGGAGAAACAAAGCCAAGAGCTCTTATGATCTCAGCTGCAATAACGTGCAGTAATTGTGAGCCATCCCTAGAGACCCTGTAGGAACAAACAGGTTGCTTTGAACAATGCATGTAATGGAAGGTGTCCCTGCCCATGGCAGGGGTTTGGCATAGTCAAACTTTAAAGGTCCCATCCAACCCAAGCCATTCCAGGACTGAATATCTAGCAATGCACATGCTCCAGCCCTTCCCCTTCCTGATTCCACCTCTCTGGCCTCCCACAGAGTTTCCTGGAGGGTAGAAGACATACAGCTTTGTGACAGAAGGGAAGTGGAAAAGGGAGTTTACTACTTCTTATGGCACTAAATTTTGTAGTATTTGGCGGTTTAGTCTATGCATTGTGTAATGAGGAAATATGTGTAACAACTTGAGAAAAAGAGGGGCAGCCACAAAGTCTGGATTCCCTCTGTCCTAGACCTGGTACCAATCTCTTGTGAGTAAATTAGCAAATACAAATTATACTTTGTGTGAGTGGGGTTCAGTTACTCCATCTCATCTCTGAAACAAGCACCCAGAATCGGAGTCAACTTCACTGGTGGTTTGGAAATCTCCTGCTATGAGGAAGTTCTGACACCTCATGCTAGGATGTTTGGAGAGTATGATATATAACCTTGTTTCTAAAATACAGGTAAGGGTTTGTTACAAAACTGAGAAGGGAAGAAGTTTATAGGATTTCAGTAATGGAAAACAGCTTGTTTAGGGATGGTTCCTGGAAACTTCAGGTGAAGAGCAGGAAGAAAATACTGCTTGTGTTATTCTTTGTGCCTGCTGATGTCTGTAGTCTCTGCTTGTGGGACACAGGCTGCATCTTGACATGCACAGCAGTATTTCTTGCATCAGTGCTGCCCGAGTCCATGCCCCAGTGGTAGTGGTGCAGATTTCCTAATGGCTTTCAGGATGGTGTGTTTTTAGCACGTGTACGGTAAGTCCAGGCAAACAAAATTTGTTCCAGGTTGGCCAATGCCTCCAGACACTGTTGAGCTAGGGAGAAACTCAGAGGTGAATGACAAGAGTCCTAAGAGGATGTGTCAGTTTGACAGCTCCAAAGAAAATTCACAGGAAGAATAATGGTACTTTGAATCTTGAAGGCATAATTCCAACATTAACCAATTAATTCTCTGCAAATTGCCTAGTTATCATTTGTTTTTTATAGATTAGGCATAAACTACTTAAAACATATTTAATTACTCCAATGAATTCATTAAACAAGCTGAGGATGAGAGCTGGGTATTGTGTGAATTTATAATGTATCTATAAAAATATGTTATTTTTTTCTATTAAATACCATTCAATGGGTTCATATTCAAGTATTTTGTAGAGCTGTACCCAAGCTTCCTGATGCCCTTGCTTCAAAAATACAAGCATGTGCTTCATTTCAATGCTGCTGTCTTCCATTTTGGCACAGTTTATGATGTAAACATGAACTCCTTATGCATCATTTACCGTTCTCTTGTTTCTGCCTGTTTTGGTTCTCATCACTAGGTGGCAATAGCTGAGCAGTCACTTACAAGCAGGAGGCATAACAAAATGGTGCAGCAGAACTAATGAGACATACACTAAGAAGGATTACTTTATTTAGAGGTTATCATATTAAATGAGATTTCCTTGATGGAATTTTATTTTGTGGAGTGCTATCTGTCACTCTGTATTTTTAATTTGGGTCATAGCAAGATGTTTGTTTTACATTGTTATTACACGGGACATCGTAGTACATAAGATTTGGTTGATTTAGATACTACAGTTTTGATCTTTGCTTCAGCAGAGGACATTAAAGCTGTGGATCTAATGTATGTGTTATGTCATATCTGCCAGTCTCTGTGAATAGCTCCCATACCTTAGGGTATCTATAATCATGCCAGACACCTATATTTAGGCACTGGAATACCACTGAGCTATGACCAGCATCCGTCTGAAAGCTAGCACAGTCTTTCAAGAGCAGGGCAGAAAGAGGCTCCCAGAGAAGGGAATGTGGAATCATGAATGCAATGCATCCCAGGACATGAGAATATCCTTATTGTTTTCCTCTATTAGGTGTGTTCTGCACTGGAATCAAATAAATCTGGGAAACACTCTTTGTAGGGTTGCTCTATTTTGCCTAAGAGGAGTAGACTGTATGAAAACCATAAAGATGCTAATAAGCAGCCCTTACTTATTCCTAAGGTGAAAAACTCCAGACAGCCAAAATTTTGTACAAACTGTATTACCAGTGTGAATCCAATCTGATGGTGAAAATCAGAGACACAGATGTAATTCAACATACAATATTACTTGGCTTAAAGGACATAGAATTTGACTGAAAAAAGGAGGAAAAGGTATATTAAGCGATAAAAAATAATCATCATAATCATATTAAAGCACGTTATTTCTTCAGTAGGTCAGCAGAGCTACTTTTGGCTTTGAGATGTGTCCACATCACTTCTTGAAAGACAAAATTTGAATCTATATTTGCTTTGTTACTGTTGTCATCCCTTTAAGGCTTTCGGCTGCTCTTCGCATTTAGCCTCAGATTCTGAAGAGTTAAGATTGCAAAATCCACATAGCCCCTTTCATACCAAGCTAAAATGAGCCCTCGAAGATTGTGCAAGACTGTGCTATATTCAAATCTCCTTGTGCTTTTTTAAGGATTCCTGCAAGCATTGCTGAAAACATAGAGGACTAAACTTCCTGAATGACTGTAATAAACAGTAGTCACTGAAACTGTAAACAAAATTGGTACCTATGCTACTAAATATTAAGAATCTAAAAATCCAGTTTACAAAAGTAGTTACTCTAAGTATCATGTATACAGTGAGGAGAAACAGGCTGCTTTGAACAATAATTGTGCTCTTTACTGGAACTCTTTGGAACTATTGTGTCATGCTGAAGGCACTCACCTCCCAGTGTAGGCATCTGAGCTGGATTCCTCAAGATAGATATTGTGAATACCTCCAGCAGTATGTGGTTTTGTTATTCTTGTTCCTTCACTGAGTGAAAACTTTGGAAATCTGTTTTTCAGATGTTTTGCAGTGACAATAGCTGTTCATGCAGCATTCTGCTCACAAAAGCACTTCTGACCATGTTGGTGAACAGCATCTCCCAGCTTCTTTTTCCCAAAGCTGAGGCATGGAAACGCCACAGCTCCAGACTCTGCTCAGACTGAGAAGCGTATTATTCAGGCAACCAAGGTTCCTGGATATTTGTTACCTCTGATCTCAGAAAACAGTGAGAGAACAGAAGGTGCTCAGTGTCACAAAGTGGAGTGTGAATTAAACACAAATGTTTATAGTTTAAACAATGGTTAAACTTATGGTAAACAGCAGGTAATTGTTGTGGCAGACACATGAAAAGCCTTACATTTTGAATCTATGGTTTCGTATGGTGAAAAAAAAAAAAGTGACTGTTATTGTCAATTCCCATGTAGTAACATCATAAAGAAGGAACCCACAGTACTTGTAAATATATGTCTGTAATAGTCCTCATCAGACAATTTACTTCCACTGACAGATTTTATATGCTCACGCCTGTCTATCTTTCACAGTCCAGGATATGTAATTAAATTTAAATATCACAAAGTAAACAAAAACGAAAGTGGAAGCTACGTAACTTCAAAATTTTGTAGTCTTGTGAGCCTACCAAAAATAAGTTCAGAACACCAAATTAGAGTGCTGATATTTCTGCCATTTCATCGTGTTGTTCCTGTTTTAGGAGTGTTTCCAAAATATGAGTAAAATCTTTATATGTATGGAAGATGTCTTACTTGCAAATTTAGACTTGCAGATATTTAAAATTAATTTAGTAAAAAATATTTTATGACCAATGATAGAAATAAATAAGATTTTAATTGATTATAAATTGGTGATTATATTGGTGATTATAAATTAATTTAAATTTTAAAGAAGCTGTTAGAACAAAAGTTAAATTCTGAGGCATTTATGTTATGGGTGATGCTTTTGAAAACAGAACCAATAATGGAGGAGTATCAAACCTGAAGTAAATCTTAACAACTGCCATTCTGTATGAACTCATTCATATCATGCCAAAAATATAGACTCTTAAAAGTGGTGGCATTTTTCCTTAATATGCTTTTTCACAATATATTCATTATTTTAGTACAGCATCCTACTGTCAGTGGAAGCACACAATAGGTAGACATGTTCTTCAGAAAGAATACTAAATGGTGAGAGCAGTGAGATTCTGCAGTAATGTTGTGATGCAGTGCTTTTAAAAGAGCTACTATACATGGAAGTGGATTACTTTGGCTCCATATCACTTTGGAGAAAGTCAGAGAAAAAGGGGTTCTGCCGCTCCAGCCAGACAGCTGAATGTAGCTGTAGCCTTTTTTATGGTACTCCACAAGGAAGCACATCCAGGTGTCCTTGTATGTATCCATTTATTTCTTCACCAAATGACCACAAAGTCAAGAAAAAACTGTTAGACTGGTTAGACTTAATAACTGGTGAAGACCAAGTGGCAGGAACATTTACTGGATCCTGTTCATACAAGCGGACTCAAAGTAAGCAAGTACAGATCTGCATATTGAAAATACAAACTTGAGAAATAAAAAGGGGCTGGATAGTGGCAGTTAAGAAAACTGCCTGTGTGGGATGTCTGAAATTTCTTTTACTTGAAAGCACCAAAACCAACCAACCAACAAAACCTTGAACTTTTCATTCTGCCTGTGAGGGACACATGGGACCCGCAGGAGCATCCCATGGAGCTAACAGGTCAGTCATGTCAGCTGGTGTTCTCCTGACAGCAGCAGTCAAAAGATGACAAAAGATGAGCTGAGTAAAACTCAGTGAAGGAATAAAAAGCAAACTGTTAAACATCCTCACTCCTTTAAAACTTCAAAACAAGAACATTGACTTTTAAAGAGTCCAGTATCCAGTGAGGTTGAGAGGTGGAGTAAGAAGATTTGACCACTAACTACGTGAATGCTTTTGCCTTTAGTTTGCACTTTGCCTTATAGAAGAACAGGGGTAGGAGGAGTAATGCAAAACAAACAAGAAAAATCTATTGTGATGTGTAAAAAACATCATCAAAAATCTTCAAATTCACATTAGAAAAACCAGGTGACTTCCCATTCACTCAAGGAAGAGCAGGCATGATGTTGCAGCTCGGGTAATAACATTTTTGTGGAGCATATCTAAAGGGAGGTTCTGCCCTCTAAATATAAACCACAGATTTGTTGGGGGGAAAACGATCTGCATCAACAGAGAGACTGCTTGATAGTCAAGACTGAAACAAAATTTGGTGGGAGATTATTTTTAAAGGTGTGGATTTGATTTAAAATTGGACAAAATCTAATCCAGATTTAGGAAACACAACTACTTGCAAATTAACCTCCTGTTTTTATTTTCAACAAGAGAGTTGCAATAAAATTAATGTATCAGTCATCTCCAGAAAAGCATGTGATATAGCACCACAGGGCAAATTATTATTTAAATCCTTGAATATAGGAATTAATGCAGTATTTGTGAGAGTGTATAAGGACTTCCAAACCTACTTGGCATTCTGTCTGATGAAAAATCAATTAGTGGGATGGTAGGAAGTCATCAGTCCTAGATCTTGGAACTTCCCTTATTTGGTGTTAAATTTCACTTTAATTGTAAAACACTTCATTGTGCTGGCTAAAACAGGATGACACAAAGAGGAGGCTTTGTCAGTGGAGGGGTAGGGGAGGAGGTGTACAAATGGGACAGCAGGGTCTCAATATAAATTGGGGATGCAGAGTGACAGCAATGGGATGATAATTAACAGCACAGAGAGGAAGAGCTGATCAGCTCTCATTGACATGGCTGGGGAGATCAAACCTGAGATACTCTGAACATTTCTGGCTGTTCATGGCCATGAAAGGTACAAACAAGTTTTGTGTGGAGTTCTTTCAGGAACTGAAAGAAGGTTTACAAAGTGAGTTTAAACAACAGCCTGTCATTACTGAGGACACAAAACCTTATCTCTAGATGAGGTATGTTTGCAGAAGACATTTAGCATATTTTCAGAGAGAGCCACAGGAGCTTGGTCTCAGTGACCCGTGTGTTCCTCAGTTTCCAATCCAAACATTAAATATTCCGCATACTGAAACTAAATGTAACGTGCAAATATAATTGCTGACAAAGTTATTAGAAGGATCAGCAGCAGACAAGCTCTATTTTGTCTCAGATACTATAATTATGAAATGCTGCAGGAAATTTATTTCACTGAATGAGAAAAAAAAAGTACTGTTATTCCCACGAAATAATATCTGGAGGGGTGATACCAAGAATATGTGAAACAAAAAGTACTTTGGAAACCGATTCTTATTTTTCTTCATTACCATTAAAATATGCATAGTGATGTAGTGTGATTATATGAAATAAAACCTTAGGAAGATGGAAATTGTACCTAGCAATTAAGTATTTTGTAGAAAACACAGAGATTAACAAGCAGTGAATTGCTTCTGCCTCATTTTTCTTACGTGAATTCAGTTCCTTTTTAGAAACCATTATTCAAGATAAAAATTATATGAAACTGAGTTTTCTGTGGCTCTTTCAGAGGTGAATCCAAAGCAGTGAGCTCTCTGGCTTATTTGCCATTATGGATTCAGCTTGCTGTCTCTCATCTTTGTTAAGGGGTGGGGGGGGGGGCGGAAAAAGTGTCAGGAAAAAAATGTCAACACGTTTTTCTATAGCAGTGAAAGAAAAGCAGAAGCAGCCAGTCTGAATGCCGTGGGTTCAGTGCTCTGAAAGCGCTTCTCTTGTGCAACTGGGCTGAGGGAGAGCCTTTTTTCCTTGCCAGCGTCACTGCAATCAGATATATGGGTGCAGCTCCGCTTTACCGCAGCATGATGCAGTTGTGTGTAGTTCAGCGTGCTCTTCTTGGAAACAGGCGGAAGGAGAGCAGCTGACCAGAGCAGGCAGAGGATGTTCATTAGAGGGTGCCTTTTTTCCCCCTAAAGCTGAGCAGTACGTGTGAGATTCCTGCAGCTGCAGAAGAGACGCTTTCAGTGGGGCTTGGAGTTGATCCTCGGTTCGCGAGAGGAGGCGCGTTTGCTCGGGCTGGCGGCTTCTGATGGGAAAACAGCTTCAGACAGGCAGACTGCGCCTTATTAAAAGCACGGCTCAGACACCCTTCGGGAAGGTACTCTAACTGTGCCTATGGAACAAGTGCTGTGGTGCTCCATATGCCTTAAGCGACCAGAAGAAATTTGCCCGGTTGCGGAATGGAATAAATGAAAATACTGAGTCCTGAGGGGGTGAGGGAATAAAATACTCTTCACATTGAATTAAGAACAAGCCCCGAAGGAAAAGCAAAGGACAAAAATCTCACGGTGTGCTTTTGTTGTTGTTGTTGAGCTTTTTTTATTTTTTTTTTTTAATGAGCTTACCTACCATGAACGGAAGAAGTGGATCTGCGGAGACTTCATTTCCTCCTCTGACCCCTCGTTTACATCACTGACTGGTGACAGTCACATCTACATACATAGTACCTGCCACTTCAGCTGCTCAGAATTATAGAAGCCTCTTTGTATGCTGCAGACATGGCTAGCCAGCAGGATTCAGGCTTCTTTGAAATCAGTATCAAATATTTACTGAAATCCTGGAGCAATAGTGAGTAGCAGAAGAGTAATCTTTTTATATTACGCATTGCTTGGTAAATAGCTAGGATAACCTAAAGGATAGAATCTTACCTTTCTGTATGTTTGTGTTATATAGACCAAGTAATTTTTGCTTTTGTCAGCTCTAAAAATCAAAATGTCAGGGATTTAAATAGGTTTCATTAACTGCAAAGGCTGTAATGAGATTATACCAGATTTTGCTTGATTGAATTCTGAAGTTAGGCTGCTTTCTGGGTCTAACACTACATTGCAGGGAGTGCATTCCAAAAAGCATTTCCTGCCTACATGTTTGTTTGATTTGTTCAGACTTTGTCTAAATATTGTTTTAAATTATGTTTAATCACAAGGGTGTGGCATTGCTCAGAAGTTGGTTTTTGTTAATTGTGCACCGAGGACAAAATATAATTATTCTACTTCAGGTCTGAAAGTCATTTTGGTGTGATGGGAAGCAAAACATCAGTTGCTTATAGCTGCACTTCCCACCCTCTATGCTTAATTTCAGAGTCTTATGCAATATTTCCAGCCAGAAAGAATCCATCTGTTTATCTGATCCAGGCTGGGTTTTGCAGAATGTAAACAAATAGCATTTTAGTCTGCCTTAGTCTTTTCAGTATTGCTGTTCCTGATTTCCATTGCTTTTGAAAATCAATTACTCTATAGATGTTTTAGCAATATTATGTAATGAAGATGTCTGAATAAAATTTATTGCTTGGAAGTATATTCAGATTTAGGTAAGGTGGTGAGATAACACTGGCAGAATTTTGCTTTGCAAGTTAAAGTACATGAACAGTATATTCCTTCTCTGTAGAAGCTTTTGTTAACAGTGCTGAATCTCCGTATTTTAATGTTTTTAAGAGATAGAACACAATGTCTCTGGAAAAATCCAACTTGGCTATGTGTGAAATAATGTTGTGATCATCCTACTATCTATTATTTAATAATGTCTGCATAGAAGACTAGTATTTAAAAATTCTGTGGTATAAAAGAATTGCAAGATCTGCTCAATACAGAGGAAGTACCTTATATATGCAAAGAAATAAACAAAACACTTTATTAGATGTGTGATATGCAAGTCTTGTATTCATTAAATGATATCCATAGAAACTGTATTTTTCCAGGTCATTTGTAACCTCAGTAACACTGTAGTGCTTGTTTGAATCTGTTTTTCTACCACAAGTGTGAAGCCACTAGGGAATAATAGTATTACCTAAACAGCATTGCTTATCTGCCCTCCTACAAAAATATTTAGTGTATATTCATTCAAATAAGTGATCCCACAAGGACTAGGAGAGAATTTTGTGATTCAGTTACCTTCCTGGACTAATATTAATCAAATACTGAGAACTAAAGTGTGACAGCACATATTTTATAACAAGCTAGGCACAGCTTATGACAGAAGAAAAACAAGTCAGTTTATGGTGCAGAAATGAAATCAGTTCTGGCATTAATTTTGTAATAGCCTACTGTAACTTGAAGTAAAACCAGCACTTAAGAATATAAAACCAACTACGTTATAGAATTAAATATAAGTGGTGTTTTTTCCTTTTTTCTTTATCTTGAAGTATATTGAAGTATTTCAATATAGGAAAGGTATTTCTAGTCTGAAATTAGAAATCCTTAAGTTCTAGTTTAGGGAAATGGAAACAATATATGAATAATTGGTATTTCTGACATTCTTTTAGTGGATAAACACCCCTTCTACTGTATATAAAGAAACAGTAAGAGGAAATAGAATAAATGAACCCAGGTTGCTTTAAACTTGTTGCCAATTGGGTTTTTTTTCTTTCATACTGCGAGTGTATATTAATAAATCTGAATGTATCCTTTCTAGCTGAAAAACAAACGATTTGATAAGAAGAGAGTAGGGAGTTAAAAAAACCTAGGTCTTTCTTCAGCTCTGCTATGTGATGGGTGGAGCAGAGGAAAACACTTCCCTTGCTTGAGAAACTGCTGGGAAGCCTGCACATGCATGCACAGGAGCATGTTTTTCAGAGAATAGGTGCTGTGCCTGCACACCCAAGACCAGAAGTATGCTGTAAATTATGCTGGGGCATTCACTTAGCAGCAAGAGGTCTAACATACATTTTTAAAAGAAGAATAACTTTGGTTCTTACCGTGTATATTTTGCTGCAATGTTAACAGTGTAGAGGTGCTGTCCATGTATGTTTCTGCAAACTAGCAGTTTAAAACATTAGTTTAAACAGCATTTATCCTTCCTGGGCTTTTTAGTCCCACCAAAACCAGGTCTTGCCATTGACTTGTGTTTTGGCTTACACAGAGAATATTCTAGCAGATTGCCATCCATGTCTGATGCCCACACCATGAAATATACTCTATTATTCTACTTGAAATTACATTTTTCCCTGATTTTGCTATCTAAGGAGTTTAACAAACTAGCATTCATGACATGCCAGGCAGGATTTCAGTTCAGTGTCACACAGCACTTGCTGAGGTGTTCACCTAGCATGCCACTTGCATGTCCATCACCCAGCTAAGGAGGCAGGTAATTTATGGACAATGGGGCCTGCTCACTTGAACTGCTGCGGTCAGGATGATCCAGTCTGATATAGCCCGTGGTGTGTTCTCAGGGAGCCTGCGCTCTCCTTCCTGGGGGATAAAAAAGCCAAGTCACAGTCTGGCCTTCGAATCATCCCATCAGACGGAGAGATCTCAAAATACACCTTTGTGCAGTTCCGAAGACAGAGTTTTGCTTTGCGTGTGTCCATAAGATACCGTGCACGTTGTTCTGTCTGGAAAACATTCCTGTATTGTGTTGGAGATGGAATCAGAACTGGGATTGTCTGGTTGGAAAATAATAATTTAAGGGGCTTTTTTTACCATCTCATGTGTGTTCTTATATATTCTTAAATATTTGAGTGTTTTTGATCAGTGCTGCATTAGTCAGCAATTGCATTAATTGTTTGCATTACTTCTATTTGAAAGTACTGCTAAAATGGCTATGCCTCCACACAATGAGTGGTGCTCATTTGGCCCACTGAGGTCAATAAGCTGAAAAGAAAAAAATAGGGCTTACCAAAACTAGGACAATTAAGAGTCTTTTCCTCAGATTTGTTATGGAAATACTGCAAAATGCATTTTTGTAAATAAATATTTGTCATTTATTCAAGGCGTAATACATGAATACAAATGTTAAGTATTTGAAGCCTGATCTTTCCTTAGATTTTTTCCTTTTTTTTTACTTTTTTGAATGAATAAGATAGATTTATTCTGAATTTAGTTTCCAAATGACTTTTTGAAATTCATAGTTTAAAAAATATCTGAACATAAATTTGGAAATCTAGCTATGAGGACCTAGAGTACCATCACTATAAACAGCAGAAATATAATAAATTCTATCTTTTGCAGTTCCTAGATCTGATCAGCAATTAAGTTTATTGAAGGAAAGGATTCTGTAGAAGAATCTAAATGGCACAGGTAGATGGCTTACTCCTGCTCTTACTAGTCAGCTCCTGTGTGGGCTTGTAGAAGCTGCATTTCTTTGTCTCACAGTTACTAGAGATAGGTTTTAAAGTTTCTTTCTGTGTAACGAAATGAAATTGCGTATTTTGGATAGGAAATATATCTAGCACTTCTCATAGAACAGTTATCTATATGGCCTGATTTTAAAGATTGCAGTGCTTGTTTATTGACCTTTGAATAGCAAGGGTGTTTTCTGTGGACTTGTGTTTAATGTGGACTCAGAATAAGGACTTTTCTAGTGTCAGGGCTTCAGGTCTCTTTCCCATGGCCATACTTCCTTGCCGCCTTCTACAGTTGCCAACATAGTCATCAAAATCCTCATGTCACCACCCTCTTCCCCTTTGTGCTGTACAAAGCCCCATTGCTCAGTCCTCCCTGCTGCCCAGTGTTCTCTTTCTCTGTGCCCCTGTGTGCCCAGTCCCTGTAGCAGCTGTCAAAAGCTACTTCTTGTTTACAAGGGCTGGTAACATCAGAGACAGCCCAGGCCTGGGACCACACAGACACCCACATCAGTTCACATCCCACAGCACTCCCAGTAGGATCTCTGGCTCCTCTGCAGCTTGCTGGTCACGTACTGAGCCAAACACAGGGCTGGCATCAAACCAGGTTCTGTGGTCAGAAGAGTATCAGGCATCAGAGACTTCCCAGTGGCTGATGTGAAGCCTGGAGGGTTGCTAGCTGCCATGTGGTCATCTGTGTTCTCTTCTTGTCTTGAAGATATGTTTCTACCATGTTAGGAAAAGAAATTAGTGAAGAACATTTAGCCCTTCATTAAATGAATGTAATACACAAGGCAATAAAACTCAGCCTTTTTACAGAGAATATTCATGAGCTCCTGTGTCACTGAGCAAGAGAAAAGGGAAGGCCACAGGCACTTTCTTAGCTGAAAGTCTCTGTTATGTCCAAGTCTATGATATGCTTGTTTGATCTCCTAGAAAGATTTTATTTTGCATGAGGATGATAATAGCTGTTTTGTAGGTTTCCCTTGTCTGCAGTCAAACACAGACATGTTTAAGGCTGAATACACTGAGCACACCGTGCTGTCAGAGATTTGTAGCAGGATACCAATCAAGGAAAGAAGCTCCTCTGTATTTCCCAGAGCAAACTTAGACAAACGCTGAGCAAGGAGAACCTATCCTTCCTTCCCCTTTCTCTTTCTCTGGCATCTGTACTCTTGCAGGCCCAAATAACCTGATTCCAGAAGCTGATGTGCTGCGAACTCACCCCGCAGGGAGAGGGTCAGTTCTTGCCTGAAGCAGCTGGGGCCAATGCTGTGGTGAGCAGACAGAGAAACTGGGACCAGTGTGTCCTGCTGGCTCCTGAGGTCTCACCCCGATGCCACTGCAGAGAGCTGGCCCTTCCACAGCCCATGGGGAGCCCTGGGCACAAGGGCTTAGCATCTGCTGGTGTCTTGGCATCTGAGCCTGCCTGGGACAAGGGATGCTATTAATTCAAGCTGTTGTGCTACCTGAAGGGGATTGATTGCTCTGTCCATTGAGGCTGAAGGGAGGGTGCTGAGTGTATTCTTCAGCTCTAAGTAGTCTGTGATTGTCAGCAGTAAAGTGTCTTGTTTGATAACGGTGACTGGTATCTTCCAGGAACTTCCTTCGTATTTGGTCTGATCCGAAGGGAAAGGCAGTAAACCACAATGTTTAGGCTGTTTATGTTCTGCTAGTACCCATTTTAGAACTTGCATTTTGACATGGTTCCTCTCAGAAGTAAGAGAAAGTTTTATTACTTTGGAAACATGAGAACTCTTTAAAACAGGATTTTTTGTTTATTTTGATGTTTGCTGCTCTGTCGAGGACATTCCAGAAGTGTTTCTACCATACTGGGAGGGAAAAAAGGATGAGAAAAATCATAAACGCTTTATTGCAAGAGTCAGTTGATTTGTAGAATGAGTTTACTTGTCATTAAAAAGTTTCAATTACTGCAGTAAAAATCTCCAAACGCTTTGACTGCAATATAGTACATAAATTTTTGTGGTAAAACTTCAAAACACCAAAATGTAAGATGATCTGGAGACCAAGCTTTGTTAATTACTGGTAGATATTCCATAAAGGTTGTAATTATTTTACTTGTGATAAAAACAAAACTATTCTGTTATAGTATATGTAGTTACTTTGAGTGATTAATTTGTGATATCCTTGATGCTGTCAAAATACCAGCAGTTTGGTTTTTTCCTTGTACTCCTAGTTATTATTCAAAAGGATCAGGGAAAGAACTAGTGATTCTTTTGTTTCCTCTATTCATATTACGCCATTGAATAAGCCGTGGTATCTTTTATTTTTATATGTCTATATAAATATAGAAACAATAATTATGAAAAAGGGAGTATATATAGGTATAAGGAAAGTGATAAACAGGATACCTTAGGAGTATAAAATGTACAATAGTATTTAAAATTTAATACTGGAGAATATGAGCTATTATATTAATATATTAACTTAATCTTAACAATCCTTTTGTATTTTCTCCACTTTTTGCTTTTACAAAATTTTCTACACTCATTGCTTTAACAGTTTAACTCTTTTCAGTGTATTGCCTTGGAGGCAGTAGGAAGCGAGCTCCACACCTACAGAATTACAGTTGCACGTGCTTGCCCCACTTTATTTTCTGTATTCATTCCTGGGTATCTAAACAATCAGAATCTACAGACACTTGCTATGAGTTGGTAGCCCTAGAGACTGAATTCCTGTGGGTGTTGAAACCATGGATGACACATATGGCATTGCAGTAGCTGTGTCTGGGAGGGACAGTCTCATCCCAGCCTCTTACTCATGTCCCCATATTCCTACTGCTTCTCTGCCACCCTAATTATCCATACAGGTAATATGCTGAAAGCTAAACTTTCTAAAATTATGTAGATGCTGGTGTCAGCATGAGAAAGGGGATGAGTGTACACTTCTAGGAGTGGGAGGCAATTTTGGCTGATTCCTGCTATTAGGCTGGTGGAACTGTATGGTAAATCATATTTACTTTAATAGTGATTCCTGTACCTGTGCCTGCGTCTAAATATTGGTAATAGTTCCTTCTCCAGGAAGGAGACAAGTCTAGCTTTTGTATCCCTCTCTTCTCAGAGCATCAGCAGTCAAGTTGTTGCCATTGTTTCCATGATAAATTTGGAATGCAGAATAATTTCACAGAGATAAGTAGCTGAGTTATTTATGAGTCGGTAATTTTTCAGTCACTGCAGTTACCTAAAGTAGATCAGAATCAATTGTCCATGGAAAGAAAATCCCTTCTCCTCAAATATTCTTTCTTCTGAATCATCCAGTCCTTTGTCTATTGCACTAGCTAAAAGGAATACTAAACATAATGTTCAAACTTGGCAGAAGCTCTATCAGTGAGATTTTTTTAAGTTCTTGCATGGTTTATATTTTTAAGAATGCAGATAGAAAGGTGTTCAATAGTATGACAAAGCAGGACAAAACATTTGCTGACTGGAGAACTGGAAACTAGGGGTGACAGTGGAGGGGGGGATTATGACCCTTAATTCAGTTCAGTGGCAGTGAACAGGAGTGGAAAGCAAAGGATGCAGGGCAAAGGGAATAAGAGAAATGTAGCAGGAACTGTAGAACAAGATGAAGAGACAGCCTTTAATATGTTGTATGCCTACCTTAAATGTATGTATACGAATACATACGTTCTGGAAAACTTTCAGGAAGAAGTCAAGTGCTGTATGCAGTCACAAGTTACAATGTCACAGCAGGAGCAAGCTGGGTGTTAACAGCTCCCACTGGTGAAGTGCTGGGATGGATGGATGGATGGATGGATGGATGGATGGATGGATGGATGGATGGATGGATGGATGGATGGATGGATGGATGGATACAAGCTCTTGAGAGAGGACCTGCAGGGAAATAAAAAGTTGCTGTCTTTGTGAAGGAACTCCTTATGGATCTGAAGCTCTTCTATGGGATGGATGGGCGACAGTGTGCTGTGGAGTTTGTAGGTCAGGATTAGAACAAATGGCTTGAAGTGTTACAGAGTGATGGTGGGAATATGTTACAGGGCATTGATCAGGGTGAGAAAGTGTCAAAAGTCTTCTTTGAACAACTTGAGGAAGTTAATGAATTGTTGATGTTGGTTCACATGAGAGACTTGAACTTCATGATGTTTGCTGCAAGTGTGAAATAGTAGGATCCAAGAAGTCAAAATTTCTTGCGAGTATTGGAAGTAACTTCTTGAATTATAATGGACAAAGTGGGTAAAGTGCAACTGGGTATGTTACCCATTAACATGAAGACCTGACTGAAGCTCAAAATCCTGAGAAGAGTGGGGAAAGGGTGGCTGTGTACAGACTCTAGACTTAAGGAGAGTAGATTTGAGTTTTTGAGATTTCAGAAACTATCCGTGGGGATCTCATGAAGGACAGCTCTAAAAGGCAAAGGAACTTGGGAAAGCTGACAGGTCTTTTAAGACAACATCTTCTAAGAAAAAGAACACGGACTTCCCATGCTTAAGGAAACAAGCAGGAATATGAGGAGACTGGCTTGGCTTGTCATAGACCTCTTGGCTGAGCTCCACTGTGAAAAAGACAATATATCCAAGGCAGAAGTGTGATTTGGCTGCAAAGAAGTAATTTATAGACATTGCCTGGGCATGCAGGGACAGTGCTTGGAAATTCAAAATGCAGCTGGAGGTGGGCTTTGCTAGGAATATCAAAGTCAAGAAGGAGAGTTGCTCTTGCTTCCTTAGTGGTAAAAAGCTGAACAAGGGCAGTGTGGACCTATTGCTGAATGAGGCAGGGAATTTAGTGACAGTGCACTGAAGTACTGAGCAACACTTCTGCCTCTTTCTTCAGCAGGATGGTCTTTCTGGCCTGTGTCTGCCAGGTTCTGGAGTTCTACTTGATATGGCACATCTCAAAGTGGGAAACGTAGGACTTTTTCAAGTTCAGGGTTTAAAAGCCCAGACTCTCTTCTTCACAGGAACTACTGAAAAGCCTGGCAATTCCTTACATATTTATGATCTTCTATATATTGCCAATTATAGTCACATTCAAAACCAAGGGATGGCAGAGTTTTTCTTTTCACAGCAGACAGCGGAGCTTGCTTAAACAAGCCACTGAATGAAACACATCTGAGAAACACTGGCTTCTTAGTTTGCTCTCAGCCAAGTAGCAGTAGTTTCACTGAGTTACTGAATGCCACTTGCTTCCTCATCTGTGTGAGAGATCACAAATATAGAGACACCCCAAAATATGTAGATGTTTGTGCATAAATAATATCACTGATACAACTGGTATTTGAGGTGCCTGAGAGATTCATCTTTGTCATGTCTCAGAAGAGAGATTTTGTGACTCTTTTCAGGACATTGGTTTGAAGAGAAATCTGGGTGTTGTTTTGTAAATACTGTGGGATCACTATAGTGACAGTATCATGTTTCTCTAGGGGAATACGTTGCTGATAAAGAGTTTAATTAGGTGATTGGAGCCTTAGGAGAGAAGTTTTACACATTATAAAAAAAGGGGAGGCCCTTTTAGGAGACATGCTACACAATCTTTATCCTGAACACTTTCTGTTCTTTCAGAAATTTTCAGTCATTACATGTAGTGCTAATGCATACAAGTTGAGAGACTGCTGTTGTTTTCCACTACTTAGTGAGGGGGTGGGAAATCACACTCTGTGTATGGCCAAAGTGTGATGACATTAGATGGATTAGTATCAGACAAGGTCTGATCAACAGAACGCATCAGATCTTGATTCTATTTATTATAATGAAGTTTCAGATGATTTTATTTTTATTTTGAAAAGCTTGACTTTGGAACACTAATTTATATTCCCTTGAATTCTTAAGTAGTACATGGCTCAGCACAGAAGTCTGACAAAGATACTGGTTTGAAGGAATTATCCTATAATTGGGTGATCATTATGCTAACATTTTTTCCAGATTTCAAGCTATCTCCTCTCTCTCCATAACTTTGAAGAGTCTCAATTTGTATGTGGAGTAAATTAAACTTCAAAGGATGACCATTTATAAATTGGTTTGTTTTGATACTGTTTTCCTTGAACAAGTTTTGTTGAACACAATACACAGAATTATCTTTCTTACTGCATTTCTGATTTTTGTTTATGAATGCCTTTAAATGTGTGGATTAATTTGGGTTTTTTTTTAGTCAGAATGTTACCTGGATAGAGTTCTTGCTGAAGTTCTTCCTTGAGAAGTTTGCAGTGGGTTTCTTCATATACTCACAGCAATGCATTGTTGTATGTTTTCATAATGAGGTTTATTCTTTTTTTAATTAATACCGTGGAAACAAAAAGGGTTTAGATAGCTTTCCTGTGGAAGCAAAACTTACTCAGTCTGCCTGCCTGCCTTTTTTTGAACATCTTAAACAAATTCAGAGCAATTCAGAATAAGGGTAGAATTCTTAAATATACTTAAGTTTCCAGGAATTTACAAATTGAGTCTGTTTCACAGTGAAGAAGGAATCTCAGATGTTGAAAAACGGCTGCATGAGCCTCCTGCCTTCTTAGACACGGGAAAATCCTTGCTGTGACATAAATATCCCAGCTGTGAAACGAGCTTCAGTCACACCTTTGAGAGGATTGCACACAAAACTCATTGTGTTGCCTCTTTTAAACTACATTCATAAGATGCAAATTGACATTCATTAATTCAGATGCAGGGAAACCACTGCAAATAACTTGGTTGCAGTGGTCTCCATGATAATAATATTCATATAGTGCTTTCCATCTGGAAGCTTTACAGACTTAAATTCTTCCAGCATTATTACTTGAATAGGAAGGATTGCTTTATTGCTACTCCTGGGCTTATCAAAACAGAGAAATTAACTGAGAAACACATATCCTGTGTTAGATCTGGAAATGATGCCCTGTCTTCTATTTCTGTACTACGGGAAACTTTTTTCCTTCACATTCTTGGTAGCCAAGTGACACGTAAATCGTGACTCAGCCAGCTAATATATATAATGAGATTTTTAATTGACAGTAAGTAGTAATTTTCATATGGAAATGTCATTGGATTGTTTTAAAATTCCACAGCATGCAGATTTGTTGCTACTGATGTCTTAAATGAGAAGAAAATTACTTAGCTGTATTTCTTTTTCTATGAAGGCAGATGTTTGAAATAAATAACCTCACCCCACCCTTTATCTGTGTGGCATCTGAATCAAAATGAGGTGATTACTTAGATTTTTGTTCTATTGTTCACAGACAGGAAAAGGGGACAGAACAGTGTATGTATTCTTTACTGGTCAGAGTGTTTGATAAGAGCATTTCTGATTCTCTGGGAATCAGAAGTTGGAATGTAATACAGAAGTCATCAGGATTTGTAGTAAATTAAGCAAAGTCTCAGTATGTCCTTGATGAATCTTTAACAAAAATGTCATGGAAGATGAAAATACTTTCAAAGGGAATGTGAAGTTAAAAATGTTGATTGTTTTTACTCATTTGTCTGTCATGTATTCAAGTAGTAAGGGATAGCAGTGGTACAAGTGAGTGTTATAGGGATCTGCAGACCTCCATAACCACCAAAATGTCTGAAATAATTTGATTAATTTTTTCAATGAACTTTAAAATGTTGTTAATATAGAGAGGTTGGAATATTATTTTTTTAAAAAAATAAAATTAATTACTTTGTGTATATTGCGGTGCCTACTTTTTTAATGCAAATCACCTCTCTTCCTGAGCTTTGCAGTTTGGGCTAAAGCACTTCTAGTCTTAATGTCCCTGTAGGTAAATTTTAGAATTTTCTGCTGAAATGGTTCTACCCTCTCTAATAATGATAAAATGCAAAATAAACCCTGTTGTTTGTTCATGTTTGAAATTCTCTTGTTGGCAGCCAACTGCCCCTGTACAGTGACTGCACAAAGAAAGTGAGGGCAGAAGGGAATGAATCTGCAGTAAAAGCTCAGCAATGAGCCTGTGGGAATGAAAAGAGATGAGGCAGGGGAATCATTATGGGGAAGGAATCAGAAGTAGAGGAACTGATACTTTCCTAGACAGTGGGAGTGGAAACTGAGAGTGCCTGGATGGAGATGGAACCAAGGGGATGCTGGAGAGGGGTGGGTGAAGGGATAGGGATGGGAGGAGGAATGGAATGGGGTTTAGAGGGCTGAAAGGGTGCAATGAGCAATGTTTAGATGGGCAAACAGTGCATGGAAGTCCAGAAGTGGAACAAGGAGCCTGAAATGGGGAAAACACAGACATGAAGAGACACCACATTGTAGAGATGGAGTAAGAAGAGAGCAGCTGGGGAGGTGGGGGAGGTGAGAGACAGAGAAATCCCCTTCCAAGAGCAGAATGCAGTGCAGGAGACTTGATTTCCATCCTACATCCTTGCTTTATAACACATCCTTCCAGCACAGGATATGCCTTCCTTTGCCTCAGTGCTTGGGTGGACATAAAGTGTTAAATGTTATCAGGTGAGGAGAACAGCAAGTGCCTTGTGCATGCTGTTAAGGTAACTGGGTCAACAGTTGGTTCATTTGGAACAGTTGGTTCATTAATCATACATCCTCTATATTACCTCACTTCTGAAGGCCTGAGTCCAATGAGGTAATGCAGCACAGTGGAAAGCACACAGATGTACCAAGAAATGTCTTCTCAGCTTATTATTCTATTTATTATTACTTGTAATGCAGTAGCAGCTAACTTCCTAATGGGCTTCTCTTCCAATACAGGAGGTAATGTCTAAGGTAATAGTAAAAACTAGTCTGTAGTAGCATCTCCCAGGGGAGGGTGTCAGATAGATCCGGCCACTGTTGACAGTTCTCAGCTGAATGAAGAAACAAACCATGTATTTGGGCATTAGGGAATATTTGTGTCACTCAGCATACATTCAAGCATAATGGTTTTATGAGCAATGTGTTAAAAACTGGCATGAGGCACTGTAAATATTAAAAGTATCTTTGTGGATGGTCTGTTATCACATTAGATTGAGCTAAGCAGTTGTGTACTGCAGGGATGGACTCTCAGCTTTACTTTATCTCCTTGTCAGGGATTTGAAGAAGGGTAAATAGCATGTTGTGACATTTAAGTATACCTATACACATTGAAGTATGTAAGTATTAGTAATGAAAAAAGAGAAAAAAAAAATCAAGTGAAATAAGGGATTATTTGGAGTAACTATCTGGAAACTTATTAACCATGTGAATCTATAAATTACTTTCAAGATAGAATTTATTTTTAAAACATGAAAAAACAAGACTGGCTACATCCTTAAACTGCGGTGTAAGGGCCAGCTCTTCACTGGAAAGGGAGAAATAGGATTTCTCACTGCAGCTGCAGTGACAGAAGGTCCATGTCTATGCATAGCTGCTCCTGGGCCAATTCCCAGCTCTGTTTTGCCCAAGTGGGAATTCCAGGTGACTGACTGCTACAATGGAGCTCTGAGAATGGCATTTACAAGTAAGGTTTTTTCATTTATTTGAGGACAAGCAGTAGTCCTTCAAGGAGTAAAATGGAAGCATCACACTGCTGGCAAGTTAGATATTTATTTAAATTTATCATGTGCTTTGATATTAATAGATACTTAGCAGGACTCTCTGCCATTGTTTCTACATCACTATAAATTATATTACTAATTTCTGCAGTAATTTCCTTGTTGCATAGAGGAATCTATCCCTGCAAGGTAATGAAATAGTTCTTTCAAACTTGCTACCACTCATTTTAATAAAGCATTTTTCTCAATTAAGTACAAAGAGGTGTGTAATACTTTTCAAAACCATTTGCACAGCTACCACACCAAATTTCAACCTAATTAGAAAACTTTCCAAAAGCCTTACTGAGATGTCATGCATTTTAAAAATTCTGCTTGTATTATGACAATATCCCTAGGGCATGACTTTTTGTTACAGAATTTTCAGTTTTATAATATTAAATCCATAAAAGACATTTCAGGTTGGGATTATTTACATTTATTGGCTTGAATATGTTTACTTGTTTTATAAGGAGCAGAGTTTGAAACATTTGGCTAGTAGGTTCAAATCACTACATTGCTGTTATATATATGTATGTGTGTGTGTAAATATAAATAACAAATTATGTCTTTCTAATTAATACAGAAAACGATCTTCAGTCATTAAACTTCCTAATCACAAGTGACCAGTGAACATTAAGCACAAATAACCAGTGTGATCAATGGCAATCTTTTACAATCTCTTTTTTCTGTTTTGAATCGTGCAATCATACACATTTTGGATTCAAATGATAGCTACAATTTCCCATAAACTGTAGAAAAACTGGCACGGTGTCATAAAAATCTAATAAGTATCTGCATTGGTAATTTAAGTAAGATATACTGAATAGCGTTTTCAGAAAGCTGTATATTGTCCTAAGAGTTTTCAAGGAAAAGTAGAGAGTATTTAACTGTTCGTATCAGTGGAATTGGAACTAGATTGATTTCATTGAAAAAAAAGAACCAAAACAAAACCACTTTATTTTAAAACTACTGTATTAGTTATTATAGATGAAGTTTTTTTAAAGGCTGGAGATGGGATTTCAAAACCTTGAAGTTTAATTAAGCATTTAACCCCAAATGTGTCACATTCTGGGTGAGCTTTTTAGCCCTTATGCTCTTACCAAAAAAGCAATTATAGCCAAACTGAAAAGGAGAGGAGCTGCTTCTCTCTTCTGCTTTGAACATTTGAAGTGGCCCAGCGATGTGAGGTCGGATATATCTAAGAAAAATATCTATATCTAAGTATTGGCTACTGTGGATCCTGTTATGAGATGCTGCTTTACCCAGTAAACTGACCAGCAAATTTAAACCAGATTTATCCAGGTGGTTTATCATTTGGGTAATTTTTATGGTTCCACAGGCTGATTTTAAGCACTCAACTTCCCAGAGTGAAAGTGTCCTGGAAATGCCACGTCCCCACATAGGCAATGATTGGCTGACAACATGGGGAAAATTTCATTGTATATACAGAAAGAAGTATCAGTGCTGGTGTTTAAATTCTTAATATGTTAACAGCCTAATGTACCATTTCAGGTGCCTGAGGTTCATGCTTTGTGTAGTTTTGTACATGCTTTCTTACTGACAAAGGCATTCATTATCATTGGGTTGCCATGGAGTACTGATCACATGGATCTGGGAATAATAACCCATTATGCTAATAAAGCTTGTCATTGTTTTTGATGTGATGTCCCATAACATCACCTGATGCTTGTAACTAATGGAATTTATGGTAAGATCACAGGTTATGGAACAGTGTTGGCAAAATTGCCTACACTCTTCACTTTGAATTCTCTGATTACATATCTATTAGTAAAACTATTTGTGGATCTTTTAGGTCAGTATTCTTCTGGTTTTAATGTCATTCTACAGTGAGAATCAGATGTTTCTAACAGAACATTTCTGGCCTATTTGCATAATGCTGGAAATGTGTTTTTCTTCTGAGCTCTCCTGCCCCTTTAGGAGCTACAACTTTGATCATACAATTTATATTTGTACCTGGATGTACAAAACGAAATCAAGTACTGATAGGAATTCATACTTTTGCCTCTTGATATTATCATGATTCGAGAAAGAAGAATCCTTCTTAAAACATCTATATCCTAGCTTTACCAATGAGAGATTGTTCTCAGAACTGTGTTTGCTACTAGTATATTCAAAAAGTCATAAATTATACAACCAGAAAAACATTGTGTCATCCAATCTGTGCTCTGCATAGAACAGGCTTTATGGCTTCTCTGAATTAATTTCTGTTTGAGACAAAGCACATCTTAAAAGAAATAATTTAAAATTCCCAGTAATGGAAGAATCAGCACCAGACTTAATAGCATTCTGGCAGTTAATTTTCCTCCCTTTGTGTTTAACCTCTTTAATGCATTTGTCTAGTCTAAAATTCCAGACATTGGATGATGTTACTGAACAAAAAGCTGTCTCTTAGCAAATTTCTATTCCTGATATTCATGCTAAATGGGCGTGGAAATCATCTCATCTGACTTTCAGGCATCCTTAGTGTTTATATTTTACATTTTGCACAATCAAGCCTGGTTTTCCTGATAGGCAGTGAAGAGGTATGGGGGTACAGTTTGCATGGGCTGTTTTAGATACATTTATTGTAATGAATCACACTTCGGATGTGCCTGAATGCCTAAAAAAGGCATTTGGGGGTAGGAGGTGCGATGAAATATGTTTTGCAAATAGGTGCCATTGTAGCAATAATAAGTGCAAATTTCTGCCATTAGAGGATATGATGGTGTAACTTTCTCGTGGTCAAACTAAACTGAACTTCAAAGCAACTTTTGCAGTCGTGAGCTATTTTTTGCCTTTCCCGAATGTTCTCTAGCTCAGCGTCTTTTGTCAAGCTGCAGACACCAGAACAGGGCTGAGCATCCAGCAGTGGTTGCAGAGCCACTGACAATGAAGCAGTAGGGCTTTCCTGCTTTTGCTTTTTTTCAAACTGCTTGAAAAGGCTCTCCATAGCTCTTCAGGTCACAAGAATAGCAGCCTGTTTCCAACACATTAGTCATCCTGGTCTCAGGCCTTTTTTCATCATCAGTGTTTCCCAGGAAGAGAAAGCTGCCTTCTGTCTATGTGGCCTTGTTTCTGGCTATGCAGTCCTCATCTAAGAGGTTAGAATTAATATCTCATGTATTATTTGCTTGTATTTTAAGTTTCAAATGTTATCAAGCAGAATAGAAGGACTTTTTTTTGCTATTTTTTCTGTCATCCTTAATTTGTGTTTTGCCTGTTAACTTTATAGAAAAGCTTTTTCTTTATGTCGTTAACAGTAATGATAAATAGTACAGAATCAAGAACTAGTCTTTGTACCTCCACTAGAAGTACATTCATTATAGTACAATTCTTCCTCAATTCATAGATGTTACCTGTCTTTTAATCTATATTGGTTATGAATGTTCATTTTACAGCTTGGTAAAATACCAATTCAGTTGCCTTGCTAACCAAATTTATAATCTCATAAAAAGATATGATTAATTTAATAAAATTTACTTTTCATAAACCTATGATTATGGCATTGTATTATCATGCTTTGGTTCTTTATTAATTAAATGCTTACTCCAGGATGAGTATCAGGCCAGCTGTGCTGTGGTTGCCTGGATTGCCCTTGCTCGCACTTGAGAAAATATGATACAACATCAGTTTTGTCCCAGCCCTCAGGAGTACTGAATTTCCCTTTGAATATGCTATAAAAAGCATATATTTATTATTTTCAGATTTGATTAGGCTCTTTGGTTTTTCTAATGAACTACTCTGTTTTTGCAGGGTTTAAGCTGTTTATTTGAAAAATCCAATGTGAACCCTTGGATTCTTTCTTTATTTTCATAATTAGATTAGACAGGGTTCATCTCTATAGGTGCCTGTTCCTCTCCAGATTTAATAACTTATTTCTGGCATTCCAAAACATTTAGACACTTCAATGCATGGAAGGAGTTTTCTGTCATAGCCCACTGACCAGCATGAGAGCAATGTTCTGTCCATGTTGTGTTAGGTATTTGGAACTGACCGGTCATGCAGAAGTTCCCTTGGACAGCAGCTAAATTCCATGCACTCCACTTATCTGTTCAAGTGAAAGTTTCTCAGTGGGCAGCTGCACTCAAGCCAAATTTTCAGAAACCCTCACTGAGCTCATGTGCATGGTAAAATACATTATCTTGTATTTCAGTCACCACAAAAAGTATTTATATCCCAGAGCCGCAGTCTACCCAAGCAGCAAACATTTGCATTTGCATTTGCATTTGCATTTGCATTTAGGTTTGTGGCTAAGAAGCAAATGAACCCACTTTCAAAGAATTGTTAATGTAATGTAATAAAGGGTTATTAGATACAATAGCATCGAAAGTTATTAGATACAGTACCATCACAATGGTCTGTGGCTAATAAAAGATGGCTGTAAGCAAAGAGGCCAGATAACATTGAATATGGAAGATAGACAAATATGGAAGATAGGCAATATTATAAGTGTGCTTCTGCTGTAAGTATTAAGTAGTGACAGCAGTGGTTCAATCAGACCTAGTGAAAGAGATTGATAATAAATATTAATCCAGATTTTGGCAGCAAAGTTTTTTCTTTCATTTTTCTTTGTATAGATGTTACTTTGTGTGCTCCCCTGTAGAGCAAAACATGAATTGATGTCTCTCTGATGTTAGTCTTTATACAGAGAAATTCCTCCTGTGGTGTCATCACAGAAAGCTTCACAAAATTTTGTGAAAGTCTTCTTGGTTTGTGATGGCTTGCCAGTCCACAGATCCAGCTTGTGGCTTGGTTTATTGTTGGTGTTGTGCCATTTTCCACCCACATGAGCAAGGACAAGAATTTGAGCCAGCAGCAGCTAAAATGCACCACAGTGCAGTTTAATGCATACAAGGTGCTCTTGAAGAGTAGAGAATTAAGAGTGAGAACCATCACTAGTAACTTTGGGTGTCTTTGTTGTCAGTTCTCTTTCAGTAATCACTGAATGAGTGAGGCACCTCTGGAAAGTGATTTATTCTGTCTTAAGATAAGAATCTACGAAGGGTTTGGTGGATCACCTAGAAATGTCGGTCTCAATTTACCCAGAGCCTGGATGGCTAGATTAAGTTTGATATTTGGTTGGTAGGTGGCTACATTTGTAACTTTCCCTAAAAGGCACCCTATAGTAGATCAAGTGCACCAGAAGATGCAAAAAAGCAAGTACAGTTTTAAAGATTTTCCTTACTAGTACTACACTTGGAAACATAACTAGACATGGCATCTTTATTGTGGCATGAAATAAAGAAAGGTGTAGAACACCAACTCTTAGAGACTGAACAGTGTTATGTCATGAGAAGTAGAAGCTGTTTCTTTTTATACACTGGTAATAAAGTACTGCTTGTTTGCACAAGTGCATCACAACACTCTCAGGTTTTCATAGGCATGTGTACAGTGCACAGAAGACACATCATCCACAAGCGATAATGCTGTTTCCATTCCAGTGAAAGAGAGGAGTTTTTAACAGTGTGATCCAACATGTAAGTAGTTTGGAAGAGCAAGTGTGAACAAACAACAAAAATTCAGGGACTGTTCCAGTTCTAACATCTGAAGTAGCTGTTGAAATTGGAATAGGACTGAGGTGTCTCTTTCTGGTAACAAATAAATAGCTTAAATATGTTTTCAGAATTCCGTCTTACCAGGGTTTGTAGTTATATTGCAGAACAATTAAGTAGAAAAGTATACTGTCCCAAAGAGAAAATGTATAGATGTCATGGTTTAAACCCAGCTGGCCACAAGGCCATTTGCTCACTCCTGTGTACAGGTAGGTGTTCAGCCATCCCCAGGAGAGCTGGCTCTGCATTACAGCTTGTAGTAACTTGGGAAGACAGACACTGTAACTCTGAATGACCCCTCTTCCTCCTTCTTCCCCCAGCTTTGTATGCTGAACGTGTTTCCACAGTCAGGGATATCCCTTTGGTCAGCTGGGGTCAGCTGTCCTGGCTGTGTCCCTGCCCAACTCCACATGCACCCCCAGCCCACTCGCTGGTGGGGTGAGAAGCAGTGAAGGCCTTTGGCTCTGTGTAGCTCAGCAGTAACTTAAAAATCCCTGGGTTGCCAGCACAAACCCATAACACTGCCCCACACCAACTACTGTGGAGAAAATTAACTCTACCCCAGCCCGAATCAGCACATCAGGGAAGGAAGATACAGGTCACATCCTCCCTGCTTGCTAGACAGTCCTTCTTCTGGAAGTAACTATTCCCTCTCTTTTGGACTCTTTTAGCCTTTTATTTCCTCAACCCTTTTCCAAGTTCCCTAAAAATAATTCTTCTGCTAACACCCATCAACCACAAAATTACAGGAATATCTTCATCTCGCTGTCTTAGAAAAGGAAAGCAAATGCAACAAAATGTCTGTCTAAAAATCTTAGAGGAAGCTATTTTCTGACCCAACAAAACCTAAGTGGAGCTTAGCCCTTTTGCCCTAGTACCTGAAAAAAGTGCAAAAGAAGATTATGAATGTCTTTATTCAAAATCAAATTATTTTTAATCTCTATTTGAGCCCAAAGAAATCCTGGTGTAGTTTCAGAAATAGACCTTGTCTCTGTTAGATTTTTTTTAGAAAAAACCCCAACAATTACTCCTCTGAAAATATCTTTAAACCTTTCTTTGGAGTTTTTTCTTTTGGAATAACTGGAAAAGGTCAAAAAACCCATGTGAAGTTATGTAGAAAAGATGCCAGAATTTTGAAATCTTTTGAAAGTATATTGTTAATCTCAAGTAACCCTTCAAAGAGGCAATGTGTCATTACCATATAAAACACAGAAACTGACAAGTATTGTTGTTTCATTTGGATCCCACCTGAAGCAACAAAGATATTTCCTTTAGTAAGAAGTCACCCCTAAATGAAACACTAAAATGTGAAAATTGTTGTAGATTTTCTACAAGATTTTCCATGTCGTTTAACATTTTCAGTCTTTAATCTCATAATAAACCAAGAAATTTCTAGAATTGGTGCAGGTAAAAATATTTATGCTACACCCATATATTCCTATGTATCTTCAGCACAGTGGTATATGCAAACAAGAAAACAATGATTTAGAGAAAAAGAAGCAGAAAAATAGATGGTGAGCTAAGAGAATGGGAGGGAAGAAGAATTGCTTTCCTGCCTCCCTCACATGTCTTGCAAGGATCTGAGATAAGAACCTAGGGGACACTGTTAAGCTGCTCAATCCCTGGCTTGCCACTTAGGAGAAGGAGAGAGGGAAAGTCTGTATCCTACAGGATGCTTAGCCAAGTCAGTGAAAAGGCCTTTGAAAAGTCAATAGACGCATATGACAGGATTTCCTGTTTGTTTATTTGTTTTGGCAGTCATCATTCTTGAATCCTCTGTGTATGCAAGGGGAGAAAATATGTTCCACTCACTAATTTCCTCTACAGGATCTCACATCAATTACCCCTCTCTCGCAGAGAATTGCAGTACTCCTCTGAGAATTATGAAGCTTGACACTTACCTGCCATCAGCTGGGGTGTGAGGGCCAGGAGGTTGCTAGTGGCTAATAAAGCCAAGCTAAGAGTTTTATTCTTTCCAAGGTTCTAGGTTAAACAAGAACCTTTGGCTTCAAAGCTAATAGGCACTTCACCACATCAATCTAAAATAAGACCTGTCTATATGTTACAGTCATGTAAGGACTTTTTTAATGTTTCCCTGAGTCTGGGCAAAGATATCTGTATTAAACTGGTGGGGTCCTGGTGGGACCATTACAGAAGATGGCTGCTTCATAACCATCTCTGACTAGAATGAACATATGAAGTCTTTGTAGACGTGCAGAGAAGAGCATTCCCCACAAGTGCTATTTTAGCATCCATAAGGGGTACTGAGTGACCATATATTTATTTCCAGGTTACATTTTGTTTCTATCCTGCAGAGAATTGGATCTGATTGTTAAAAAATTACCACATCTGGGACATGTTCTTAGCTCCGTTCTGCAAATCACTGTCCACCCCTGGGTTAAGGGGAGGGCTGAAGGAGTTTGCTACAAGGAATTAGCCTTATGTCCCAAAATGTTCAGTCTCACTGAGAATACCACATGGTCTGTTTTAGGCTTGTGTTTTTATAAGATACTGAAAATAAATTCAAGAATGGCAAGCATGTGCACACACACACACGCACACACACACACACACACACAGAATGTTTAAGCCTCTTTTTCCTTGAGTAGAGTAGGGTTGGCCAAAGCTTACACTTTATTGGCAATTCTGCCACTTCTTAATGGATGTACTAATTAATTTGTTTCCTGTTTTCTGTCTTTGTTGTTCCTTGAGTTCACATGAAATTTGTATTCTATTATGGTAAAAGGAAGTTTGGACAAGGATTGCCTGACCAGGTCTACAGGATTTGGAACTGTTTTTTGTAGCTCCACAAGTACTGTGAAAAGAGTGGAATAAGTATATCTAAACCTGGCAACAGCATTTTTTTTCATTAAGTACTCAGAAATAATTTAAAATATTGGTCTTATCTTGGGTAAATAGGTAACCAAGTCCTGGAGTGCCTTTATCATGGAAGATATCTTCTTCCTTTCTCTTTCCCATTCCAGTTTACATAAATGACTCTCCTGAGGCATGTCTCTTTAAAGAAATTAAGGAATTTGAAATGTATAAATTAGCTTTTTTCTCCTTTATAGTTTTGGCATATACAAGTATTTGAGGATATCCATTTCGGAGAGCTGAGTTCATCTCAACACTTTATTGGATATCCTCCCAAATCTATTCCCCTTAGACTTGTTTTCCAAGTGAGCTGTTTGCTCCAGAATCTTGAGCTTCTATTGTACATTTACCCTGCTGACCCTACTGTCTCTTCTCTATTTTATCTTCTAGACTAGATAGTATTTCCTCTAGTATAAGGATTTCCAGATTTTTTTTACATGTAGTTGTTTGGGCTTTATCTTTTTGCATTGCACACCATCTATCTAATTGGTCAACCAAAGAAACTCTTGAAGAATCCTGTATTTGGATTAAATAGGCTCTTGAAAGTCAGGATGAGTTGGGATAGTTTTATGTCATGTTCTTGTGTCAAGGCAGCTGCACAAAATGACATTGTCTTCTCCAATTGTTGCCTGAACAGTTTTAGACAGTCATCAGAGTCAGAGTTTTAGAATACATGTTTACTGAGGTTTCACAGAATGAACTAGGTTGGAAAATACCTTTAAGATCTTCTAGTCCAACCTATGAACCGACACCTCCTCATCACCTAAACCATGGTACTGAGTGCCATATCCAGCCGTTTTTTAAACATATCCAGGGATGGCAACTCCACCACCTCCATGGCCCGATGATTCCATTGCTCAGTCACTCTTCCAGTGGAGCATTTCTTTCTAACATCCAACCTAAATTTCCCTTGGTGCAGCTCAAGTCTTCATCCTCTCAGTCTGTCAGTTGCTGTCTGGGAGAATAGACACACCCCTCACCTGAAAACAGCCACCTTTCAGGAAGTTGTAGAGAGGGATAAGGTCACTTCTGAATCTCCTTTTATCCAGAGTAAACAACCCCAGATCTCTCAGCCGTTCCTCACAGAGCTCGTGTTCCAAACCCCTCACCAGTCTTGTTGCCCTCCTCTGGACACATTCAAGCATCTAAATGTCCTTCCTAAACTGAGGGCCCAGAACTGGGCATATGCAAATTAATTATGAAAATAATGCTTACATTAAAATACTGCTATTAGTGCATCCTACTAATATGCTGGAATACCATTTTCCTTGGGAATCTTGCAGTTTATTTCACGATGATAAAAATGGATCTGTTAGACCTTTAGTTTGTTTCTTTCAGCAATAGTTTAATTTTTTTATTTTCTCTCTATCAAGCTTGAATTAATTTGGAATGTTTTCCTTCAAAAGGTGACAAAGCAACCTTTTGTGGCATATTGGCCATATCCTTGTAAATTTAACTCTTCATGTTTTCTTTTTAATATTGTAATTGCTGCTTTAAAACAAAGCAAATTTCCTCAAGAGTTATTGCAGCAGATGTACAGTTATTCTTAAGGATATGTGGTTTCTCACTGATTCTTGGCATGGGAAAAGAAGAGATACTGGGTTGGCTTTATCACAAGGAATTTAGACTGTATATACTTTTGGCCAAAAGACTTTAGTTACAAAACGAAACCCATCCTGTGTTGTCACTGTGCTTTGCATTTCTCTACTAATTGTTTCCAGCTTGGATTGTATGATAATACATGTGTTTGATATGTGTGGTTTGTTTTTGTCGAACTCCATTATCCTGTCTCATGTTCTTGGAGTGCCTGAAGTAGTTTCGCTAATCTGTCAGCATAGTATGTACTTGTGGATAAATATAGACGTGCAGCCACTCTGTGAGTGGTCATCATCATATGCTGAAGCTAAAAATTACCCCTTTGGTTATGGAAAGGCTGAGCTGATCTGCAGGCCTGCTCTAGCTCGCACACTGCAGGTCTTCAGCATTTGTCTATTGAGAAACAATACTAAGAAACTGAAGGGAATGTCTTCCTCACAAGCAGTGAGGAAGTGTGAAACAGGATTATGAAACAACTAATTTATTTTTCAATTTTGGTTAGAAAAGGATTCTAACTTTTCTAACTGAAGGAGTGGAGCATTTCAGGAATTCACAGGCTCATGGATATTACAGTAGCATGTTGGAGAAAATCCAGCGTGATCGGCTTTATAAAGGGGCTCGGTAGGTATGAAAATACTGCAAATAGATGTTTCCATTTGTCTTACTAGTTTGTTCATTGTTGCTAAAGTGTGAATTTGACACAGTTTACTAAAATAATGCAACCTCTGCTTTTCTGCTTAAAGATACTAAAAATTTAGTAATTGTATGGCTGAAGTTATATCCAGTGTAGCGCAGATTCTTGGCTTGTGCATTATGACCGTTCAGTTGTTTTGATTCCTCTTACAGCTCTAAGAAAAACACCTGTATTGCAGATCATAATTGGGAATCTGTTAGGATAATTTAATTTGGTACTCATCCCTTGCCTTAGCTTTTGACCATGTGTTACACTAAAACTACTGTGCTTTTTTACAGGTGTTTTTCTGATCAGGGAAATGATCAATACATGGAAAAATCTAGCAGTGATTTTATGTCAGGAGGCCTTTCCATGGCAATAGTACATGGCTGTGATGACAACCATGTGTGATATTTCATTATATTTCTGTATTTATTCCTTGTCTTTAATTTTTTAAAATACATAAAATTGAGAAAATAATATGGTTATAGCTTGCACTAAAATACTCTGTAGGGTAGGACCATAATTTGAAATACAGCTCATTGCTCATTTAGTAGAAAAATAGGGAGCCATGCTGGAAACAAAAAAAGATACTCAGACAGAATTACACCCCCAAATGGTACAGACATTTTATAGCATGGTTAAACTTTCTTACAGATTTTCATAGGATAGGAGCTTTAAATATGTAAACAACTCTCTAAATTTGATCTGTAGATTCTCTGCTGTTGCAGAGTTCTTGGGCATCAGGGTTACCATGTTCTCCTCCATGTGCATCACCATTCATTCTGCTGGGGGATGAGCTACTTTTCTCTAGGTAAAGGGTTTAGCTTAATGCAATACTTGTGTGGTGCAAGTAATGAAAGTAACCAATGCCCTACAATATGAAGGCATTCAAACTAAATGCTTCTGTGGTCTGTTCTGGTACTTCTCCTGGTATCACATTTATTATTTTGAAATCAGGCAGTGTAAACTAAATTTGTTAAGGAAATCAATATCTCAAGTTGAGTATAACTCTTTTCTTCCACCATATGCCCTCCATATGTCTTCTGCATGAAGCCACACAAACTATAGATGGTGATTTCTCATGTTAAAATTATGTATTTTATTTAACGGGGCAGTGTTTCTCTGCCATAGATGACAAAACTGAGCACATCTTTTTTATTGCTACTTCTAAGGCTCACAGTATAATGTGTCATGTGTCAACATAAAGGGACCAATCAGGGATAACTTTAATGCAGCTGCTTCTTAAATTTTGAATCCTTGATTTCCAATTTTGTCTCAGAGGCAACTTTTTTTTAGTGAGTTTTGTAGGGCTCTCGGTGTAGGCATAAAAGCTATATTCTTTTAAAGCTCATACATCATTGTATAGATATCAGTGATAGCCTTGTCACTGGGCCAGATTTTTTGCAATGCAAATATCAAGCATATGCAAATGCAGGAGATAATGGAGCTGAAAAGATGCCTTAGAAAAAGCCAAACCTATATATAATATATATTATTATTATAATATTATATATATATATATATGTAATAGTTCATGACCATGATCAATGCCAGACCCTCAGAGTGTGGGCAATTTTAGCTTTCACACTAAAGAAGCTCAAATGGACTTAACAGCTACAAAATGGTCTTTTAAAAAACTGAACTAAATCAATGTCATATGTCAGTCATTTTCCTAACTGCTGTAATTGCTGTAGTAATGATAGACGTTAACCCCCAGGATGTGTTTTTTCTGTATTTGGGAAAAGACTGTAAAGTTCTTTATTTGTGAGAAGTGCTAGAATAAAAATTTTTGGTGCACTGGCAGATCTCACAGATAATTGCATTCCTCTATTCCAGTGTGCAAATAAGTGACTTTTCAGTTAGATGTCTGGAAAAAAAAATTAAATCCACCTGTGTCACAAACCTAACAGAATCATTGTTAAAAGAGGCTTCCTACCAACAATGACTATGTGGATTGAAATTCCAGTCTCAGAATCCTGTCTGAATGCTACAATGATTGAGGATTAGGGTGGCAGCTCCCAGGTAGCATGGGTAAGGTTTTTTAAACTTAATTTCGCCAGGATGGGAGGCGTACCTGCTCTCACACACCGCCTGCGTGCCTGCCTGCCTCCCATGAATCCCCCCGGTGTTTTGAGCTGAGCAGCCAGGTTTAAAGCAGAGCTGCTGAGGAGCAGAAGGCAGGTTTGTGTTCTATTAGATTGCAGCAGATTTCTCCGAGAAGCAGCTTGGGCTGGCTGCCTGGCCCCAGCCCAGCGGTGTTGTGCTTGGCAGGGGCGCAGCACTCAGCTCCAAGCCTGGCAGCTCAGCGTGGTGGCACTGCAAGGGACGGGGCTTGTGCTGCACCAGGGACACAGATATTTAAGAAAATTGGATTTGCTGCTCACCAAAAAATTTTCCTGACTGAGCACTTGGAGATGGAGCTGATTTCAGGGGTAGATGTAAGCTGGTCAAAACCACACATTTGGCAAATATATTCCTAACTGCAAAAATATTGTCTGACTCCATCCTAAAGCTATTTGCAGAGAGATTTCCATTGCCTAGTGTATTTGATAGTCTATAAAAATTTTCATCTGATCCTTTGCATCCCACTGTCTTCATGTTTAAGTTTTAAGAGAGCCTAGGTGATGACAGAAGAGCAGTAGCACTTACACTCTTCTCTGGTGTACACTCTACTTTGAAGTAGATTGTTATTGAGAACAATGTATTTTTAGAACAAGGTTTGTGCAATATAAATGTAGGACTGTTTTATACACTTTTTTTTTTGCAAAGAGTCATAATGCCAGGAAGATTCCATGATAATGCTTCTGCCCTCAAAAATCAAGTGAAACTTTCCAGGAAGCAAATCTAGCAGGAAACATCTGTTGCAGTGGGAGAAGCGCTGCTGCTGTGCTGAAGAGTGATGCTGTACCTCATCAGTGAGGGGTTATTTTCAAAGAGAACTGTAGATGTGTTACGTTTGCAGAATAATAGCTACATGAAGAGAACAATTTTTGTCTTCTCTTATATACAAACTTCTAACCTGATTTTTCTAAAGGAAAACATGTTCTCTTTTCTCTAGTGCATCCTTTTTTATTTTTCAGTGTGTAATTTTAGCTTCTGATTTAAATGCTCTCAAGCCATAAACTTTCTTCTTTTAATTTTTTTTTCATTTTTGTTCAGCAGTGAAGTGTTAAAGTCCATAGGAAGCAAATCTGATTTATCCTTAAAACAATCATATGTCACTAATAATTGACAGTTCATTTCAGTAACACTTGCAATTCTGTTCCTCAAAGGAAAAGACTAAAGGTATTAGATGTGAGGTAACCATCATTGTAGCTCATTCTTCCTTCTCTCTTTCTTTCTATGCAACTTGGAGGTAACACTCTGCTATGGGGAAGTGCTGTAATGATTTTAGTTCACAATATTTCCATGGTTTGTATTGCATTAAAGCATCTCCATCCAAATCATCAGTTGTGCTCGTGGGCATTGTGACACTTTTATTACATTCAGAGTGGATAATGGCTGGTCTTGCCAGTCTTACTTAATTTTCTGATTTTAAAGTCTCTGTGAAAACTAACAGAGAAAGAGTGCTACCAGTACCTGTTTGAAGACCAAACATGACTTTTATTGCCAATAAGAGCTGAGCCCTGAGGATTTTTGGTTGTAAATTTTATGTGTAAAATGGTAGCATTTGAAAGTGCTGCCATTTACTTTTCCTTCATTCACAGAGAAACAGCCAGTTGAGCTCAGTCTAGTATACAATACCTTGATACTCATTATGGGGAATTCAATCACAGGATAATTTAGATTGGAAGGTATCCCTGATGGATGATTGGTCCAACCCCAGCTTGCTCACCAGCTAGGGAAGGTTTCTCAGGACCTTGTCTGGTCAACTTTCAGGTATCTCCAAAAGTGGATTTTCTGCTGTATCTCTGAACAACATGTATCTGTGTTTGCTCACCCCCTCACAGTGGAAATTATCTAATAGAAATTTCTCACATTCAGACTAGTGTCTGTTGCCTCTTGTCCTTTCATCTTCAGCTCAAAGAAGAATCTAGTTCCTTGACATCTTTGCTAGACTCCATTGGGTAGATAAGGGGTGCAATAACATTCTTTTCTCGAGGTTGAATCAGTCCAGCACTCTCAGCCTTTACTAATCTAGCAAGCCTTTGACCATCTTCATGGTCTTCTCTTGGCTCTGCTTCAGAATAGCAATGTCATTCTGGCATGGGAGAGACCAAAACTGAACAGAATACACCAGGTGTAATCTCAAAAGTGCCAGGTGGAACTGTAGGATTTGGTACTTTCAAGAAAGCTAATGCATAATTAATACTTTTTGGCCATGGAAAACACTCTATGTCTGACTCTTCATGTAAGATTTATACTGGTAACATGTATGGTCTTTTTTTGAGTCATTCTTGTCATTCTTCACCTAATGTAGATTAAAGAATAAGACCCTTTACAACTCACCATTGTCAAAAGACCAGACACCTGATTTTTGCAAGGCTAAGCCAGTTTGAATAGCAATAAAGAATAGATTTTTGTTACTTGACAACTGAGTTGCAGGTCTGACTTGCACACAAAAGACAAAAAATGAGGATATTTTTCAGTTAGGTGTCAGGAAGTCTTACCATGTTAAAAAAAGTAAAGGATTGAGTTTACTATGCACTGCATAGTAAACACCACTCAATTTTAATATAAAATATTTCATCTTTTATTTCTTCTTCCAGTTAGACAAATGTGCATTTTACCTATGGTTCCATGGAAGTTACATTGATGTGTGATATATTTCTTTGATTAGCAGCTAGTCTCCAATTTTGCTTTGACAGTGCAGTGAGCTGTTGAGGTGGTCTGTGAAAGTTAAACCGTGTTGAATTACTCAGAAGTAAATGTGTCTTTTCTACATTTCAGCTTCTCCAGTTGGTAACGGATATATCAAGCCACCTGTCCCTCCTGTTTCTGGTACACAGAGAGAAAAAGGCCCTCCAGCCATGTTGCCCATCAGCATTGACCCAGACAGTAAACCAGGCGAATATGTCCTGAAGAGCTTGTTTGTTAACTTCACTACTCTGGCTGAACGCAAGATTCGCATCATCATGGCAGAACCTCTTGTGAGTAAAAAGAAACTCCATGTATATGTGTACTGTGCTTTGAATTTGTTTCAAAATCAGGCTTGCTCGCTGTGCAATGAAGAGTATTTTGCTTGTAATCTGCGTTGGAGTTTGATAGTGTTCCCCAAACTGTAAGATGTGCTGCTTTGGCAAGTAGAATGTTGTGGGAGAGGGCAGAGGTATGCAAGACATGCCAAAGAGGTGACATGAAAAGGAATTAATATTGAATTTCTGTTTGCAACTTGGGCACACGTTAATGGGATTGAGAGGCAGAAGAGGTGTCAGCCAGCACAGATTTCACAGCTGGGAGAGCAGTCACTGGAGTCAAAGTAGATTAGAAAATGCTGAAATATGATAAAAGCAGTATTTCTGAACGTTACAGGTTTTCAGCTAAAACATTAAAATAGCTACCACTGCTGACTCCTCTTTTAATTCTGACAGTAGTAGATTTCATAATCTAATGGAGGGCTATAGCACCTATTTTCCATATATGAAAAAGCATGCAGCACTTGAAAAAGGAGTTACATTGCAAGGTCTTGGACCATGAGAGAGCCACTGTCATTTGTATTTTTAGGCAAATTTAGCACACAAGTATGTCTGTTACAATTTGCCTTATGTAACTGATCTTCCAGGACTCTGCTCATTTAACTTGAGACTACTTTTTATATACAGTCTTGCTGTTTTGATTAAGGAAGAATATTTCTAAAACTTATAGTTTAGCTCTGACAAGATTAAAAAAAAAAAACAAACTAAAAATACCCAGAAATCTTTACTTCTGTACTATAAGGGAATTTTAATAAAATCTTAGAATCTTTTTGTTATAAAATCCAATGTAGAATACTTAGTTTAGTTCCCTATTTTCAGGATATTTTAAAGGGCAGAATTAAAGTTTTCTTTTATTCTGATGACATCCATTTAGCTTTGATTTAGATTCAGAAGCATTTGATGTTTGGAAAGTTTTACCAGGCTTTCTTCTGAAGCATTATCTAGATGCAACATGACAGAACTATCTTACATAATTTGGAAATGACACTACAAAAAGCTTACAGTAACGAATATTATGACAAAAATCCAAATTTTTCTTCTTTGATTTCCCTCCAAATCACAAAAAGTAGAATAACCTGACATTTATACTGTCCTTTTAAAAAATAAAATAGCAGCATCTATTTATTATCATCCAGTTTTCATGTGATGCCCAGAGAATGTCTATAAAATTTTTAAACAGAATGTATATAAAATTATTTGACAAGATCAGGAAAAGAGTCAGAGGACCGGTACTGAGGATATATTTTCATTGCAGCACCTGTGTTACTCTTAAGCATGAACCTCTGCATTTTCATATAACATTTCAGGCTTGGACTTACTCCCATTTCACCTTGAGTTGCTGTGTTTTTTTCACATTGAGAAACTATTATTATCTAAATGTTGATCTTATTCTAGAGGTTGTTCAATGGAATTTTATTTGATAAATTCAATGTAGAATGTAGAAATATTTCAAGAGACTGGAATGTCACCTTCTTGTCATCATTTTCAGAACATAATTTTACAGGGATCTGACCATGAGTCACTAACAATAATTCAATTACGTACTCACATCTCATTAGTACTAATAAAACTTACATGTCATGGCATGCTGCTGTTTCAGGTTGGCTGTGACCAATGAGTAAGCAGGATTCTGTAGACATTCAGTCAAAATGATTTTGAAATAATTAGGTTGTAATGAAAGAAGTGACAAGGGAAAATGGCAAAAATTATTCTCAAATAACAGCTAAGAATTTGAGTCTGCCCTTTTTGCGAGGTGGCTGCTGGATGTTTAGCAGCCTTGTTCCAACATTTTACTTTACTTACTAGAATTGTGACCAAGAAGTCCCAGGGATTTGGGAGACGAAGTTTATAAGTTGATGGTGAAAAGCTACTTTTTGGCCTTTTTTCACAATTAGTTAGTCAGATGTTGAACTCTTTGAAGTTTATGGTCTAATTAAACTCAAGTGTACTTCAAAGAAAGTCAAACTTGCACAGTGCTCAACACTGAGATATTTCTAGTTTGATTTCTCCAAGTCATTACAAGATATGACAGTTTAATTTTATAATGAGCAATGAATACTTAGGATTTCTTCTAGAGAAGATAAAATTATCTTTTTATAATATTGTTGCCTTTACATCTCTTTTATCACAAAGTCTAGCTCACACTGAAGCTCTGAAGTTACTATGGTTAAATTAAGTACTTAACGGATACCTTTTTTACCCAGACCATTCTTTTCATACATGTTCTGCCAGCTTATACTTTCTGATTATCATTGTTGTTATTTTCATGAATTTTTGTCTCAGTTTCTTTGGGTTCCATATGTCCATGTGATACATCAATCTCTTTCTTTTGTGATGCACACAGAGCCAAAGTGTAAATTACAGTGTTCTGACAACCATGTAGGAAAACCATGTTTGTATCATGCCGTGAGTTGCAGGTGCCAGAAAGGCACTAGAAATCTTTGCTATTTTCTACTGTGTCAATGAAGGGCACAGCAAACCCCATCCCTTCCTGCAGCAACATGAAGTCTCATCTGGGATAGCAATATTCCAGGGGGAGAGAAAGCAGAGGACAGTGACACCTACTCCTCCTGCTGCCTTGGCTGGCAACCAAGTATCATTTGACATTTTGGTTACTGGATCTGGCAGTGATCATCATAAAAAACACGCTCCCCACTTAATATATTTTCTAGACATAAATATAATGTCAGCTATCCACTGCTAAGTCTTTAACAAGTTAAAATGGAAAACTTTTCTTTCCAGATTTGACATTTTTTAACTTTGCCCACGGAATATTTTATTCAGAATTTCAGGTCAATTTTTCCAATTTTAGGATCTCTGATATATAAAAAATACAATTCAGTAATTACAAGTTCACAATCATGTGGCTAATTTTTAATGATTAACTACTGTACCCAGATTGTCACGTTATATTATTTCAAATTAAAAGTGTTTGGCAGCAGACTTGATTAAAGTAGATTGTTTATAAAATAAAATCCAGTTTATAAAATTAAATTCCCGCAAATGAAATTTCAATATTTTTTTCTTGATAATCTTTAATAATTTCCTGGTTCTTTTCTGTAGATAATGGTTCTTACTTGTAAGAAATATTAAGATTTTATTCCACAGACCTTTTTCCACAGCTGATTTAATTCATATTTAATTTTTATCAGTTTTTATTCTAAATCTTCTCTGCATTGCTTCACTTCCAAACACAATTTGATATTTCATTACTGCTGATTTTTTTCAAGCAGTGATGGTCTTGAAATGAAGCTAGAAAGAGGAAGCCAGGGAAATATTCTTGCCAGTTCAATTGAAAGAATATGTTTCATAGCTCTGTAAGGAGAAAGCCCAGAAAAAAAGTTTCCTTTTTTAGGACTGTTGATTATCACTTTGGGTAATAATTCATCCTGTGCATACAGAGCACGCTAATCTTTAAATAAGCCTTTCAGCAGTACTTACACACAGCTGTAGACATTGATAAAACATAGGGAGCTACAGGCATTGACAGTTGTTAATGGTTAATTTAGCTGTTGGTAAACTTTCATTATGCTTTTCTCCTGCAAGCATCTTCTTTTACTGAGCTTGTCTAAATTCAGGATCTCTCTGAATACTGAGCTCAAGAACAGAATTTACTCATTATAGGATTGGGACTATAAGCATATTCATGAATTCTGTATGTAACTCTTTCTTTTTATTAGGCAGGTTTAATCTCACCATTAGGAAAAAACCTGAAAGGAGTGGTGTGGTTGATACTAGTGTCTTTATTACTTCCATTTCATTAGAAGCTTGAAGGCATTAAAGCAGAGATCTATTTCAAGACAGAACTGGTGATAACAACCTAGCAGATGGTTCAGAAGACTTCGAAAGAAAGGAAAGAATAATGCAAATTGCAGAGATTGACCAGCCAATATGTATAATGGGACTGGTTTCTGTATTAGCTTCAGTCTAGGCTTCGCTTTTTCTAGGCAAGAGAAGAATATGCTAAGAACAGAGAAAAGGAAGTAGGTTTTTTTGGGTTTTGTTTTCTGAGGACTGGGCTGTGATAACTAGTAGGATTTATATAGGCTGTGATAATACCAAGCAGTTTTATCCCACAGCTGTAATGCAGAATTTTCTGGTTTACGTGGACTAAAACTCCAGCTGCATCACACAAGGTGACAACTCCTTGTTTGTCACCTGTAATGAGACACATTAGCCTTACACATGTTTTACATTTGAAGTCCTCACTGATAGTTTGGCTTGTACAGGGACTTTGGACCCCTGTTTGTTCAGAGTGAATAGATACTAGTTACTGTAAGGAACAGGTAATTTCCTGGAAAAGAGGAAAGGCAAGCTGCCTTGCTCTGTTCTAAATATTCACTCAGTGTATGTATGCCCAGACAAACTGACAATTACAAAATTTTATTTGAATACCTTTATGCAAATATATATTGAAAATTCTGTTCTCCTTTCTCCTGAAAGTCTGTCCAAATCAGTACCAGTAACCAGGAGGAAAAGGCTTCAGGTCAAATCACCTGGGGACACCTCTCATATGTACTTACATGGTACAGTTACAGCCTCTGAAATAAACACATAGCCAAGAAAGTTCCAAGTAACAGAATTTTAAAGAAAACTACTGGCAGTAGTTCTCAAGTTCACTTCAAAAATACACTTTCCTCACTTCTTTTTCTGTTCTGTGAAGACAGGTGCACAGTTGGTGAGTAACTACCTGATGTTAAAGCAGTAGTGGACAGCAGACCATGGCCAGGGTCATTTGCTGTCCTGTATTATGCCTGGCTGGCTGGGTCTTGAGAGAATTGGCTCCTGTTTGCAGAGGTCTCTGCTGCGCTTGGAGCAGCCCTGCAATTACAACCCTAAATTTATTCAAGCCAACTGATAAGGGCTTCCTATAGGCTTTATTAAATTAGGTCACGTTATTGTGAGTGGGTAACCAGTGGTCAGGGCCCTAAGGGCACTAATAAGCCTTAATGGCCTCCTCTAAGTCTCTCCCACACCTGCCCACAGGCCAGGACCCATTCCCAGGTTATGGAGCCATTAGTCCCTGCCACAACAGGGCTAGTCTCATGCTCCCACTGCCCTGCCCCCTCCCCATGGCTGAGCCAGGTCACATAGCTGAAAAACCTTAATAAACCTTTACAAACCTTAATAAACAGTTGAAATTATACCTCGAATAGCAGTTTCATGTAAAGGTCATAACATAGACTTGGAAGTTTCGATCTCCATCATCTATTGGTCTTATTCTTACATGGAAATCACTGTATCAAGTATTTTTTTTAGAATATCATGCCTATTCCAGTCCAACAGGCTCATAAATGAAAGATCTCGGACTCTTGTACTGCATCCTATGGCAGCACTCTTGAGTGAGGCCTTGTGCATTCCCTGCCCTGGCAAATTAGTTTCCAATCAACAAAAGTTTATCTTCTTATATTGGAATTTTTTAGGTTAGAATCACACAATCTACTAACACAAGGCTGTATTGGAATTACAGTATCAATCTAGTGCCCACACTGTATCCAGATGCTCTTTTTAAATTTATCATACTTACGGATTGTAAAATCAACCTCTTTTTTTGTGTACTGTAGTATTGGAATATATAAAGTCATGGAAAACCAAGGGACAGTATTATAATACTAACCAGGAGGATCCTAATAGACAGATGATTTTGATGTGTTTGTTAAGTTACAGTTTTGAAAATTCATTCCTATTAAAACAAGTTCTGAAAACAAACAGCCAAGAAAATTTCCATTCTCACTTGTGCCCGAGTGTAACGCAGATCTCAGTAAAGTTATCCTTAGCACTCTTTTCAACTTACAGGTTTCAGAAAAGCATGTATTTGAAAAGTATCTTTCACATTTCACAAAAAGCACGTCTTTAAAATACTTCTTTCAGAACTGGTCCAGTAGTAGTTATCAGCTTTTTTGGGCTTAAAACATGATAGTAAAAGAAATGTTTGACTTCCTGCCTACAATAAAGCATTTTACTTTGCAATGGAAAATAGAAATGCTGAGAGTAGTAGGTTTGTTGTTTGGATTTTTTGGGGCATTTTTTGTTTGGGTTGTTGTTTTGGGGGTTTTTTTTTGTTTGTTGGGTTTTTTTGCTTGGTTTGGTATTGTTTCTTTTTCTGGGGGATATTTTGCTCTTAATCTGTATATCTGTAACAGCAGTTATCCTTTAATTAAAGTTTGCAACTGTTGATTGTCAACACTGAGTTGAGGGAATATCTAGGAATTTTTGTAATGTTCAGGTAGGAATGGTAGAGCTCTTGAGTTCCTTGCTAAAGGCTGATGAGAAAACTGGTTTTGTTTGTTGGGAGTTGTTTTGGGTTTTTTTACATTCTATGTTATCTTGGGAAAGTAGCAGCACTAATTTTTGTACTGTGCATCCAAATAACAATCTTAAGTGGGTTTGCTTCTTTCTTCAGGATGCTTGAAATTTACTTCCATAGTGTATTCTGAAAATCAACTCAATTTTGGCCTGGATGGCCTTCTTTTTTCTGGCATATCAGTTACTTCAGACTAAAGACTCACATGACCAAAATTTATGTGTCCACGTTTTAGTTTTCTTGGTAGACAGCCTAGGTAAAAGATGCCCTTTGCAGAGAATGTGGTAATCAGACAAAAATTAGCCTGCAATACCTGATGTGATGACATAGTCTATCATCGAATCAGAGCACTGCATGACAAGGATGCCAAAGAGTCAAAGCCAGGGAGTGAAAATCTGTATTTGAAGATGATCTGATGTTCCTGTATTTTTATATTCAGCAGTATGGGCACATCCTTTTCCACATGAACAAAACAGAAGAGTTGTTACCAAAAAACCCCAAAGCAATTACATGAAGACAGAATAGACTTAGTAATACTGAACATGTCTTTTAAACATGCACCTTTCATTTTTTTTGTGTATTAACTGTAATGACAAGTAGGTTTTTGACTTGAGCTTGATAAATTGGTTTGGTTTTTTTTTTGGAGATACAGCATATTTTTAGTTATTTCATGGCCACTTGTAATAAGTTTATTTCCACCACATGAAGTACCATGCACAATTAGCATTGCTTTTTTCTCAATTTTCAACAGTTAAATGAAGTCCATCACAGTTTTTGTTAACATTTTGTCTTATGCAAAGTTGTAGTGTTTCCTTGCAAAGCTGTATTATCATATCTTTTTTATTATGTTTGCCTTTAGAATTTCCAGTTGCTACATGCTTAGAATTTCAAAAGTTAATGAGGGCAATCTCCTTTATTTTACTCTCTGTGTACCGTGGTCACTGACACGGTTTCTTAAAATAAGTGTCTAGCAGCTAATTGATGCTAAGAGAAGTCAAAGATTCTGTTGTCATCCACTGAACAGGCAGTTTATGTGTTTATGCATGAGGACCTGCTGACTTACAAAGAATGGATAATGAAAACAGGACACTAATTTGCCTGTTTCATAGAACTTGCAGGTGGGAGACAGTTGTGAGACTATCAGAGTAAACAGATTATCCTTTTCAGTCAAGAAAGCTTGGCTGTCTTAATTGCTTAGGTATAAATTAATTAGACTCCTTGGGGTGGTGGGAATTCCAAAATAGTAAAAAGGTATATAAGAGACAAAAATCACTTCCTGAGAAGTTTTGTCTGTAGAAAATAAGGCCAGTAAAAATAATTGGCATGTTTGGGAGCAGACCTTTTCCTACAAACACCAATTCTCTTTCCTTCTGAAAAGTATATAAGACATTTGGGGCAGAGGGAGCTGATGTGCTGATTCATCATAAGAAGAAAGAATTGGAGATTTTCGGGCTCTTAAGATTGTGCTTACATGCCTTTTACATATATTGTAGCTGTAGTAGTTGAATGTGTTCTATGCCTACTCCATTTTATGTGAAAAGGTCCATTTTTCTGTTCGGTGAGTCTTCCACCCCGGTAGAGCACTCAGTAGGGTATGTCTGTCTGCTTTTTAGTGTGCAGTGCAAAAGTTAAAATTTGGGTAAAAATATCCTTTCACCATTCTTTAAAAAAAAAATAAATTAAAAATGGGGTTTGATCTCAATCAGTAATACAGTAGCCTGCCAGAGTTCAGAAGGAAAAACAGTCCTAATGGTTGCTGAGATTAAAAATAGCTTTAAGGGGCATTATATATATCATTATAACATGGTGACATAGTGAAGCTTAATAGGCACTACAACATCCTTTCGTTTTTATGTTTCCCTGAACACTCAGCTCTGTGACAGGTGGCTATTCCTGTGTAAATTTACCCAATTATATTTGTGTAGCAGCCCTGAAAAAGCCTTAATATATTAACCATTAAAAGTCACTGACAGTTTTTGGAGAAATGTTTTAGTGTGCCTGTGTGAAGAGAGGGTTTGAATGATAAGTTGTTTTTTAGGTAATTTATAATTATTATATTTAGTTGATGTATGCAAATATGATAAAATATGCATTTTCCATTGCATATTTCACATATTCTGTGTCATTATATTCTATTTATGTTTTGCCAAGAGCAGTGATGGATAGGAAGGAAGTTAAGTTTTAGTAGAGCATTTTTTTTTGTAGGCATTGGCGACACAAAACATTTAGCAGGTTTATTGAAAAACAATAGTTTCAAATATTAAATTGCCTTTATTGCTTACCTCTAATGTATTTATATTATGGGAGTTTCCAGCATGCACAAATATGCAATTGAAGGCAGCACTTCAAACAAGAAATAAGGATGTTTAGTTTAGGGATTAAAAATGGAAATGTTACTATTGAGAATCCATTCTTCTGGAATTTTCTCATGTTTTTTGATAGTTCAGTAAGATATGGGCCCTTTCATATTAATCACAACTTTTTTTATTCATATTTTGTTGTTGTAGGTTTTGACTCCAAATTCAGCTGAACTGTTTGTTTAAGATTTGGAAGACATTTCTGTAGAATGTAGTGTATCGACAGAGACTAAAATAAGTCAACTTATTATATAAAAAGGCCTCTTTGCCATTTGTGAGTTGGGTGGGCAAGAAAATAAAGTGAAGTAAAACTGTACCATGAGGCTAGAAAACAGTTTTAGGATTTTTTTTTAAACTAATTAAGTGTTTAATCTCCAGGGTAAAGAGACTACTATGGAATCTATTGCCCAGGGACAGTTTCATATTGTTACGCATTTTAACCTTTCTTTACAAATCCTGAACCTGTGGTATGCAGTAAAGACACCTACCATGAGTATAAATATATTTTATATGGTATCTGCCATAGCAACAATGTTGAAAATACTGCATAAAATGAAATGGAAAGATTTGTAAGGATATTAGAGCTAAGCAAATAGAATAGGTAAGTTGTTTACAGTAGATGAAAAGAAATTATTTATTGCAGAAATAAAAATTGCTGTTTTCCAAGGACACTTGAAGTACCTTCACATAACTGAATTGCCTTTGAATATACTCAGTTGTGTCTCCCTGAAATGGTCAGTTGCTCCTCTTATCATGAATGTATTCATGCTTTTATATTTTAGGAGTGCTTAGACAACAAAACCCCACATTTCTATCTGGCCCTTCATCTCTATTCACTTCTTAATCTATTCAGCACTCAGCATAAGTAGCAACAAGTAGCAATAACTTCTGTGCTGGGCTCTCTCAAACCTCCAAACTCCACACACAATCTTATATGGCTGTTGCCACTCACTGCAGGGCTACAGTGAGAGGCTGTGGTGTGGACACCCTGCTCCCAGAACTGGAAGGCTGTGTGCAAAGACTCTCATCTCCATGGGGTCAGGTTGGGTCCTGACACAGAGGCTGCAGGTAGCGCCAGAGGCAGCACAGTCCTTGGAAAGAGTCAAGGAAGAAGGAGCAGCAGCAGCCCAAACAGGGGCATGACAAAGGGGCAGAGACAGCTGCAGCAGCAGCTGCTGCCTGGCAAGATTGTGAGGGGAAGGGAACAGTGGGAACAGCAGGAGGTGCAGGATGGGATGAAGGGAGGAAAAAGGCCTCAACTGAAGCCCTAAACTGGAGACACTGAGAAGTTATGGCAGCAGAAGCCTTCCTGGCTTCTGGCAGTTCTTCATCCCAGCTGCCTTCTGCTGCGACCAAGGCTGCTGCATGGCCTGTGAGTGGTTTCTTTAGGTCAATGCACCGTGGCTGGGGAAGCCCTGGTGTAGTGCCTGTATAGGAGGGCACATGATGACTTGTGTGGCACAACCCATTGGAGGCATCTTCTTTAACTCAGGGGTGCATCCCCTAGGAAATGTCATCATCAGAAACTAAAGTATCTGGGAGGTGTATGTGCTTCCTCAGATAGGTTACAGGTGATGAGGGAATTTTCAGGATTGCAATTCCTGACTTGGGTTTCCAGAACATGGTTTGTCTTGTTTAATTGTGTTCCCCTTAGAGACAGCATGGGATGAGGAATCCCACAGCTCATTTCTGCCTGAAACGCTACTCTCTGAAAGCCAGGTACTGCAGTGTTGTTCATGGACACACAAAGCTCCCACATGCTGAAGCCCTTTTTGTTGAAACTGACCTTAAGAACTTTCTCTTTGGTAACACAATCTTCTGCAACAGAATCAGAAATGTCATAATTAAAAAAAAAAAAAAAAAAGGGGCTGTTGATTATTTGTTTTCCTAAACTGTGCTAATTCTTAGTATGCTGATTTGTCCAGGACCCATGAAAACTTAAGAATCCTTTTCCTTTTAAGTAAGTTGAACCCTACTTTTGAAAGTTTATCTGCTGTTCTTTTCAGTGAGCAGCATTAGACAAAAGAAGTATTGTCTTCCTGTGAGACACAACTAATCAGGGTAGCACCAAATTACTGATTGAGGAGGAGGAGGAGGACTATGGGTGGGGTAGTGTCCTGTGTTTTTCTCAGGGTTGCAATGTTTTTTACTGCAGATGTTCATCACCAATAATCTGTCATAAAGTTATAATTAATAGCTGTTGTGCCCAAAATGTAACCTGGAGGAGTTGCTTTAGGTATTTAGAGAAAACAATGAAAAATATTGATGGCTGTTCTGAGTAAATCAGTGACTCAGTAGAAAACATTTTGTTGATTTTTGTATTTGGTAGGTAGTCAGGGGATACTGCAGTCACCCCATAGCTGGCCTCCTTTCCAGCTGGCATTACAAGTGGATCAGCATAATTAATTTCAAAATCAGTCAGCAAAGTATACTGGGCAACATTTGCTTCTGAAAAAAACATGAAATAATAGAAATCTTTAGTCCAACTCAAGTCTTTCCATTTCCTTATCTCATCAGCTTTGTAGATTTCTTCATTTTATATCTAATAGCCACTGGTGGGAATAGTATTTTACCCGCTGTATTAACAGATGTTCATGAGTGTAATAGTTTGTTGAAAACTGAACACAAAATCTCATTCTGAGCTGGTGGGAGAGCCCCAGTCTTGCAGCTGTAGGAGAAGAAAGAGTCATGATTTACAGAAGAATAAGGCACTGGCACATTGCAGACACCAGAAACAGTAGTGTAATTCACAGCAGAATTGTGATAGTGACAAGTGATGTGTTTTTCAGACTGTCATCTGCCCTCATGTGTTGTTTATTTTTGTTGTGGTGTAGGAGATTCATGTTTTGTATACTGTTGCATGCATCTAGAATATTGGCCTGTGCTCTTCTCCATGTCTCAGTAGCTCAGCCTCCTTGACAAAGAAGCCATGCAGGTGAATGGATGTTCACACATGGCTTCTCTGAGTTGGGCAGTTCTCCTTGGCTTTACCAGCTGCACTGAGAGTATGACCTGAAAAGTTGCTTCCATTCTGAAAATACCTTCTGTAATTTTTTTTAGTAATAATTTTTCCCACAGTTGTCTTCCTTAAAAATGAACTCTGTGATCTATGATTCTTCCTAGACCACGTTTCTTTCAGTATGTCCTGCAGGATGTAATATAATATAATATAATGTAATGTAATGTAATATAATATAATATATTATAATATAATATAATCTAATATAATATAATATATTTTATATTTTATTATATACAAACATGGGCATGTTCGTATTGCCTGGTAGTTTTATAACAGGATGGTACATCATGTAACAGAATCACAGAATCGAGGTTGGAAGGGACCTTCAGGACCATCGAGTCTAACCCATGCCCTAACACCTCAGCTAAACCATGGCACCGAGTGCCACGTCCAGTCCTTTTTTAATCACATCCAGAGTTGGCGACTCCATCACCTCCCTGGGCAGACAAGTCCAGTACTTTATCGCTCTTTCCGTGAAAAACTTTTTCCTAATATCCAAACTATGTTTCCATTGGTGCAGCTGAAGACTGTGTCCTCTCATTCTGTCAGCTGCTGCCTGGAGAAAGAGACCAACCCCCACCTGATTACAGCCACCTTTCAGGGAGATGTAGAGAGTGATAAAGTCACCTCTGAGTCTCCTTTTCTCCTAAATAGAGCCCCTTGGTTATGTATTAGAGAAAACACTTTTTAGGATGTTGAAAGAATTTATCATCGGTATGAGCACAAACTCAGATGTAATGAATGGCTAGTCCTTCTCTTTTGTGAAAAGGCACCAAAATCATTCAAGATACTCTGTCAGTATTGGCTGATACATATGCAGAGGTCTCCAGGATCAGATCAGGAGGCCCATTATGTGAGTAAAAAGTCTAACAGAAAAATATGAGTAGAATATGATAGTGTTGATCTTAAGTAATACATATTTAATATATTTTCTTTCAGGAGAAGCCACTGACCAAATCGCTGCAACGAGGAGAAGATCCCCAGTTTGATCAAGTAAGACACTTGAAATTACATTATTTCCATTCCTCAGGCTAAAAGAGGAGTGCATTGGAAGGCATTCCAGTGTCCTTATACTGTTGTTGCATACTACAAAAGTAATATTTCTTGATGTGCTTTGGTAGCATGATAAATGGTTGCCCAACCATTCTTGGATATAAATTGGAAGAATTTTTCCTCTGTTTCCAAGGTCAATATTTTTTTCTGCCATAGAACTTGTTACTTTTTATAGTGTATTAGGCACAAGTATTGTTTCTTGTCTGTTTCCCCTGATGGGGATCTTGAAGCAAAATATGTATCTTTTCAAAGTATGTGGTTTTTTAAACAGGTGTGTGCCCCCCAATCTTTCTTTTATGAGGTTTCTTTTATAGTTTATATGAGGGCCTATAGTACCATGGTTGTTGCCATCAGTCTCATCAGTCTAGTTTGCCTCTGTTGTTGTGACTCAGCATGACTTACATTTGTGTTGCACTTCAAATAGGCTGAGCCAATCTGTTGTGTTTAAAATTAAGTTCAATTGTCAGGATAAACACTTGTATTTGACAAGGCAGATAATTATTAGGAAAATGGTGGGCAGGGAAAAAGAATTAAAAATTAAGTAGAATTTATATAATTAGTCTGATTTCATTAAGTAGAACAATGAAATTTTAATTTATAAAATTAAATTTATATCTGGCTTTAGATTAATTTATTATGTAAGGGAAATAGGACAAGTATAAAAATAAAACCAACAGCAATATACACACTTCTAATTGATTATATAAAGCAGTTTATTTTTGTCAGCAGTCTTTCTTTTTGTCAGCAGCATCTAGAATAACCTATTTTGAAATAGGTTTTTGAAGGAAGATAAGTTATAAAGAGTTTAACTTACATAAAGGATGCCAAAACTGGCAGATCTCACTCCCCACAAAGAGGAATGATAAACTCTAGGTGTGCCATTGCTGTCACCATTGCCACTTACTCCACGTTTGCCTATACCGCTGCACTGCCAGGGGCAGAAACACAGGGCAGAAGGACAGCAGGGACAGAAACAATTCAAAATGAAATTACAACCAATGCCATAAGATGCAGGTACCATATTGATTGACTCTGGGAGAGGAGATAGGTATAGGTACAACTTCGGAACTTCAGCTGAACATTCATTGAGTTTTCTGAGACATATCTCCAGAAGTAAAGATGCCTTCTGAGACTTCACTGGCATTCACTAAGGTTCACTTTGTAATTTTAGCTTGACAAAGTGACTCTAGATTGTTCTGTAGCCGCTTTTTGGGGAGAGAGAGCCTGCCTGGAGGGCTGCTCAGAGCAGGAGGTGAACAGAGGAGGTGAGACTTCATACTCAGGAGCTCCCTATCTGCCTCACTGATCACAGAGACCCCGCAGGGAAACCAGCCACTGCAGGCTAAAGGAGGCTCTTTCTGAGTACTTCCTACCTGTCTCCTTAAATTCTTTGTGGTATTTTGACCTTAATTTTATATACATACTCTTTTCCTTCCTGTGGTAAGAATGTTGCACTCAAATGGGAAAGTAAAACAAATTCAGCCACCCAGATGCAAACCTTGGGATACTGTTCCTGCAGTGCATTAAACAAACTCATAATGGGTGGCCGTGATTTGATTAAATATTTATGGTTTAGCAAATTTTGGCCCTTTAAAAGGAAGAATTGGAAGACTGATAATTCTCCTAGTTACTGGTAAGTAGACGGAAAATTGAGTAATTAAGTCAAGCTCATTTAATGAGCACAGCAAAAGCTTCCTAGAGTGAAACTGTGTGTTTACTGCTGTAGCAATTTACTCTGAGTGCAGGCAGGAGAAAAAAAAACAGATGCAGACCAAACACCAAGGTAAATTTTGTTATATATGACATTCATATATCTTTCTGTTCACATATCTGAAGTCCTACCTATGTGAAGAGTTGATGGAAAAGTACGGTGGTGAGATTGACTTAGATGTCATCAGAAGGCCTTGCTTTCCGCTGCTTGAAATTTTTGAAACAAACTATTTAAGCTGAAATTTTCAGAATTTGTCAGCCCCAGGCCAGGTTTCTGGCAATGTTTCCCTTTTCAGTTTTCACATTGTTTTCTACTTAAATAGCATTATCATTTTGAGATGTTCTGGTGCTCCAACTACAGGTGTAGACCTGTGATCAGCAGATGGGACCTGAACCTGGCTTATGAGCCCATTTTCAAGAACATGGTTCATACTTACCAAAATTATTTTAGTTTGGCTAAATCCATCAATACAATCTAAATTATTATATTGCTATATTACATGCTAAATTATCAATACAATCATAGGATGGTTTTAATTGTATTCAAATAGTTTGCATTCAAAATTTTGTCATGCACAATACAGATTTGATAGAAATGAGCTAGAATAGAGACAGGAAGACATTGCAAAAAGTCTTTCTTTACCTGGCATGTTTCACTCAATAGATTATGTGAGTACATCTCCATATAAAGCTGTTTTTCAAATTAAAACATGTCAGTACTATAAAGTTGTCATAAAAGTACAGATAATAAAATGAAGGTGTAGTCTGCCTGGGAAGCTCTGAAGATCATGATATGACATGGCACCAAAACCCAAGTAAGAAGGTATGTGCTTGTAAGTGAAACTACTCAAGTTTCATTTTTGAAGTTAACTCAAGTATTTAAAGAGTCTATGGGATGAAGGAAGACCAGGTTGGTAATCCCTCACTTCCCCTTTTCAGTTAGGGTGCAGAAAGCTTTGGTGTTTTTTTCTGAAATCCATAAAGTCATCTAGCAAAAACAAAAAAGGCCAGCCATGACATTCCTAATATTTTTACTACAGAAATGAAGGCAGGAAGGATGGACAATCCCCATGAAAAAACTTCTTCAGGGAGTGTCTAATAATTTTTACTTTCACTTTTAGGGCATATAAGTAACAGACTGTCAAAGGAACCTAATTTTCTTTCTTTTGACGTAATCAAAATTTTCTCTATTCAATTTGAGCGACATTGATAAGCAATGCTGAAGTGAGTAGGTCACTAATTACTTTAAAATGTTTGAGCTTAATCTTCTAATGGTAAATTAAAAAGCAACAAAAATAAAGCATGACCTGATTTAAAACTTGCTTTTTTCAAGTCAGCTTCAAAGGTGGAAAGAATCAGTCCAAAAAGAACTTAACAATGAGCAGAATGGCACTTTGGCTACCCAAAGTAATCAGCATCAAGTTTAACACTGAGACCCCCCAAACTATTTGAGATGGCTATGAAAGCATTACTTACTATCCCTGAATAGTTCTATCTCTGGCTCCCTGAGAACCAGCATTTTTTCCTGCCCATTCTTAAACACCATTTTAGGAACATTGGTTATGATGGTGGTGATGGATCCAGTGTCTGGAAACCTGACTGGGCCAGGGCTGTTTCTCTCCACATAGGTGTAGTCAGTGTCTCCTGTTGAGCAGACAGCATGTCTGGCTGCCAATTGCATCACCCTCCTCAAACAAATAATAGGATCTTGAGCAATGTATGAAGTGATGATACTTATCCTGACTTGCCCAATGTCTCACCATTGGCCTAACAAGCTACATTCCTTACACTGACTGTGTTTTCCTTTCTAGGTGTGCATATGTATAAAGAAAATATATACAGGAAATTATGTAGGTTTTTTCATATGGTTTTAAATATTTTCACAGTATATTTGAAATCACATTTTTAAAGTCCTTGGTTAGACAACTCTAGTTGTCTGTTGGCAAAGAGTATTACAGCTCCAGCATTAGTGTGCTGTGTCCCCAGTTACTGAAATGTTATTAAACATTGTACTAGTGAACTATGACTTAAACTTCCTATTACAGGAAACCATAAAGTTGCAGTACATGAAAAGATCAAAAGCTAGCTAAAACCCATAATTCTCCAAGAGGGTTATCCTCACCTAAGGAAACATTTTTATTACTCTTTTCTCAGCTTCTACTAATGTATCATTTGTTCTTACCACGGTGAATAAATGTTCCATGAACTGACAACACTGGAGGCAGAAGAAGGGCACTGTGTAATCTTGGATTGAACTACAGACTGTTTTCCATATAAAAACACTAAATGAATGTAATGTTTTTGCCATGGAAGTGAAAAAATTTAACAGGAAGGCTTAGTTTCCGTATGAAGCTATCTATCCGAGGTGCCTGTTGCAGAAGTTTCAGCATAAACTGCACAAAAGCTTTTTCTTGTTACAGTTTTACTGCTTTCTTCTTATAAGTGCACAAGGTTGGAGACTACGATATGGAAAGCAAAAATATTTAATCTTTAATATACTTTTAGGAGATGAAAACAAACAAAAAAAAATCAGCTAAGGTAAAAAAAAGGAAACTAAAATGAATAATAATAATAAAAAAGTGGAAAATGCAATAAAAGAATAAATAAATAATGCACTAAGCAGCATACTAAAGATAAAGTGTCCTTTTTCCTAACAGCCTAAACAGGATTAATGATATGCCGATAATGATTCTTTTCCAATATTATTTTTTAGATGTAGTTAGTGAATACAGATATCACTGTCATTGCAGTAGCACTGCAGTTGGCTGCTTTTGTGTTTTGCCTTTCCTTGATTTTTACACATTTGCCTTCACCACTAGAAAAAGGCACAGAGCAGAGAAAGTATAAGAAATGATGGTCATGGGGTTATAAAATAACCTTTGGCTCCTGGTCAGAGGTTTGGGTTCCAGCCGTGTGTAAGGAAGTACATCTGAAGGCAAAATTAAAGGTAATACCTTCAGAACTGAACTTGCTGTCCACTAAAAATAAATGGGTTTTCATGTAAACTGTTATGCTGGCAGTAAAATAGCTATAAACATACACTACCAAGTGTATAAGAATGCTAGCTGAAATTGCCCATCCACAATATTATGGTTCTAAAAAATACTGCTTTCTTTTTTTGTCTCACAAAGCCAAGGCCATTAATGAAAACTGGTGAGTTCAACTTGAATAGTTATCCATTTTAACCATTTCCAGGGAGATTTTACTTCACAGCACAGTCCAAGAAAAGTGCTTAGAGCAAAGATGTGAATGAAAGGACATCTCCACAATTACAAATGCATTCAGTAGCATTGATAGAAAGTGTAAAACCTTACTTGTGCTTAGAATCTGCACAACAATTTGAAGATAAAATATACAGACACAGTGCAAAAAATAGAGTCATAAGAAATAAACTAAGACTGTGCAAAAATGAAGTACTTCAATTCTGCTTTATTAAAATGGCAATAAAATGCCCATTAAACATACATATGGATATATATGATACAGAAAAAATAATGCAGGGCCAAAAAACTAATGGTACTGTTGGAAATTGGGTGCAGTTTTGAATATATTTGGTGTTAAGGCACATATAAATTCATTAGTGAAATGAAAAAGATAATCATATCAATTTTCTGTTAGTGGAAACATTTCTTATATTTGAATTTTGACAATATAGCAAGACTTCTATGAAAGTATATAAACTGTAGTGAGCTGTCCGAGCAGAATTTCATTAAATTTACTCTTGCATTTTAATCCAAAATAAATATTAAGCTTTTACATAAAGTATATTTAATGCTCTGTAAACACAGGTTTTAAACAGCTCCCTGCTTGTGCAGCTTTCTTATCCTTAAGCTATACAGTAGGTAGTTCATTTATGATGGAAGAATATGATCATTTGTCCAACAAGGACATATTTGTACATCTGTGCACTCCCTTTCAGGAGCAGCACAGAGCTAGAATTCATCTCACTCCTGGACTTACTTCCAGTAAATGAAAGGGTTGAGTAACCGGCATGCTGGCTAGACTTCCCTCCCTTCCTGTTCCCTGAGAGCCAGGTCTTTTCCCAGTCCACCCTTCCTTCCTGTCTTAAAAGTGCAATGACAGAAAGATTAAAAAAAAATAAAAAAAAAAGAAGGAAAAAATAAAGCTATATTGACCTTTTATCCCAAATGAAGACAGACACTAAATTCAGCAGAGAAAGTATGGCATGAGAGTGAGAAGATTTAACAGGAATCACTTTGACTTTTTCTGGTGAAATTGTATAGGTGAGATTTAGAGAACAGCTGTGATAAGTATGTCAATGAACATGCAGGAACATCTGATTGAAACAACTTTTCATTAATGGTTAGATACTGCAATTTGTGAAAAGTTATTTAGGTCTGTTTGAGGGCCCATGGACATAAGACAAAGGCTAAGGGTTTTAAACTAAAGAGGATCAGTTTTTACTAACTGGAAGGAAGATATTTTTACTGTGAGGCTGAAGCAAGTTGCCCAGAGAAGCTGTGGATGCTCCATGCCTGGAAGTGCTCAAAGCCAGGTTAGTTGAAGCTTTGATCAGCCTGGTCTTGTGAAAAGTGTCCCTGCCAATGTTAGGGAGGTTGGAAGTAGATGGACCTTTAAGGTCCCTTCCAACCCAAACCATTCTGTGATTCTATGATTGTATGATTCTTTTCTGGTCTTCCCTAGGAAACCCATTTTCATTGTATTTCATTATTACGAAGCAGTGTTGCACTAACTGCATTAAAAGTTTCAGAAAACAGTAAAGAAGTGAGTTGGTAGTGTATAGTTTGCCCTGACACCAGGTGATTGATTTTTTTGAGTATTTATCTGAAGCCTTAAGCTAGAAGGATTTGGTATAATTGAGCTTGAGGTCCTATAGTAATTCTTCGTTAAAAGCTTTCTGTCACTGCTGCAAGTAGTTGCTTCATGATATCTTCCACAGCAACTTGTTTCATATTTCAGGTAATAAAATCTATTGCAAAGACTAGATTGAAAGTTTTCTGAAAATATTACTTTCATGGAAATTTTTAATTTAGCAGGGCAGTTGTTTTATCTTTCTAGTGCAGCATGTTTAATTTTAGGCCATAATAAGTAAATAATAATATTTCACCCTCAAAATATCTCATTAACTTTAGTTCACAATTTCACTGTGAATTAGTTAAATCCTGAGGCTGAAAAACTACAAAGGAGGTTCAGAGTTACTCAGCTAGACTAAGTGTCATCCACAGAAGTTCTCAGTTAAGGCTATACTAATATTTGGGTATGCTTGGTCTTTCAGTTTTGCTCTTGTGTAAGTCACAGCATTCACACAAGTTTGGTGTTACACGAGGCATTAAACTCTGTTGTTTTTCCACAAGCATTGAAATGCACTGGTTTAAGTTTAAGCAGGTGGATAAACCTGACAGTTAATTACATAATCAGTGTACTGGGCATGTTGTACACACTTCAGCTCTTCACTCCTGATACTCAGCACTTCGCAGGATCAAGCCCTGCATGATCTTAAGGTGGTCAAAAAATCTTCAGATCATTAATTTCTTCCCTACTTTAAACAGTTGTTTTTTATTTTCTTAGAATGCCCACAAATGCTTTAGCTGTGAACATTCAGTTGCAATACATATATTGTCCTCTTGTATAATAATGGAGGGGTTTTTTTACCCTACTTTTTGATATTTTCATGTTTTGTAGCTTTATGGTTTCCTGTAATAAGATGTTTAAGTCACAGTTCAGTCCAACATGCTCAGTAACACTTCTGTAATTGGTGACACAGTTAATACTGAGTGAGCAGTAATCTTCTTATCTAGTATGCCACTAGAGCTGTTAAATCAGCAACTTCTAAGGAATAATTCTAAACTATGTTTTGTTTATTTGTGCCCACAAAGACACAAGAAACTAAACATTTTCCTATATATAAAAGAGAACTTTTCAGGTTTTTTTTCCAAGTTTTTGGGTGTGTGAGCCTAAGAGTAAGATGCATGCATCTGCATGGTCAGTTCATTAAAATTATTGCAGAACTTGTGGTGTTTCTCAATCTATTCTGAGTCTCTAGGGGGGCATCCAGCCCTGAAGACAGTACTGCTGATTCATTCCTTTTTTTTTTCCTTACAATCTGTTTGAACTCAAATCAACATTGTGTAACAAATCAAAATAACCTGCTTGAAGAACTAGATGATTTTCTGGTACACGGAAAGATGTTGTACACGATTTTAATGCATATTAATTTATACCAGTTATATATATAATTAATTAACCATATTAATTTAATGCATATATTTATACCAATATAAAGACTCTATCAACATACACTCCGCTGTTGGATTTCTGTTTATGTTTTATAGAATCACAGATTCATTTAAGTCGGAAAAGACTTTTGAGATCGTCAAGTTCAACCACAAACAGAACATTGCCAAGTCTAAACACTAAACCATGTTCCTACATGCCATGTCCATACGTCTTTTAAAGACAGGAAATGCAGAATATTAAGTCACTGCTTATACCATAGTTCTCAAAAAATGGATGATAACAAGAAAGAACCATTGAATTAGTACTTTTTTAAGGAGAAGCAAAAACTTGAACAGCATTTCATTTGTTGATTTGTTGTGTTTTCCCCATAGGTTATAAGCTCAATGAGCTCACTTTCAGAATATTGTTTACCCTCTATCCTGCGCACTTTGTTTGATTGGTATAAAAGGCAGAATGGCATAGAAGATGAGTCTCATGAGTACAGACCAAGAACAAGCACTAAATCCAAAAGGTATGATTCTGAATATGCATAACTGATAAATTCTAAAGTAAACTGTGTTACATTTCACCCATCAACTTTTGTGAGGTAACAGCTGCTTGAAAGTTGTATATTTTTTCTGCTTCTTCCTGGAACTCTTTTCTTGGCTTCTTGATGTATGGAATAATTGTGTCTTTCACGTTATGCTCCTCCAGTAATTGTCTTACTGATGTTTTGGATGCTTCCATGCCACTTAAATACCAGTTTGTGTAAACTGTACTTACTCAAGTGATCGGTCAGTAATTCTGTGCTGCTCGGAAAAATTTTTCTTATATATTTTTCTGCTTACACATGAAAAATTCACGTATACCTACCCTCAACCTGAAAACTGGAGAATCACTCAGAGAATTTTAGCAGTATACCTCTTAAAAGTAACAGGCATAGAAAAATAATGATATCAGTAGTTCCTCAGTGATAAGGGAGCAGACTGATCTTGGTTATATTGATGTCTGGCAGTTTGGTTCAGGTATGTTCTTCAAACTTTGAGTTTTTCTCAATACTTCAGTATTACATTTACACACTTGAGTGAAACTGCAGGAGAATAAACACTGTGTTCAAAAATGCATAGGCAAGTCTTCACATTGGGATTACATTATAGCCCAGTAACTGCAAAAGACAGTAGTTGCTGGAACAGAGGTATTATAGGGGTCAGGTTTAGATACCAAGGTAGAAGTACTCTTTATGTCAGTAGACGTAGGCAGGATGAAGATACAGTTCATTAATCAGATGTCTGCTTTTGGGTGAGATGAATCCTTGCCTTGAATTGCTTCTTTCTCTCAACTTGTTCCACGACTACCTGCTCATAAATAGCTGTCTTCGGGAACTCCACCCAAAATTTAGTTGGAGGTCAGTTTAGCAATGAAACAAGACCACTCTGTCAATTGGTAGTGTTGCAGAAAGAATATATAACAAGTCCTTTCTTCAGTTAATGTAAAACCAAAGGAAACCAAAATGCAAATAACTTGCTTCATCACTGATCAAGTTGTACCCTTAAATGTGCTCTTATGTGTTTTATTGCAAACACATAAATGCTACTGAAATCACTAAAACTCTCAATGTTTATAAGAATCGTGCTGAATTTACACAAAAATCTCACTGAATTAATGTTAAATGCTTCAAATGGACTGCAGAACTCTTTCTTTAACATTTAGTTTTACAAAAGGTACTGTATATTTCATGTTATCTTTTCAGTACACTTTGAAACTTCAATCAGTTGAATCAAATAGGTATTTTTTGGTACTTTTGCTGGAAGCTATTCACCTCAGACTTTTATTCCTCTGTGTTGTCCTGTACAAGAAATGTGTTTGAAAAGTTTGACAAGTGTTGCCGAAGTTAAAAAATCAGCACTGGAACAGTTTTTAAGAGATAATACCGTTTGGTTGTGAATTCTCCATTGGTGTTTTTAAGGCATTTTTCAAAATTCATGCCAAGTCTAAGTATAAATTTGATAGTACACAGTTACATTTGCCTCCAAAGTGTAATTAAGAATGTCCTAAATGTTGTCATCATCAAGGAATTTGAAATTAAATCCATTTCTTAGAACACAGAATACACAAGTTTCCTTGGCTTTGTTTTGTTTTTTATTGTTGTGGATCTTTAACTGGAAAAACAAAAGAGGGAGAAAATGGATAAGTGATATTTAAGCATTTGAAAGAACATCACATTAGCAAGTTAGATTTGGTCTGTTTATCTCAGATTTTAAGAGCATAACAGTACATTGCTTTCTGAAATGCTGGACTGCAGTTTAAAAGGTGGAACACAATTCCCTGTTATCTTTATATGTGTACTTGAAGAAGACGTGTAATATGAATTATAACACTTCTCCAAAATATTGTGTTTCTTGGTTTGATTTTGCAGTGATGAACAGCAAAGGGACTATTTAATGGAGAGAAGAGATCTGGCTATTGATTTTATTTTTTCTTTAGTATTAATAGAAGTTTTGAAACAGGTAGGAGTTCTTAAATTATCCATTAACTAATAAATAATGGGAATTACCAATGCAACTGTATTTTGGGATTCTTCTATTTGCATCTTTAAGATTATAATAAAAACATGAATTACATCCTGCATGCTTCTTCATTGCTGTCTTTCTTGCACCTGTATGATACATAGCATTCTGTGCTGACACAGACCTTACTTTGCCAAGTCTTTGGAGCTAAAGTATTTATCTTCAAAACTAAATAAACATTAAACATCTGGCTCATTTTAGCTATTTTGTTAGCTACATGCTATTTTAACCTATATATTTCTGAATGGATGAAATCCACAAGTAATATTAGCAGTAGTGTAATATATGTGTACTTGTTATATTTTATTTTGTGTTTTCAGATTCCACTTCATCCTGTAATAGACAGTTTGGTGAATGATGTTATTAACTTGGCTTTCAAGCACTTTAAGTACAAAGAAGGGTAAGGCTCTTTTCCATGCAAAAATTCTATGAAAAAGATACTTTCTTATTTTTTTTAATAGTGGCTTAAACAGTATGTTTTCTCAGCTGAGAATTCTTTCTTGTCTCTTGCTAGGTACCTTGGTCCTAACACTGGCAATATGCACATTGTTGCAGATTTGTATGCAGAAGTAATAGGTGTTCTAGCTCAAGCAAAGTAAGCAAAATTCAATATATTATTTCCTTCATAGATATGACAAAGTATACTTGCTTAGCATGTGAATAATGTGATTTTCTTACTTTCTTTAAGTATTCTGTAGGAATAAGTCATTTCAGTTCATTGGCCTTCTGTTTATCCAGATGTTCTAGAACATAGGCCTCTAGGGAATCCCAGGCTTTCTGCATCTAGTCCAGTGATACTGAATAAACTCAACTCAACTACAGCAGCATTATTTTTCCTATCTCAGCAATGACGTCTGTGAAAGCCCAAAGGGCTGAAGAGAGCTATTTTAACTAGTTTTTTTTGTAGATGTTATTTTTCCTTCAGCTGGGCAAACCTATAAATGGGTATCCTCCTACATAGCAACAATATTAAGGCTCTGCAGCTATTTCAGCTCTGAACTTAATGCATCTCCTTCTGAACCCTTCATCCTTCTTAGGACAGATGACATAAAACACTTTGTGGGTCAGATCTTAAATTTTGAACCTGAAAACAGTTAAACTCAGGATCTCATGTACCCAATATAGCATCTCATTATACACTTGAACCACAAGCTAAGCAGAGGATGAATTTTACTGCCCTGATGCAATACTGTCTTGTCTCCTGACACTTCAGTGTTGCTGAGAGTGAATCTCAGCTCTACAAAACCAGTCAGTTTGGCTTGATGTGGCTAAAACTGTTTAAGATTCTGGAAATCGTATCAATTCAGTTAAGGTCTTACCTGGGCCTCTAAATTTGCTGGGTCAAATGCAAAAGGAGAAGTTGCATCTGGACCCAAAGCTTCAAGCTGTCAAAGTTCTGAAGTACCTTGCTAAGATGTTTCTATCACTGAAGGGCTTCTTCCTGCTAACCTGTTTCTTTCCATTCGCTTGGGTTGTCTATCAAAGGGGATAGCAAAATGTTGTTACATGGTACGCCTACCATGAAAATTACATTATTTCCATTTTGTCACAAAAAGGGCAAGAGGTCCTCTTTGGTGCTCTTTCTAGCTATCATTTTTATGGACAATGTGTCTCCAAAGACACCTGCAATAAATTCATGAGGGAGACCAAAAATTATCACAGAGCCCTCTACCTCAAGTTATTGTAGCTGTTAATGCTTAAGTCTTACTGTAATGGCTGTTAGGAAAAAAAAACCTGAGGGTACAAACTGCCTATATGAGTATTTTCAGTATATTATATAAATATAATATAAATACTATATGAGTATTTATATTATATTTATAATATAAACATTTTCTTTTGAAAATATTACATGTTCTTGCAAGATAGCTGTCTTTCCATCATGAATTTTTGAAAAAAACATTTGAAAGGGTTATTTAAATGATACTGCTAGCTCTTATGTAAAAGAGGTGCATGGTAATAAAATAATTTGAAAGATGTGGTTATCTAAAGCCACATCTATATGCTTCCTTTTCTCAGTTTATTAGAAGTGAAAGAAAGCTAAACAAAGAAAAACTATTCAAATACTGAGCGAAATGGTATATTAATTGTATTTTTTATTTTATTTTTTATTTTAATTTAATTTTTAAATTTTATACAACCTAAGTTTTATCTTCTTTAGGTTTTTCCCAATTGATATACCTTACAATGCATTTCAAATATTGCTTTTGAACTTTTTGGAACTAACCAATCTGAATTCCTAGATTTCCTGCTGTAAAGAAGAAATTTATGGCAGAGCTAAAAGAGTTGCGGCACAAAGAACAAAGCCCATATGTAGTTCAAAGCATTATCAGTCTTATAATGGGAATGAAATTCTTTCGCATTAAGATGTATCCTGTGGAGGACTTTGAAGCTTCTCTTCAGTTTATGCAGGTAAAATTCTTAAGTATATAGCTGTGGCTTCCCAGACCTTTTTGAATAGGCTAGCCTTTATTTTCCACATAATATTCTAGATTTTCCATATGTCATTTCCACATAAACCTATGTGAAGCTACTTTCGGCTTGTTTTGAACCCCTCAATGCTCTGGTCCCTGGAGTGTGTTGTCCCATACCAACTTTTCATCAGTCATATTCCTCTAGTCCCTACACCTCAACCTCCAGCTAGAAGAGGTTTTGTTCTGTAGACCCCAGCCCTTCCACCCTGCTTTCCCACAGCTGTCCCTTGCCCTGTGTCTGTGCCTTGTTGTGTCTCCCTAGCTGGTCCCTGCCTCCAAAGTGAATCTTCCACTACTGACACAGTGACCAGAAAAGAGAGATAATTTTCCTCTAATGGAAGGAGGAGACAGAGAATTGAGGCAAAAGCTGGATAGAACTTCCTTTGGATGTGTTGTCTCCTTCCACCACACCTTCACCCTGCTTGCTGTAGAGTGCACTCTGTACCCTCCTGGTTTAAAAATCACTAGTACAGCGCATAGTTTGACTACAATGAATGCTTTAAATTAATAGATTATATCATCTCGTAAAAGGCAAGAAACTATTTCATGTTTCAGCATTCTTGCTGGTAATATACAATTGGTTTTTTTTCCCACCAGCAGGTTTCTTCAGCTTAATCGTGCTATTCCCCTGTTTTTTCTTGGGAGGACCCACATGGTTACATGGTGTGTAGCCACTCATCCAGTACAATAAATGTTTTATATATACCTCCATGTAAAGATTAATGTATTGATGGTGTAAATGGAGAAAAAAAAAATCAGTGTTAGATGCTCTCAAGTAAGGATTTAGGATTGGAATACAAATATATAGGCATAGAGACATGCTAAGCCTTTTCTTTTAAGTCCTGTACAGGAAGAACATTCTATGGCAGCTTTTGCAATATATTCTAAACCATATTTAATAGCATATTTAAGATGAATTTAACAACACAGAAATGTGTAATTTTTCTTCTTACCTTACTCTCAATTATGTAGACACATACTCGTATGTGTCAGTTTAAATTATCCAGAACTGGCAAAATACCAAAGTGATGTGTGTTCAGTGCACTTGACTTGATGTGTGAATAGGGCTGTGGCTCAGCTTTATCCAGTGTTCACTGCTATTAAAATCAGAGGTAAGACTCCTACCTAGTAAAAACTGAAATTTTGATCTCTTCCTTCCCCTGCTACAATATCTCAGTACTAAATAAATTCTTATATTTACTCCTCTGCATCATAAGAATCATTGTGCCTGTAGGAAAACCTCGTTTGCTCAGTTTGGTGAAGTACATTTCAACTCTTTGGGTAGTTTGTCTGTTTCAGGATCTCCACACAGTGTTTCATCTAAAACCTCTGTCACACCAGTGCCGCTGTAGTAGAGAGAGATGCTTTCAGAGGGTGAGCTAATTTCAGGAGTGAGCTCCAGAAGAGCCTGTCTACCCCAAGAGTGCAGAAGCATCTCAGGGAGGCTGGCTGGAGTGTCTGAAGCCATGTGTTGTATAATCCTGTTAGCACACAGGAAAAAAATATGTATGATCTGAATGTAAACTGTTCTGCATGACTGTGAAGGAAAAATGGTCAGTGGGGCCTTCCTCATACAGTCAGGGGTTGTTTGGGCCTTGAACCTGGAGAAAACTGGGGCAGTAGGATTTGTCATCCTCAGAGAAGTTGTACACACAAATGGGTGGATGCTTATCTCCCCTCCCTCACTTCCTGAGCAACACAGCTGTCTGGAGAGTAGTTCACTGCATATTTAGGACAAAGTCTGTTTTTATTTTTTTCTTAATCCCCAGTTGCAGGCTGGAAATTGTCCTCACGTAGCACAGTTCCATATTGACCATCAATATGCAACAAATCCTAGTAATGAAATTCATCCAAAAATATTTACAATAAGATTGTTCGTTGTCCTGTGTATCTTACCAGAGAATTACATTCCTTTTCTGGCCTCTCAAAGCGTTGTGTAAAGCAGTCCATGTTGACTGTTAGGTTTGCTCCTGAAGATACACACAGGGAAGGCATGAGGTCAGCCCCTGAGTCCAATTCCATTTCCAGTCCAAAACACACCACCAGGCACAGCTGGAGTCAGTGGAGACTTTCTGGATTAGAGTAACAGCTCCTTGATCTTGACTTATGTCCTGCTTTGTGCTTGCTGCAAAATGCAGATTTAGAAGTTAAGAGGCAAATGTTTTCAGTGGGATTTACAGAATAAAAATAGTCACTGAGACGTGATACACATTCAGAAAACATTCAGAGGTCTTTATTCCAGCTGATACGCAATTTATGTTTCTTGTATTTTTTATTTTTTTATTTAGGAATGTGCACATTATTTCCTTGAAGTTAAAGACAAAGATATCAAGCATGCACTGGCAGGACTGTTTGTTGAAATTCTTGTCCCCGTAGCTGCTGTGAGTTTATTTTTTATGTTGTTTGCATAATTATTAAAATTAGATAAAACAGCTTGTGAAATAGGTTTTTACTAACATGAAATTTTCTTTCAGGCTGTTAAAAATGAAGTGAATGTCCCCTGTCTGAGGAACTTTGTTGAAAGCCTGTATGATACAACGCTTGAACTTTCATCACGAAAGAAACACTCATTGGTTAGTAACCCTAAGAAGCAGAGGTTAAAATTCTTTGTCACAAATATTTCTGAGCAAGACTCTTGGGAAATTGCAAAATGTTTTATTTGTGTTTGGCTATAACGAATACATTTCTAATTGCAGGACAGATTATTGTGTTTAGAGAAAATAAGTGTACTTAGTTTACCCATATTATGATCTAAATTAGTCTGAATCAAATATGTTGTCAGCTTCTGGTTCTGTGATTATTAAATAGTTCGGTTTTCTCATAGTTGCTATGTGTAAACATTAGGAGAAGAGGAGGAAGAATAGAGTTCATTTCTTGTCAAGTGAGAACAAATGAGGCATGTGGGAACAACTCTTTCACAGGGCTTAAATAATACATTTTAGGAAGGAAAAAATGTATAACACATGCCCTTTTAAATACATAACTTGGCTACTGTGTAGCTCCCTATTTCATTTTTTGTGTGTGTGAGATGAACAGTGGCACTGCAGTGTATTTTTGGAATCATGAGTTGATCTGAATTAAATGAGGATCTGAGTCAGTTTGATGCTGGCTGCCTTAAGCAGTCTGTCTCTCCAACTGGGTCAGCGCCCGTCAGCAGTGTGGCATTAGCTAATTCATTTTGAAGTCTTGGACCTTTTAAGTAAAGAAAGTTTGTCATTTGTCCTCCCTCATTCTAGGGGAAAGTCAAAAAGGCTTCCCTGTTTCCAGTTCTTTCGGCAAATGCTGGTCATTGGCGCTAGTGAAACTGCTGGGAGGACTGCAGGAGTGTGCTTGAGCTCTCTGCCTGTTACAGCATTCCCAGGGGACAGCCAGAGCATCCCCTGGGGCACAGTCCTGATCCAGTTTGAGTTAGTGGGAGGCTTGAGATGGATTTCTGATTTTACTCTGCTTGCGTTTGTGTGGCTCTGTTCCACTGTACCGAGTTAATAAAACATTGTTGGAGCTGCAGCAGGGTACAGCTTTTCTGTACAGTTTTTACATTAAATAGAGCTTCAAAAACTGTGGCCATACTTGCCAAAGTCAATACTACATTCTTGAGAAAGGATTGCACAGCTGGGCCTTTGCATTTGATTGCTTGTCTACACATACCGCACTGGCGGCTACATAGTTAAAAGTGACAAAATAGAATAGATTCTTGTGAGGGTGTGATTAGAAATACAAACATTGCAAGGAGAAGGAGGAGGGGAAAGGCAAACAGTTGACAGAAATAGCTGCAGTGCATATTTCCAGGCTTCCAGGAAGAAAGCACACTCCTTAAAGTCTGAACAGAACCAAGATCAGTGTTTGGTGAATCCATGCACTCGCTGTGCAGACAGGATGGGGAAATTCATCTTGCCTTATGTTCTGTCTAAAAGTACCTCATATGAGCTAGTCATTAAGGTTCTCTCAGTAGTGAATAGAGAGAATTAGAAAATTCCAGGAGATGGTTTATCTTCCCTCCTAGGGATCTTCCTTAGGATGGGTTCTAACACTCTTGGAATGTTACTAAACTCTGTGATCCAATCAAATACTCAGCTGTATAGTAAGAAGGTCTTTTGTGAGAAGACTTCAGTTATCCTGTCCCATATGTATTTTGGACATGAAGATTATAAAAATAAAAAGTAATGTACATTTGCCATTTGCTCAAGAAATTAACCTAGCTATAGACAGTTTATGTTGCATGTTACTGGAACAGAAGCTGAGATTTATGATGTGTTTATACTATGAGCTGTGACTGAAGTTAGAATTTAGAGGTAATTTTTAGAATAATTCATGTTAAAATGAACATTACCATATTTTTGACTAACACCTTTTATGTCCTAAATTGGTTTATTAGCATTAGAACTGAAACTTTAGTCTTCTTGAAGTAGCACAGTCAGTTTTAAAATCATTAGGTGCATTTTAGCTTATTTTTTAGTGCAACATTTACAAGTCTTAAAGTGAGTGTTGACAAAGAGACTGGGTTCTGGTATGTCAAATTCTATGTTCTGCTTTGCTTCTTTTTATTTTTCGCTTCACAAGCTTTAATTCCCAGCAGACCCAGGCATTGTCTGTATTTTAACACAATTCTTTTGGGTGTTTGACATGTCTCTCGGTAAATATTGTGACTACAGACTTTGAGGAGCAATAGTCATCTGATTCACAAGTTCCTACAATCTCTGTGGGTCCTGTTGTTATAATAATAAAGTTTAGTTAATTCCATGCTTTTATTTCTCAGTAAACTGACAGAACTTACCTGAGAGTAAAATTGTAAAGCTGTTCCCTATCTTACACTGCTATGAGTACATATTTGGTCGGTTATAGATCATCCATGAAACGTATCTGTAACAGCTTCAGAGAAGGCTCCTATTAAATAGTACTACTTACTAACGTGTTTATGTTGGCTAACTTGTGTTGCACAAAATGGAGGAGTTAGTACTTCAAGTTTACAATGTCTGTATTAAGTTAGTTTTGGTTGTGTAGACATGCGAATAACACTGTATCGACATCCATTTTCCGTTTAGGCTTTGTACCCCTTGGTAACATGCCTGCTTTGTGTCAGTCAGAAGCAGTTCTTTTTAAACAGATGGCATATTTTCCTCAACAACTGCCTTTCCAATCTCAAGGTTAGTATCACCTGGTTTTGATATTGTATTCAGACTTCAGTATGCACTGTTGATCTGTTGCGTAGCCTTTTTAGGTAAATCTACTGACTTATTGCTATTATCTGATTCCATACATAATTTTATTCCTGACAGTACATGTTCTTTATCTGTGCATGTTTTTTCAATAGCAAAAAAGTATTCTTGGACCAAGTCTGAATTTCTACTGCTTCTCTAACTCAAACCAAGCCTCAGTCAAACACCTGTGAAAAAGAAAAAAATGCTGATGAAAGTTATTAGGTTGAGTAACATACCAAAATTGACCTAGTAGTAACTTGCTTTTTTCACAAAAGCTTTGGAAGCATGAGCATGTTACTACTTTTTCAAAATGGAACTACTTGTAGGACACTGATTCCATTGCTTGTTTCACACATGTTAAGGGTTTGCCTTACAAAAACCCTAAACTGTTTCAATTTTTTCCTCCATGTAGCCATTCTTATGCATTTGCCATTTGTTAGATCTTTGAGGTTTAAGGTTAGATTTTCAGTGCAATCTGCTGTGGTTCTCAGGCTGCACATACTGTTCAGTGCACATGTGCTAGTTATCATTACTGCTCCTTCAAGTGCCTTTTATTTTTGCAATACCTCGTGTCCCATGCCGTGCTAAAACTGCATCCCTGTGAAAGGATGGTCCTGTGCCCACCTGAAAAGGGAAAAAAAAACCACAGTGAAGTCACTAGAGCAAATGAAGGGTCTCGCAACTGTGTCTTGATGAACCAGTTGTTAGGAGGCTTCTACTAACAACACACTTCAAACTTCACACAAACTTCACATCTCAGCCACTTTCTCAGCTCAGAGACCGATACCTTTTCTCCAAAAGTTGAGTTCTCAAGCTGGTCAAAAGGTATATATTACATCCTTTTTTGATGCTGCCTTCTGGTTGTGCTTCCTCTCTGTCCTAATGAAACAATTTGTATTGATTCTCTTCATGTGGATCCTCCTGTTAAAGTAGTTCCTCAGAATGTTCAGTCTGCCTGAAGGTTTCTTTCTGCCAATACCTGAATACCTTACTTTTGGTGACAATGCATTAGAATCTGACCTGCAAAGAGATTTAGAAAATAAGCATGTTGTTATTGAAACTAATTTTACAGGGTTTTATGCAGCTGTACAAGCTTCAGAAAAGGCAAAGACAGCTGGGAATATATATTTTTCTGAAAATTAAGGAGATCCAGACAAATTATTTGAAACCATCAGAGAAAATGTAAGAAAAGTTGGTCCTATCTTACTGATTGAAAATAAAATTGGGATTTATTTTGCAACCTGTAATTCATTGATATATACCTCAGTTTATAGAGCTCTTGGATTAAAGTGATGGCACTATTTCAATCTTTACTTTGAGGAGAAAGTAAGATAGCTGAATAGGTGGCTTAAGTAAGAAAATGGTTGGCCACTCCTTCCCAGTACAGAGAAAGAGATACCCCAACCATTGAAACAATCCTTTCACCAGACAGGCTGGCACCTCAAAACCCAAACCAAACTCACACAGCTGGAGGAAGAACTGAAAATCCATCTGTTAGAGGGAGAGTTGTGCAGATCAACACCATGAACTTTGACAGATCTTGCTAATGGACATGCCCATAATGTCCCTGGATGTACTTAGGCTTTTTATCATCTTCCTCTTAATCCTGTTTCTGCCATGCAACTTGCTGTTCTGGCAAAAAGCCAGTCTGCTGTTCTCTGAAAACTCCAATGATGCTGGTCTCAGCCCTTTTCTCCTCTCTGATTCTCAATGGCCCTCACAGCTAACTGTTTAATCACTGGGATATTTGGTTTTGCTAACAGATAGCTTCCTCCTCTGCTGCACATCCTCTTGTACCTTAACTCAGTCACAGCCTGCTGTTTCCTTGAAAGCTTTGGAATAAAAATAAATTTTGTTTTTGGAATAAAAATAAAAATTTATTTTTGGAATAAAAATAAATGTACTTCATCACCTGTTGAAGAAATAAAATTCTTAGGTCTGAATTGTACAAGGACTGACAAGATTATACCTGATGAAAAATGGATTGAAAGTAAACAGGTTAATAAACAAATTGATTGTAACAAATTTTATTATTTAAAAATCCTGCACAGATTAATGTGCCAAATAAACTTTGGCATTCCTTTCACTACTTACTCTAAACCTGTGGGACAACCACTGTATGCTGCTATAATAAACAAAAAATATATATTCAGTGTTTTGTCCATATAAAACTTTATTGCATAAAATGTGTTGTCAATGTGTTGAGTGGAAATTAGAGCCCAAAAACAGTGTTTCTGTTCCTAAACTTCTGACAGATGCCACGTTGAAAGCTGAAGTCATCTCCCGTAACACTGGGAAATTGTCTTCCCATCATTTTGCAGTACCAAGACCAATACACATTCAGGAATCACTGATGGCATCAGTTGCAGTTTCTTTGATCAAACCGCAGTCTTTGATCCGTGACTCAACATTTGTCTACTGAAAATATCTCAGATTTTTGCCATGGAGATTTGCCCTGTGGGCCAGGCAAACCTTATCTCAGGTCAAAGTGTACTGGACTCCTTCAAAATTTAACCCAGCAGATGGCTCAACATGCAGGAGACCATCTGATTGGACTGCACTTGTTTTTTACTCAGACAGCCCTTTCAACTGCCAGAGAAACGGAAAACTGCGTGTGACTGAAGAGACCCAAAGACAATCCTGTACTAGTTTCTAAAAATAAACAGCAATCCAGGCAGATAAACCAATCCAGTCCAGCTGATCGCAGATGCCATGTTAATTTGGCCAGCCTAAGCATCCACAGATTTTTTTCCTTTCACTTTTGAGTATGTGGTACATTCCTTTATCTGTTCTCATACCAGGCCTTCACCATAGAGCAACAACTTTTGAATTGATGTAATCTACTGAATAGAAGGTTTTCTTTTCACAGTCAAGTTGTGGGTGTTTTCAGAGATTTTAAATTTTAACATATATCTAATTTAACCAACTTGATGCTTGAGTTTTTCAACAACTCATGTAATAACAGAAGCAGGTCGGATGCATGAGCATCCTACGGCTCCAGGAATGGAGCACTGAGCAGCTGTGAGGCTCTTTTTATAGTTTCATTATCAAAATGCTGAACCTTGGTACCTATTAAGTGTAGAACTTCCTTGCTAATTTGTGCCTGAAGCTTTTTCATATGTGGTATGTTTCTCTAGAATAAGGACCCAAAAATGGCTCGAGTTGCACTGGAATCTCTGTACAGACTACTGTGGGTTTACATGATCAGAATTAAATGTGAAAGCAACACAGCTACCCAAAGGTAAAGTGCTTTATTTGTAATGAAAATCCATTGTAGAGTGGATGTTGCCAGTGAAGAGGCTTTATAGTTCTCCTGAATTCACTCAAATTGAACCTATTCATGTTGTGAAATAAGAAACATAACTGTACACAAGAAAATATTCCCTCTTGTAGCACTGTCAGTTACTCTGTCACCTATGAAAATTGCTGTATAAAGTGTTTCTGCTTTTGGAAAAATTAGAAGTCACTCCTTGTTCAGTGTAAGTTAAAAATACTTTTGTAGTAGCCACTGACTGATTAATTTACTTGTAGTGCAGTAATGAAATAAAATAATTGCACTGAATTTATAGCAAAGGATCAGAACGAGATACCCCATTACATTTTCAGTTCAAAGGAAGTTTTTTTTCTGGTCTTTCTAAATGGAGTGTCAAGCTAAATGAAGGTCTGCAAGGTCCAAAAATGTCTAATGTTCCTTTTTCTTTTGCAGTCGACTTATTACTATTGTCACAACCCTTTTCCCAAAAGGGTCCCGTGGTGTTGTGCCAAGAGATATGCCTCTAAACATCTTTGTGAAGATAATACAGTTTATTGCACAGGTATGGGAGAGCCATGCATATATCTTTCCGTACAATGAACAACTTATTTTCCCAATACCAAATTAATAAATAAGTAAAGTTCTAATGACTGAATTTTTTGCAACCCTGTTGACATTAGCTTTCATCCAGAGAATGATGAAATTATAGACTGAGGTGCGGCAACTCCTTTTGAATGAGGTTTTGATTAACCTCATTCCACTGAATATAGATCAAAATTAATAGAGTTTGTTTCAACTCACATGTAATTTTTGTCAGTTTTTAAAATTTCCAGCAAGTCAAAAAATTAATTTGTTTACACACTCTGACTGTCAATAAAGTTGAAAATAATAGGCCATGTCTCATCTTGATACTGAATCATCCCTGCTGTGTAGGACAATAAGTTGCAGTGCTGTCAAAGCAGTAAGTCAGATGTCAACCAAGTTCAGCATGGAGTTGACAGATATAGTTTTCATCAGTTCAAATGGGAACTGCTAAAATAGGCTGACTTACAGTGCTGGAAGTTCCATCTCTTTCATGACTTAAAGTCAGAAGATTTTCCCATTGAGCAAAGCACTTAAGCACATACTTAAAGTCTCTGAGTAGGAATGAAGCAAACAGATGCTTAAAATCTTCCCTTAACTGTGCCATCTGTGAAGACAACTCTCTTTATGTAAAATACTGTGTTGGTGCCATAATTACTGCAGTTTAAATGAAATAATTAAGAGCTGTATTTCTGAAATGGATCATTTTCTATTTAAATGCTATACAATTTTTATTTTGTCAATATAAAGCATTGTCAAAAGCTTAGATCTGATAATATGTTCCACGTACTTCTGAAAATCTGTTTTTTCCATGTATTTAAATAAACCTTGATTAAACTGGGTTTCACTGTTCTGTAGCCTTAATGAAAATAACTAGCATAAGGGAGCAGCTTAATGATTTGCAGTATTTTTGCTATTTTAGGAACGTTTAGATTTCGCAATGAAAGAAATTATCTTTGACTTTCTTTGTGTTGGAAAACCAGCAAAAGCTTTCAGTCTCAACCCTGAGGTATGATGTACATCTGCTTTTTTTAATTTTTTTTTAATAGTTAGTATGTATTGTATTGTGCTGCATTTTCTTCCTGGTTACATTCTAAGTATGCTTTCATATTTGCCCAGTTTTCAGGCCAGATATTGAATCTGATTTATTAGTAAAATACATCTGTGAACATCTGTCTGTAAAATGTCACATTGTTTATGACTTTCTGATGTTTTCTCAGTGAAGAATATCAAATGTGAACTTGTGCAAATGTATACAAGAAAAAGAAAAGTATAAATAAAACTATTGGTCACAGTATGTCCTTATCACTCTGCTGTTGTTATATGCAATGGCTTAAACTATTTTAATATAATACCAATTTTTCTGTAATAGTATCAATGTTTTTCAAAACAATTTTACTGAGAGTACATGATGCAAGAAAGATTGAAAAAGAAAACAGTCAAATAAAATTTTACCCCTCTCACCAGCAAAGCTCCAGTGGTGTTGGTGTCATGAGTCAGCTTCCTAATGCTTTTCCTAGAGAAAACAATCAGAAATTTGAAAAAATTTTACAAAAAAATCAAAATATAAATAAGTACTAAAGAATAAAAAAAAATCTTAAAAATATGCAATTCCTTTGAAATTTTGAAATTTTTTTCTTTTGAAAATTAAGAAAAAATAAAAAATAATTTATGATCCGCTCATAAAAGATGTCTATATTAATCTTGCAGAATTAAATTCTTGTCTCTATTCACTAAGATGTTAAAATAGAGTGATTGCCTTGCACAAATTATATTGGCTACAAAAAATGGGGAAAAGTAGGTTAAACTTTCTACTGTCAAAAGCGGGAAAAATGAAAGGCAAGCTTTACTTTGAACACAGCTTTCATCTTTCTGTAGCAGAGTAAAAAAGAATGAAACAATTTTTGAGCGGGCAGTCCGCACCATGCTCTGGGTCAGCCACCTGCAGCATTGACTGAGAAAGGTCCTACAAAGGACATTTTGTGTTAGCCCAGCTGAGAGGGGGTGGACATCATCCTTAGCTTTTTGTTGAATCAGTGTCTGAAATTTTACTGTTTCTCAACAACATTGTAAGTTGAAAATAAAGAAATTGTAGTGCCACTTTTTTATGTACGTAGACTTTAGCCTTCCAAAAAAAAAAAATCCCCATAATGTGTGTAAACGCATCTCTGGGAGACTGTCAGTAGGACAGCCTCTCAGTTTTTGGAACACATTCCAGAGAAATTGAAAACATTCTAGTCTTTCAATCACTGCAATGCAAAGCTTGCAAGTTTTCCTCTGGTGCATTCCCTGAAGGCATTCAGGTCACTTAGATTCATCTTCCTAATATTTTCACATTGTAGCTTTGGCATTGAGCATCATTCCAGACTTTTCTCTCAGTATGATTAACCCTGGGGCCTTTCAAGACAGTTATTGATCTTTTTTTTTCATAACAGATGTAGGTAGTTTTTTGTTTAACTGAAGGTCCATTTAAGATGCATTGCTACACTGCAGTTCATAGCTAGGTATTTTATCCTGAAGATAAAAAGATAATGTGCTAATGCAAATACTTAAAGATCTGAGAGGGGAGAATACTTAAGGTTTTACTCACAGTGGAGATAAGAATTCACTATTTATTTTATGGGCAGATTTTGTGAAGTGTATCAGACTAGTTAATGTAATGAAGATACAGGAAAAAAAATGCCAGCAAGTGCATTCTCAAAATTTCAAAGTGAATGAAGAATATGAGTAAAATATGATTATTTGCTTATGGTACTCATCCATCTTTTAAACTTCACAGAGAATGAATATTGGCCTGAGAGCTTTCTTGGTAATTGCTGATAGCTTGCAGCAAAAAGATGGTGAACCGCCAATGCCAGTGACTGGAGCTGTCCTTCCCTCTGGAAACACTCTCAGAGTGAAGAAAACGTATCTGAGCAAAACTCTTACAGAGGAAGAAGCTAAAATGATAGGTCAGTAAAGAATGGACAGTAGAGAATTTTATGTGAGAATGGATGTGTACACATTTTCAGCCCTTGAGGAGAATCATTTATTATTGTTAAGTATTGGATTTATTTTTGTACTATAAGGATTTAATTTATTGTGTGTTCTAATGAAATATGTGGTTCAGTTTGACAAATGCTGTTTTTCACAGGTCATTCTGAAAAGAATTCTAACAAATGTTTGCTCTTTTGAATTCTTGTATTAGCTGTTTCATTCCTGTTTTATAATCCAGTATTCCAGTTTCCATGTATAATATGTAAGCATTCCTTTCAGAGCAGGCAACACATTCTGGTTTTGGATCAGGATATCATTAGTAGTGGAATATTCTATCTCATGAGGAAAGCATTTTTCTTACTTCATGCACCACAGCATGAGTAAGCAAGTTTTCTTTTCAGAATATATATATGTACCTATAAATGTTCCCAATTATACAAAAGTGCATATTTTTGCAGGTATGTCATTATATTATTCTCAAGTCAGGAAAGCTGTGGACAACATACTCAGACACCTTGACAAGGAAGTGGGTCGGTGCATGATGCTAACCAACATACAGATGCTCAACAAAGAACCTGAAGACATGATTACGTGAGTGCTAAGGAACACTAATTCCCATGAAACAAGGAGATGTTTTTGGATAAATTTGGAACTTTTTTCTCTATTTCTGTCTGTCATGAGTCATCAGAGAAACAGCAAGAAACAGGAACATTTAGCTTAATTAGTATATACTTTGATAAAATGTTTAAGACAAGTTGATTGTGCTTCTTTTAATGTTTGGAACTGAAGATGTTCTTGATGTAGGTAAAACCATGTGTGAATCCTGTGGTTGTTTAGATGGTAGAGGTAGAATGCTGAAGTAGAAAATGTGGCAGCCTGTGCTCAGAACACTGTCTCAGAGTATACTTGCATCACTGAACTTCAAAATGAAGGCAATGAATTCTGTAAATCCCTATTAATAATAGTATTCCAAAATTCCCTTTGCTTTTCATGCCTGTAATCAAAATAAAATCTTAATTAAAAACCCAAATAATCTTGTGATAAGGCTTGGATTTAAGCAGTATCCCACTGGAGCAGAATCAAACCAGTGTGCTTCAAGCTGCATTGAGCACAGCACCATTTTTCACTTTCATCCAAAGTTATTAGTGAGGGAAGTTTCCTGGGGAGAGTTCTGGTGAGGTAAACATCAAGTAGAGGTTAGAGACACAGAGACATCATCTCATACATGCAGAGCACAAATTTTAGAGATCTCAACTTTAAGGAGACCTTGCATATCTTTCCTGTTAGAGCAGTGGACATGGTCATTATTCTAGAAAAGAAACAACCCCTGGAAAAAAGTTTGAGGTGTAATGAAAAGGATGCTGGTCTCTTTGAGATACATTATATTTACTGCCCAAAAAAGTCAACTTGCTAGGAATGCTGTGAGTGACTGACTGCAGTGTCTGGCCAAATTGAACTGCCTTGTACAACTGATACAATCTTTATGTTTTTGTTGCTCTTCCCTTATTTGTTGCAGTGCCTCTAGGTGAGACTGTGTCACCAACATTGTCTTACTTTATTTATATCTGTAGCCAGTATTACTATCCAATAATGTTTCATATTTTTCTTGTAGTCCTACCCCGAGTCCAGTTCTCACACCCAGTTTTCATAACCATTTTGGGTATTCAGGCTTTGTGGTAGGGAAAGTGAGTTTTGAAACTCACATTTTATTCCCAAAAGATAATTGCACTGTGAAACCTTGGGCACTAAGACAAGAAGTGTTCTTAATCTTTGCTATAAATATCCTTTGAGTGGTTTCTCAGCATCACCAAAATGTTGTTTATTTTTAGAGTCAGCGAACAAATAGACTCAAAAGAGTTTTAAATTTCAGGACATCTTAAGATTTGATAGTAACTTTTGTCAGAAACATAAAGATTGGGATATTTAGACATAAAAGTTGCTGTCATTTGTGTTGTACTTTATATCCAGATGAGCTCTAATTTAATATATACACTTGAAAGGCAAGCCACATTATAACACATTTTTACTTGTGTTGCCTTTCAAGGCAAAAAAAAATATCTGGGATGCTTAATTATCAGTTGATACAAAATCATGTGAACTCACAAAAAACATAAATAGCTGTTACTATCAGGATTGAAAATGATCCTTTCAAAAACTGCATTGTGGATATGTGGAAAAGCCAACATAGTTTTTATGTAATTGCTTCCCATTTCATTCACAGAACTCTATGCTTCACTATAGTTACATTTTTATTTTGAATTCTTTGGGCTTTAATTGGTAGATATCACACTCTATTTATGTACATTTTGAATTTATTGTTTTTGTCATAGTTGCATAAAGTTTTTGTGCAAACTGCATAAAATGAATACCATAGTGGTATTTTTATTAACAAATAAAATAAGAATCAGAGGGAAGTAGCTAGGCAGTGAGCAGACATAACATTGTAAAGTATGCAGATTCTGGAATTTTCTTTGGCAGTGTTAGACTTGCTTCTAGACAATATTTAATTACTGATCCTTTCAGCATTTATTGTTAAAGTACTAAATGCCAGTAGGGAGGATCATATTAAAAGCCTGAGTAAGCAGCATCCTTTGCATCCTGCACTGGGATATGAGTTTTGGTACTGGTTATAATTACTTCCCAACATTTAGTTAGAATAGGGCATCCATTTTTCTGAAATACAAACCTGTCCTTGCAAGTACTTCAAAGGTTCCCCTTGCCTCCCTCGCGTGTTGCGCCTCATAGCTCAGATGGTAAGTTGGAAACTTGAGCCTGAGGTTTGGATCTTCTCCTGCTACTCTTCTGAGCAGCTGATAAGCCACAGAACACCCACAGATTTTATATTTATAAATAATTGCTCATTTGCCTTCAGAAGAGTTTCCTCTCAAACTATTATTTTACAAATCTCCATTTGAAATGCACAAGTTTTGCCCTTGCTAGGCTCTGAGCATAAGGAAACTGCAGAGTTCATTTTCCATTTCAAATCATCAGGGAAGACTTGGGTTGCCTGCAGATAAAGTTACCAATGATACTTAAATGTTTACAACTGTAAAAATACAGGATTTTGCACTAGTTATTAATCCAGCTAGTATTTGCTTTAGTGGTAATAGTTGAAAGGGATTTGTTTATAACCAAATTCTCGGTGAGATACTGTATTTTACTCCTTTTCCAGTCAGTTGCTAACATCTTTCACATTCTATCTGTTAGAATACAGATACAGTGAGACAAAGGTAATTAGTCAAGAATATAGTTTCTCCTAACTGTACCATTAAAACAGAGAATTAAAAATACGTCAACATTTTATTCGTGTAATGTATGTCCAAGTGATAAGTAGGGTGTTGAGAGACAGTGTGGTATTCACTACAAAACTGTCTTTAATCTTTGAATTAAGTAAATCTAATATCAGTTGATGCCTTTTCTGTTCTCACTGAACTGTACTCAGTGTTACTCACTGAACTAACGAGTACAGAAAATTTTCTTTCAGACAGCATTGCATCCAGGCTTTCTCTGTGACTGAACATAAAAGTAAGGTACCCAAATCCAATGTCCTCTGTTGGGTGGAGAGACAGAGTAATTTACTAACCAGGGCAATGGACCAGAGTGCAGGAAGACTAAGTTAATTTTTTGTTTTGTCACTCCATTTCAGTGTGGTGTTAAATAGCTTATGGTGCTTCTTGGTGTGTCTTTTTTCCCCCTCATTCTTTTCTAGTTCTATTGGAAGCATATTAAAAGAGGAAAAATTTTTCTTTTCATGTTTATAATATGGACTCTAAATAGGACCTAATTTTTTTGATCCTTCCAAAGCATATTACAGGCTAATATTTAATAATACTGCGGGAACGACTGCACATTTTGAAATGCTGTTCCACTTTGGTAATTTCCTCTACAGTTCATCGTTAGATAATAGATGATTGAGATAAAAATGATCTGACACTTTGGGTTCTATCTGCAGGACTTACTTAATCTGCAGATTTACCAAAAAATTTGGAAACAAGTCAGAAAACAACTGGATCTGTTTTGAAAATAATCAACAGCTGAAACCTGGGCTACTTTTAGAAGACTCATAGACTTCCAATCTGGTGTTTGGTTCTTGCTGAACTTTGTGCTTAATGACTTTTGCAGGCTGTTAGGGAACAGTTGTGCCATTCCACAGATTAGAACACCCTTAGGGCTGCTAAAACATGTTCTAGCTGATATGAGTTGCCAAAATGCTGTTATCTCTGGCAGTGATCAACAGAAACTCTCTGGCCATACCTACCTCTGAATTATACACCTTTTTCAGTATAAAAATGTATCATGATTTTCTATAGGTTTGCCCTCTGTTGGGGACAAATGTCTGGATCTTCAGTCGTGTTATTTGAACCAATTATACATCTGCTATTTGCTCTATACAACTGGTGAAATATAGCTGCACTACGATGGAGAACACCCCAACTCTTTCCTCATTGCTTCATCCAAAGCTTGCATCATATAAATGCTGATTGTGGTGGAGGAATCCTCCTACATTATGCCTCCATTTTTTATATATATGCCAGTTCCTCTCAGAGAGAAATAAATGAATCATTAATAATTGGTTTTTCAAGTAATATATAGATATGATGCATAAAAAATGTCAAAATTGAAACCATTTATTCAATGGAAAAATGTATTCATGTTTCCTTCTTATTTCATATTCTAACAGTCTATCCTAATGTATTTAATAAGCCTCTGGCACTTTAGAGGTGGATTATTTAACACAGTTCCTTCTTAAACTTAGTCAAAATTCTGTTTTAATTTTTCAGTGGTGAAAGAAAGCCAAAAATTGATCTGTTCAGAACATGTGTTGCTGCTATTCCTCGATTACTTCCTGATGGAATGTCAAAACTTGAGTTGATCGACTTGCTGGCAAGGTAAGCTGTACAAGCACTGAATGACTGCTCCAGGGGAACAGTGTGAAAAGCTGAGCCATGGAATATGTAACTGTTTCTTTTTATATACATGCTTTAAAATAGTAAATTGCTCTTAATGAATTAGACAGAGATGTCCTAGCATCTTTTTACAGTTTTGTGTTTTTATTATGGTTCATAATTTTATGAAAAAGTTGGTATGTCCAGAACTCTTTCCCATCAGTATGTAGGTCATATAATATTCGCTATTATTCAGGAAAGTCACAACGTATTACTGTTTTCTAACCATCACAGCATACTGATTAACAGGAGAAAACATCTTTTCTGTGTAGTGGAAAAACATGGAGATAACTGTTCAGTTTTGATTTATGATTCCCCCATGTCTCTTTGGTAAAATAGCATATGCTAGATGTGGTACATTAGAAAAACCTTTTTTAAGGTTATGTATTAGTATTAGTATTAGTATTAGTATTAGTATTAGTATTAGTATTAGTATTAGTATTAGTATTAGTATTAGTATTGTAAGACATAAAGAAAATATAAGTTAAAAAAATATTATATCCCTCCATTTAATTTGTCTGAGTAGACTTTACTGAACAAGGTAGTCTATGACATGAATGCTACACCGTTTAGGTTTCAGGACATCAAATCAGTGACTTGTAACAAATAATTATGATAAAAGTCAGTACAGAAAGTCTGTTACACTTCAATTCAAGTATCCAAGACCAAGGTTCCAGCTTGTGTTCTTTATGTAAGTGGATTATGGTATTAAATTGAACCAAGAGGGCTTTGCAGCATATTGCTCTCTGGTAACTGTGGCAAAGCAAACTTTGCCACCCTGTTCTTGCTTTTCAGACATCACAGATGTGGGAACAGCAGATGTGGGAGCCAGAAGGCTACATACAAAAACAGTTTTTTCTGCTCTATGAACAGAAGAAACAGAGCTAACTCCCAATGATGTGCTAAATCAGTGAGACAATTGATTCTGGTAGTAGTGGAGAGTGCAGACAGCCAAACAACTAAATCATCAGCCAGCAGTAGGTGTGCTGCAGTGCATGGCCAGCTTGATTTCCTTGAATTCACATTGTCTGCTATAAATCACTTGTAGGGTGCTTTAAATCATTACATTATTAAATTATACAGATACCTTACTAAACACTTGCATCCATTCTGCTTAAGGGAAATTTAAAAGGACATGTTTTCCTTTAATCCAATATTTTAACTAGAGTTCTATCCTTATTAATGGCCTTAACTGAGGTGGTAAAAAAGCACGTATCTATTCAGGTCACAGGTCTTCAGTCACAGGATTGTCCAGGTCAGACCTGTCACTACTTTTAAGAAAATCTGGAGACCAGTGTGAGTTTCTTTATAAATTAATGCTACCCTCCTTAAGTCTCACAATTGTCAGTGTAACCACTGGTCTATATTCTGTCATCAAACTTCATTCAGAAAAGGTCAGCCATGATTCTAAGTATTTCTTGGGTAATTGCCCTGCTGGGACAATGCAAAGCCGTATAAGTTTGCTGAGTTAGCTGACTCTGACTGTAAAAAGAAGTGAGACATCAAGAGGAGCTGAGGAAGCTTCTCTAGAGCAACCTCAGAAGCAATTACATGCTCAGCCTTTCCCCAGGAAGGCAAACTCTGGAAATGGTGTTTTAAGTCATACTCATTAGTATAAGCAAGGGAAACACAAATGAGGTAAAATAGATGGGTACACAATAGGTTGGAAAGCAGTTAACTAACAGTTTGTGGTTCAGAAGACACATGGAGTGGTGTTGAAACAACTGGGTAGGGTCTCAGTATTGCAGAGCAGGATCACAAACTATGCAAAGAAGTGATGTTCCTATGAAAAGATAAACCTTATTTACATGTACAGGTCTAGAAGGTTTTCAAAGAAGTTCTTCTGGTCTAGTCAATATAAAGAATGCCTGGTTTGGAGAACAGTAGGCAAGCTGGAGCACTGTAGTTGAAGAAGACACTGACCAGAGAACAAGGGGGAAAAAAGATAAGTGGATTGAAGACATTAAGTCTATTTAGCCTGGGACAGCATGAACTGAAAACTGTCTTCAAAAACATACCTTCAGAGAAGAAAGTAATAAACCGTTTAAAGAATTAACACCCAGCCTAGACTTAATGTAAATCACCAGAATGTCCCAGCACCAGAGCTGCTTCTATTCTGTATACTGCCCCATGTTTATTTGAGACCAGACTGACTACTTATCCCAATTTTGAAAGTGTAGGCCCAGAAGGTATTCATCTGCAGGTCTAGAGAGCTCTGCATTACATTATTTTGTGTTCTGAGTCAGAAACTGGACTCAATTCAGGGACAAGAAACTTAGAGGAGGTAAGGTTTCAGTTTCTCTGTTTTTTGAAACAGCCCTAGAAGCTGTTCTGCCAGGGATTTCTGTGGGCCTGTTCTCTTGAGATGGAAAGCTGTTAAATGTTTTTTTTTCACAAGAGATACAGTTTCGTCTTTGAGTTAATTGGTTCTTGTATTCGCAGTTTGGTTTGAGTTTTTCATCCTCCCAACAGATGTGTCTTTTGGTGGTTTTCAGGAGTCTGTAAGTCAGCAGCTAGACTTTTTTTCCAGGACAGCTGTATTAAATTATAAACCATGAAGCAGATGTCAAGTATATACTGCACCTTTTGCCCTTTCACTGCCCACTGCAACCATTCATTAAAAATTCCTGAGTTGGTCTTAAATTTAACTGACTCAAGTGCAAACAAACAAACTTGTACTTGGTTCCTGCACTGCCTGTCGTACAGTGGTAATAGAGAGATGCATTCTTATGCTCAATTTGAATTTCATTTCTTTAGATAATGCCACTGGGCAGTGACTTGGGCTTAGGAGATGTCTTTTGTGTCCTCTTCTCTGCTACTGCCTTGTGTCATTGTGAATGTCATTTCATGGATGACTTAATTGTGGTCTCGAAAGGTTTTGCTTGTTTATCTGGTTTTGGCATTCCAAAAAGGAGACAAAACTGATCGTTTCTTAGCACAACAAAATACTGTGTTTCTAAATATATATAGAAAGTCATGTGGTTATTAAAGCATAACAGTTATTTTTGGAGTCATACTCACCAGGGGTGAATTTTCATGGCAGTTGTTTCCTTTTCAGTTAAATAAAATGTCCCCTGCCTCCTAATTAGGCAGCTATAATGAACCAGATTTTTTGTGAACCGCATCTCATCATACACTTCCAACTGAATGGACTTTGGTTCCACGCCATTTGCTATTTTGGGTTTTTTTTCTCCTAGCTTTCTGTCGATTTCATTATAATGAGTCCTCCTTTTCAACTGTGTAGATTAAATGTAGATAAAATACTTTGAAAATGAGTTCTAACACACTACAGAAAATTACAGTCTCATGGGTAATTAAAACAAAATGCATCATAAAGGCAATGAACCAAAAATTGCAGAATACACTAATCTGAATTTACTTTATTCTGCCAACTTCTAACATAGAAGTGGTTTGATGATTTCTGTGTCAAAAGACAGTATAATTTTTTTTTTTTGATGTTGAGAAGGACTTCAACATGATGCAAATAAAGAAGAAAATGAGATTTGAAAATGGGATCTGAAATGTCACCATCTTTCAGAAGGATTTTGAGAGTATTCAACATGTTTCTAAAAGTATAAAAAGTCCTGAGTATGTTTTCCCCATCTCCTCATTTTTAGTTATTTAAAACATAAAGCAGTTTTTAATTCAAATGCCTCATTTTAATTCTTTTGAAGATTTGCTTTTACTTATTGTGATTTGTATCTTGGCTAAAAATTTAACTAACTGTTAGCTGACCTGTTGTGATTCTTTTATTTTTGTATTTAGTTAAAAAATAGATCCATAAATTCTGAGATTATGTATTTATTTCTAAGCCTTTTATTATCATACCTACATGGAAGTTACTGAGTTATAAGTAAATAAAAAATATGTTTAGTTTAAGAAAAGTTTCCAAATTATGTACTTTGGAGAAACTTCCCAGGAGGGGAGCACAATTCTTTTGGATCCATGAATATCTTCTGCTGCTGCAAGAATTACAATATAGAAAACAGGTCAAGGATGTTAATTGTGGTTAGCAATAATGAAACCATGATGGCATCATCCACCACTGTCAGTGGGAGTTTTTTCCATCACTGTCATGTACTGATAGACACTCCTTATAGCTTTTATTATCTGCCATTTACTTTTACTTACAGGCTGTCCATCCATATGGATGATGAACTCCGGCACATTGCACAGAATTCTCTTCAGGGCCTACTTGTTGACTTTGTTGACTGGCGGGAGGACGTACTCTTTGGGTTCACTAATTTTCTGCTACGTGAAGTGAATGACATGCATCATACCCTTCTTGATACTTCACTGAAGTTGCTGCTACAGTTGCTTACGCAGTGGAAGCTTGTGATACACACTCCAGGAAAAGCTTCTGAGCAGGCCAAAACCAGATCTGCAGAGGTATGAAATCAGGAGATCTGTGTCCTCGCATTTTTACTAATTGAAGGCAGAAATTATGTTCCTTGATACCGCTGTGGTTTGTGTGGTTTGTATTTACTCACCTGAGAAGAATTCACTATACAAAATTTTTTTAGGTAATTAGTTCATGTGTCTTTTGAGGACAGCCATGTCCTTGTGTAATACAGCAGATGTTGTTGTTGAGCAACATAAGAGAATGCATGTCAAACTAAAATAGGCGCATCAACAAAAGCACGTGAAGTGAAATATGTGTATGTAGATGTGTCAGAAGGACATTTTCCCAGGGCTGAAACAGATTGATAATGCTAGTGGGAATGCTGTGAAGAGTGAAGTACATCTTCTTTACCCTTGGTTGATTCAGAAACATCAAAGAACCTGATTGTTACCATAGCCTGCTGTCTCCATGTGTTACAAACATTTCTGGGAACTGAACAGCTTTTCTCCTGCTTCTCCCATCTGCCCTGTCCCACAGATATTTTCATTATGAGAAATGATTTTTAGGCTTCTTATCTCTGAAACTAATCACACTTGAGTATGTTTTCCTTTGGGCAAACAAGATGTGTGTTTTATATCACAGACGACCATTAATTAATAGGTAATAACAGGAGTACATAAAAACGTAGAAAAGAGTGATTCTCACATACTTTTCATTAAATATTTTTACACTTTACTGGTGGGGTTGGGTTCTAGAGGCCACCTACCTAAGGTGTTGGCTGCTACAGGACCCAAGAAAGACCTGAGGGCATGCTGTCTGGAGTAGAAAAAGTGTTGTGTTCACCATCATTCTTTTTTTAGTGGAGGATGGAAAAAAGTGGGAAGATTAATTGAAAATTAGAGGGAAGGATTTGCTCAAAGGACTCTGCTCATAGCTCATACATTGCTTTTGTGGAACAAAGTAACCTAAAGCAACAAAATTTGATTACTTCAGATAATATATCAATTTTCCCAGTCCAGCATCTACATGGCCTCTGCATTTCGATTCTTTATGTGTCCTAGTGGTTTCTTGGAGACGTGGTTTGCAAACACCACCACTCCATTTTCCCTCCCTTGCACTGTTCTCCAGTTGATACCGAATGGATCCAGCCACAGGATGCAGTCTGAAAGGAGCCCCTATTCTAACGTCCTGCACGCAGTGGAAGGATTCGCGCTGGTTCTGCTGTGTAGTTTCCAGGTTGCGACGCGGAAACTGGCTGTTTTAATCCTCAGAGAAATCCGTTCTTTATTCTTGGCCCTTGGCCAGGCAGAGGTAGGACTTTTCTCTTCTGGAACTCTGAGTTAAAATTTCCCAAAGATAAAGCTCAAAATTGCTATTACAGTTGCTTTTAATGTAATTGCTGCAGTGTAGCAGGTATGCACTTAGTGTATTAAATAGCATTTTATCTCAGCTTACTATTTCTGTTTGCCTTAACACTGCAAACCTTTCTGTGGACTCAACAATGTAACATGAATGGCAAATGCCCTGTATAAGAATTTGAAGGGGAATGTACAGCAACTTCTATTTTCTCTTGGAATGATGTGAATGTAAAATACACTGTAAAACCTTTATTACTGCATGGGTCATTTCTGTTTTGTCAAGTTTATAAATTTATGTTGGAAATGAAACCCATTGCTGTGGCATACCATTGTGGGTGAAAAAACCCACAGCATAAGACACCTTTAAGGTCATTCACATACGTTTTCCTTCTATAGTAAAGACCTCTAAGTCTTTTTATGGTTACAGAAATATGGAGAGTCATGTTGTATACTGGTGGTCACAGCTCAGTGAGCCATCAAAATGCCTAAGAACACAAATATGTGTGTTCATGGCAAAGGAATGCTTCAATAAACAGTAAGCTAATTTTTCAGTCTTTTCATACCAGCTATCCCAAGTCATTTGGGATTTTCTGATATGTGCTTTTGTTCACTAAGCAGTGAGCTATAGCCACAAATTAACTTCATTTCAAACCACAGCTTGGACTTAGTTCTGAGATTAATTTGAAAAAGACAAAATGTTAACCCGTCGTTAACAATGAATAGTTTTAGCTACTTCAGATTCATGTCATAATTTTTAGATGTTTCTGTTGCATGTCCCAGAAACATAAGAAGGGAAATAATTTGGTCAGGAGAGCAGTAAACTTGTATTCTCTGTGTTATCCAGGATGATGACAGGCCTATGATTGATGTCATGGATCAGCTGAGTTCTTCTATTCTTGAAAGCTTTATTCATGTGGCTGTTTCAGATTCAGTAAGTACTACTTTACTGTTACTGCTTGTGTTTACATAACAAATATCAGACATGAAATACTAAAAATAATACTGCTAAAAATCAAAGAAATCATACAGCTTTAAGGCTCCAGCCATCTACCCAAGGCTCCACAATGTCCCAGACAATCTGTTCCGTGAAAGTAATTGTGCTATGGATATGGAAGATACTGCATACAGAAAAAAGAACAGTTGAGAAAGTCTTATTGCTAGCACCACCTAATGCTAGAGGCACTTTGTATCTATTTGAGAAGGGAATAAGCTTCAGCTCCCTTGTGTCCTTAGAAAGTGGCCCTGCCTGCACACCTGAGCATAAACTCCAGAGTAATTCACAGCTGTGGTGAATCTCTCACTCAGGGCTCTGATGTGTCTGACATGCACCAGAGGAAGCAGAAGCTGAGCACTTTAAATAGAGCGGTGTCAGTAGAAGAACTGATGCATAAGACAACTGATTTTGCATGCTGGCCTAGAGATTAATGAAAGACCCATTTCCAGAGGTCAGGAACAATCAGCTTGGGGTACTTTTCAGCCTGATTTAAAGCAACAAATGGTTCTTGCCCCATTGAGTGCCCTTTCCAGGGCTGTGGGTTTGAGCCACATGTTGGGTGCTTAGAAATGTAACCCCAGCCAGCAGTCAAGGCTCACAGAGCCACTCACTCACTTCCCTGACAGTGGAACTGGGGAGAGAATCAGAAGGGTAAAAGCTGGAGAGCTCATGGGTTGAGATACAGACAGTTTAACTGGGAAAGCAAAAGCCGTGCACACACACAAAGCAAAACAAGGAATCAGTTCACCACTTTCCATGGACAGGCAGGTGTTCAGACATCTCTAGGAGAGCAGGACCTCATCACATATAGTGGTGATTTGGTAAGGCAAATGTCTTCACTCCAAACATCCTCTTCCCTCACTTTATGCACTGACACAGTCTGGAATCTCCCTTTGATCAGTTTAGGGCACTGTCCTGGCTGTGTCTCCTCCCAGCCTCCCAAGCACTCCCAGCATCCTCACCAGTGTGGCAGAACAAAAAGTAGAAAAGGCCTTGGGTCTGTGCATGCCCTGCTCAGCAATAACAAAAACATCTCTGTATTATCAACCCTGTGTTCTGCACAAATCCAAACACAGCCCCATACCAGCCACTGTGAAGAAAACAAACTCTACCCCAGCCAAAACCAGCAGAGAAAGGGACATTAAACTGGTGGGGTGGTTGGGCCCCTCTGCATCTGAAAACAGAAATTGAGCAAGAAAGAGACATTCTGACTTCATAATACAGGAATTAGGAATTTTGTCTGATAAATAGCAGCATTTGGGTTTGGGTTGCAGTTTCTAGAGGCCAAGATTTTAATTTTGTGCTTTCATTCTGTTCATTAATAATAAAGCAAAGCAAATGTGTTGCCTCTGTGCCTGGTTTCTGACTAGTACAGAAAGGAGTGTTAATTTATCTTTTCTCTCCTTAGACAACAATCCCGTTAACACACAGCGTGGATTTGCAGTGGCTGGTGGAGTGGAATGCTGTCCTAGTAAACAGCCATTATGATGTGAAAAGTCCTTCCCATGTCTGGATTTTTGCCCAGTCTGTTAAAGACCCATGGGTTCTCTGCCTCTTCAGTTTCCTTAGGCAGGAGAATCTACCAAAACACTGTCCTACAGCTCTCAGCTATGCTTGGCCATATGCCTTCACGAGGCTACAGCTGATAATGCCTCTTGTGGATCCAAAGTAAGTGGCAATCTGCATTTCACTTTCTTTCATGTGGGCTGTGTGATTTTAATATGAACTTTCCTTTGGTCTTATGTTTGAGTACCAGTTCACACAACCTACAAGGTGCCACACAGAAATTGGTGCCATGCAGGTTTGAGTTCCATAATTGTAACTTGTAAGGTGGAAAACTCCAGTTTTATACCTTCACTGATTTTTCCTGAGTATCATGTCATGTTGAATTGCAGCTGGTAGATACATAGCATGTTTTATTCCCTCTTAAAATATTTTAAAATACTGTAATTAATATTTTAGTACTTGTAATTAAGACTGGAAGATCGTTTTAAGAATTATAATTTATTTTTAAATTCTAGTATTCCTGTTAATGCAAAGAAAACAAGTACAGCAGGCAGTGGAGACAACTATGTTACTTTGTGGAGAAACTACCTTATTCTGTGTTTTGGAGTAGCAAAGCCGAGTATTATGAGCCCAGGACATCTGCGTGCTTCAACACCAGAGATCATGGCTACCACTCCTGATGGAACAATGAACTATGATAACAAGGTGATGCAATCTGTTACAAGTAAATTATTTGTTTAGGAAAATTTTAAGCTGCATCTGCATGCAAAATCCTATCCTCATGAAAGTATTTCAGTTTGGGAATATTTTGGTATATGCAAACTACTAAATACACATAATTAATAACTAAAACATATGTATGATATGATGTGTTGATAAATATTTGGCAAAAACCATGGTATTTCCAATATATTGCTTTTTTTTTTTTTCTCTTTTTTTGCATTTTGGGATACATGCATTCAAAATATAGAAGGTCTGGATATGTGTTTTGAAGCTAACTTTAGTTTGTCGTCCCCTTTCTTTCCTTGTAGAGTAGTCCAAATTGTAAATTTAAAACATTAAACAATAAAGCAGATTTCTGAATGCAAATTGTATTCCTGCTGGATATATGCCTGTCAGAAACAATAATATAAAAAATACACTTTCAAGTAATAGCAACCTGAGAGGAGCAGTAGCTCCACAAATGCAATTACTGTAATATTTTAATGAAGCAAATTAATATGTTAATGAACAAATTAAATAAATTACAATAATCTGAACTAAAGCAAAGAGATTTCCCAGATGTATTTACATGTTAGGCATTATTGAGCTGATTGTCAGGTAGCAGATACCCAGTTAGATTGGTGGATTGATATCCATAATAATAAAATCATTCCAGCATGTTTTTATAATTCGTATTGATTCTCACACAATGTTCGTTTGTTAAAAAAATTGTGCTTACATAATATTGATATCCTGAAAATTTAATTCAGCAATATTTTAATATATTTTAGGCTATTGGAACTCCATCTGTTGGAGTCTTACTAAAGCAGCTAGTTCCTTTGATGAGACTTGAAAGCATAGAAATAACAGAATCACTCGTATTAGGATTTGGAAGAACAAATTCCCTTGTTTTCAGGTACTTCTTCACTTACCATATTCACAGTTATTTGACTCTAATACAAGTGCTTTATTTATGTTATAACTGAAATACATATTGAAATTTTTATTTGCACTTTAGAGCTTTGATTTTATATGTTTGATAAAATATTTATGCTTTTCAAAGGACGTTAGACTTTGTTTACAAGTATTTATGTTTCTTTAATTTAGGGAATTAGTAGAAGAACTCCACCCACTAATGAAAGAAGCCCTAGAAAGAAGACCAGAGGTTAGTTGCAAAAATAAAATCTAATAGTTTTTTTTTTAAACTAAAAATTATATTAAAAGTAGTAATTCTGTCTGTTTGAAATACAAATGTATTCTTTTGCCCTAACTATCAAATTAAGTTCTGTGTGCAACAAGAATTTTATTAATGGCATAATTTAAAATAATTCAATTAAAACCTAGTTCAATTTAAATTCTGTCAGTGATCTGAAATGTACAATATAGAATTTCATTATGAGGAAAACATTTCCCATCCAGTATGGACCCTGATACACTACTTGGATATATTGGAAATTCACATTTAGTATCTGAAAAGAAAAAAAAAAATGCTTTAACACAGCTACAAGCACATTTTATAGCAGTGTTTAGATGTGCTTTTATTTTCAGGGCAGGCAGGGTCACCTATTTCAACTTCATGGAATCACAGAATCAAAGAATGGCTGGAAGGGACCAAAGTGGTCCAAGCTCCCTGCTCAGGCAGGGTCATCCTGGATCACATGGCACAGGACTCATTCTAAGCACCATCAGTTAATTGACAAATTCATCAGTTTTCACCTTCATTATAGTGTTCTCTTTTTTACAAGAGAAGGTAGTGATAGAAGGGCTCCTGACAGATCTTCCAATACACACAGGAGGGAATTCTATGTTCTTAAAAGCCTCTGGTGATAAAATCTGTAGCCTCAGTAAGCAGTTTTGTTGCAGGATGTGTCTATGCAGCTAAACAGAAAAGCAGTGGGGAGAGCTTCACTACTGGACTCAAGTTCTGCTCAGTTTTCCCTCCTTAACTCAGTTTTAGACAATTCCATCTGGCTCCAAGATAGCAATCTGAGTGGCTCATGAACAATTATTAATAATTCTGTGCCTGGTAAACATCCGCAGCCACTTCCATTCTGCATTGCTTCACACCTCAATTCAGTTTTGTGACTTCCATCCCTAAGAAGTCACTGATTTGAAGGTCACTTGTTTTGATACTGGGCAGAAGTGGATTAATATACCTTAGTGCAGCCACTTCTACATTTTGTCTGTGCACCATTTAAGACAACTTAGACTTGAAAAGCCTTTTCTGGAGACATACATATCCAGTGTACCCTCAGGAAAGGAATTGCTAGAATTCAGAGGTTTACTGTATGCAGTAAGAGCAAATTTAGCACATGGAATTCTCAGTAGAGGAATATGAGAACAAGAGACTGCAGTGTTAAGTCCTGTATTTTTCCTGATATGAATAAATGGGACACCTTCCTGCAAGCAGTGCCACCTGGAAACCCAGGAGTGACTGTAGGGGCTGTGTGGCTGTAGAGAACAGAGCAGGCCTCCATGTCAGCAGGCAGGTATCCAACACACCAGAAACAATGTCCTTGAACATATGCTATGACTAGGAAGAGAATTCCCAGCATGGCCAAGAGCTGCAGGGATAAACCAAAATGGACATTACACAAGATCAGCCCTGTGGGCTCTGGCACAGAGCTTGCCAGATCACCTCTGACACTGCTGCAGGAGGCAGCTGTGTCTGGTAAATATTGTATTATAATAAAACTGCTTTTTTCTCTACATATGCTTCCTGGAACCTTAAAGGTGTAACAGGAGAAAAACAGGGCTCTGAATAGAACAATTCAAATAGCATAATTATTTGAATAAAACCTTTGGCTGGGATGCTGCAATTCTGCCAGTTCTGGATCAGAATACCAGCCAAAGCATCGTTTTGTTCTCCCACACATCTACTGCTGGCCATGGACAGAGACAGAGTCCTAGAAGAGATAAGCCTTTGATCTCAGTATTGCTCAGTTTTGAAGAGCAAAATCTGCATTTTCTCTGAGCTTTTCTTGTACCTTCGAGTGCAACAGCTGCATTTTTACCTTCTGATGTTTTTCTTGCTCAGGGGAGATACAGGATAGAAACAGGTCAATTTAGCCTTTCAGCAGAGAGTGGGCCTTGTTGCATTCACATCTTTCCAGGAAAGGCAGAAGACAGAAAGGACAGCTTTCGAGGAGGCAGCGAGATACAATGAGCCAGTTAACACCATGCAGTCCTGTTCTGTGGGAGGAGTACATTACTGTGGGCAAAACCCCTGCAGTCAACTCACCCAACACTGGACTGGAGTGGTGTCTGCTAGGAGCTCACTTGAATGTGAGTGATGGTGTGCTGCAGCATTGCCAAGTTGGCAATGGTTAATCACTAGGATACCTTCCTCAGGTCTGGATATACGTTCTGCTCTGTGAGTGCCTCCAGCACCCAAACTAGATGACACTAAACTAACATGAATATCCCTGTTACCTGAAGATGGCATGGGCTTTTGGTACAGAGACCTTGAATAGTAGTTATTTTTATCCATTATTTCATTATTTCATTTCCACATTTTCAGTAAGTACTAAGGCAGTTGTTAACATTTTTCAAGAATAGTTACAAAGGCAAAAAGTTAGTCATACTCAGTTCTTTGTTGATGTTTAAGAACAATGTTTTAGTGCAATATCCAAAAGTACTGGGGTTCTTCTGTGAAGAAAATTCTTGAACTGGAATTCTTAAATTTCACTACAATACTGGCATTTCTGATGCTGCTAATTTTTAATGTGCACACCTATGCATATAAACACGGTTGTTATTTTAAATTCCAAGAACAAGAAACGTCGAGAACGACGAGATCTGCTGAGGCTGCAGCTGCTGCGAATTTTTGAACTCCTTGCTGATGCTGGTGTTATAAGTGACAGGTAGAACTATCATTCATCATAAATATTGATTTTTTTTATGTGAAACAATTTTCAGTGTTTTCCACACTGAGATTATGTCAGTATGCTCTTTGAAGAATTGTCTGGTCTATCAGACATGGAGAGATTTGCATGCAATTCTGCAGAAAACTGTAGTATAATATATAACTCTGTTATTCTATATTAATGTGCAACTTTCCTTTATGCTAGTACAAATGGAGCCTTAGAAAGAGATACACTAGCCCTTGGAGCCTTGTTCTTAGAGTATGTTGATCTGACTCGCATGCTTTTGGAGGCTGAAAATGATAAAGAAGTCGAAATCCTTAAGGATATGAGAGCACATTTCAGTGCAATGATTGCCAACTTGATTCAGTGTGTTCCAGGTATGGAGCTAAATTATGCATTTAATATAGGTATTGGGAAAGTAATTTTTTGTTTCTTTTTTTTGTCTGTGCTTTTTTCACTGCTTGTGAATTTTCATATGATGAATGTAAAATAGAATGTAGGGGGAGAAAAAGCGTTCAGAGGTCTACTAAGATTGAAATAAAAATACCAATAAAGCTTGATGAAGCTTGTAATAGCCATGTCTAAGAATCACCTCTTTAAAAGCCTAGCAAAGAAATTGTCTGTGACCTCCAGGGAATCCAGATTTCTTTGGCACAAGGCCTTATTTTCCCCCATCTGACTCAATTGCCAGACTTCATAAACTCAGACAGGCCTTGAAAAATACAACTAGGTGCAGACAATGTGCAATATTAAATGCAGTGAAAAACTTGCCCAAGGTGTTGAGACGGTATCCTATGTTGCCTGAGTCCAGTTGTATCACAAAGATTTATTCAGTTGATTCCATGCTTTTTATATATTGCAATATCACTTCAGAAATATAACATAATTACATTAGCAAAAAAGCAAAGAATGCCTCTGCTTTAAAGGCCTCAGTGTAACTACTGGAAGATGAGGTCTGAGGCTTTTTTTTTTCATTTGCTTGGGTAATTCAGCTGTTCAGAATATATACCACATATATATCATAAACAAGGAGCCACCAGGTTTCTTTTATTTATTGTCCTATTACTGTATTAGAGTAAGACACATGTATTGTTTAGGCTCAAATTTGAAGAATTGGAAAAACCAAGTAAATATTTGCCACTAAAGGAATGCAGAAGACAGTGAAAAACCCTGATTTTATAATTAGATTCTTTAAATGCTTTTCTGTAGTCAGATGTACGTGTTTGCATAACTACACATTAATTCAGAACTGAAGGTTATTAGAAATAAGATGCATCTTACTCACTTGGTTAGATTTTTTAAAGGCACTCAAATACTATAGAGTAAGCGTATGTTGAGCACATAAGAACCCCTCCTTTTTTGTAAAAATTTGAAAATCATGTCATCATTGTGTTACATGAATATTAACAAATCACAACAATTTCTATTATTTCTATTCTCTTAGTTCACCACAGGAGATTTCTCTTCCCTCAGCAGAGCTTGAGGCATCACCTGTTCATCTTATTCAGCCAGTGGGCAGGACCTTTCAGTATTATGTTCACACCACTGGACCGCTACAGTGATAGAAATCACCAGATTACAAGATACCAGTATTGTGCTTTAAAGGTACTAAAGGTTCACTGTACAAACCAGTAACAGCAATTTTTCAGTGAAAATACAAGTAGTTGTGGAGTCTGTTTCCTTATATTTAAAAGAAATTTGAATTGGCATACTTGATGCAGACTTGTATGCTCATATGTAAGTGTACAGTGGTATCATAGAATATAGCACTGAAGTTATATGTTTTTTTCTTTGTTGACACTTTTCAAGGCTAATTATTTTAAAAACAGAGTGCAGTTTGAAATTTTGAATTAGCTGTTCATTAATGGGTTAGCAGATTCAGCAAGGAGATCTTAGGCTCTGAAATTAGGTGTAGTTCTGATTCAGTACCTGAGGATACTGAATCGGCACCAAGGTACATCTCAGGAATGCCTCCCACGCTTGCCTAGAGATATACTCAGTAATAATGTGGCAAAACCAGTTGCAATTCCCCTGCATGAGTAAGCTGGGAAAGTAATAGGTTATGTACTTATATAAGCTGCACCACTTGCTGTAAGACAGTTTTAATTTTTGCAGTAACATACTGTTGAAACATCTGAATATATTTTGTTTTTGTAGCTTGATTTGTGAATGCTGGGTAAAATGACAAAATGTATCTTGAAGATAGTACTCCCTCCAAAATGCTTTGAGCATGATCTAGAATCCAATAAAATCTATAGCAAAATAATTATTGAATTCTAGCAGCCAGCTGTTAACATTTTCACCATAGTTCGCTCCAAACAGAAAGTGTCAGTCCTGTTAGCCTGGACTCACATCATTCAGAAAGGCTCATTGTGTTAGTTTCTGTGTAACTGGAGTTCCATGTGTTTCTAGGCCATGTCAGCTGTGCTCTGCTGTGGACCTGTGTTTGATAATGTTGGTCTTTCCCCCGATGGATATCTTTACAAATGGCTTGACAACATTCTGGCTTGTCAAGACTTACGTGTAAGTACTGACCAAAATGCAGCACTGATGGACAATTACTCACTGTGCTGGGTGAGTAAAGAGATTGTAAAGTGGGGGTTTTTTCCTTCTTAAAGAACATGCAATGGATTGTTCTTGCCATTTTCCATTTCTGTGAAGATGGGCTTTGACTTTGTACCTACACAGTCATGGTTCTGTTCATAGCTGGTTGGACTGCCTCTGTGGTTAAGGAGGAGTAGGCTGGTGATTTGTACCAAATGGAGAGAGAGAGACAACAATCTTTCCCTTTTGGTATCTTGCACTTTGTCCTGCTGTTCTCCCTCAAACTCTCATACCAGCACACATAACTCTGCTAAGGAAAGGTAAATAGCAGAATATAAATAAATGCATGTGAAGCAGCTAGAGGATAGGGAATAGTGGAAATGGTAATTGATTAGGGAAAAAAAAATGGTTGAACATTTTAAGGAAGGGATGAATAGCTGCAGAGAAAATCCTTCAGAAATTACATGGGATTTTGGAATGCTGGTAGGGACAGAGCTATAAAGATATGTGCAATTGATATGCAGTCTCTCTACAAGCAGTCACCTACACTTGGTGACAGAATATTAATAGGCATTAGTGTTTGGTGTACCAACACTATCCTGTACTGAAAGAACATGAAGTCCAAGCCTTAGCTGTGATGTTTTTGTAGCAGTGGTGGTAGCAGGACTAAGCGATTCATGGTCTGCAGGGAGAGTCGTTAGATTGCTTGATGTTGCTGGATTAAACATACAAGTTTTCAGTCTTGTAAAAGGTATTTTTCTTCGTGTGCCTTGCTTCTGTGTTAGTCAAAAGAAGGATAAACATGAAAGTTTGTCATTCTGTGAAATTCACATGAAGTCAGTTAAGTGATATAAAATGAAGTTGCCCAAGAACTCCTATCAAGAATCTTAGATTTTCCAAAAATTCTGCTTTTTTTCTTTTTGTTGTTGTGCCTAATTTTGGAAAATTTATTTCATTTATGTACTCTATGTACATACCATTTTTTCAAGTGGTGAGTATTGAAACCTGAGTCACATTCCAACTCTGCTATCCCTAAAATAAATGTATTACCAACGTTTTGATTTCTTTTTACATACTTGAATTTGCCATTTTTACCCTGTTTGCCTATGTCACTCTGAGAATTTTAGAGAATGAACATATCTGACCCCATCAATCATGTTTTGACATCTTCTCAGGTTCACCAGCTTGGCTGTGAAGTTGTAGTCCTGTTGCTAGAACTGAATCCTGATCAAATCAATCTCTTCAACTGGGCTATAGATCGATGTTACACAGGATCATACCAGCTTGCCTCTGGGTGTTTCAAAGCCATTGCAACTGTGTGTGGAAGCAGGTATTAATTAGTTTTTTAATCTACACTTTCAAATGTGAAGAAAACTGAAGGTTCAGTTCACTGTGTTGTTAGGAGTTGTTGGTCACACTCATGTCTTCTCAAACAGTTCTTGCGACTGTATCGATTGATTTTTATGATTCTGAAAACAAAGTGATGTGCTTGGTAGAAGATATTCTTAGTATAGGTATATTTGAAATATGGGGAATTTCGATGCTATTTTGCTCAGAAAGATACAAAAAAAGTTACAACAGTTTTATTTGAATGTAGGTCATAAATCTGGTTTCAAAAGATTTGGCATGTTTTTTAATTTAATTTATAAAAGGAAAAATGTTTTAAATATCAATAGCTGGAAAGTCATTATTTTGACATGTTATTATCTTGAAAGTCATGTTCTTCTTCTAAACTGGCTTTCATTTGACTTGTTTAGTTCCTTTCCTGACAACTGGTATCTTCATTACTGCTAATGCTGAGCAAGCACAAGCTTCATGAAGACATGAATAAAAATATTGCTTTTGTGTCAGGCCTTCATAAAACTCTATCTCTTTTATTATTTTCAAAGACAAAATTTATAGAGAAATTAAATAATGCAGTATTTTTCATCTTATTAAAATAAATGTGAACATTTACTCTTCACAGAAATAATTTGGCAAGATATCTGATCAGCATAGAGGAATACTCAATGGAGAAATAATTGGGATTTGGAAAATCAAAATAACTCATGTATTTTATAGTTTTCCTGCAAAGCTGTTTTGTTCTCACAGGAACAACTAGAATAGAGACTGTGTTATATGAAGATTTTTAAAATATGAATGGAATTTTGTGTTTCCAAATTCAGTTATGTTAACAGGGTTTTTATTTTTATGAACACAGAAACACAGTGGTTTCAGCCAGTTTTTTCCTCAAATTGTGTTACCTGTGCCACTGTGACCTAAAAATTATCTTTTCCATTCTTACAGTAAAAATCAAGAGTATTATCTTCATGATTTTTTTTTTGAGGGGAAAGTCCTCTTTCTAGCAAGCTGGGAATTTTTATTAATGTTTGAAAGCTGTTAATAGTTTTTCCTCTGTCATCAAGATGTATCAGGAGACCACTGCTTAAATTACCTGTAAAACGAGCAGCAATTGATGAAGTCCATCCAACTTTCTACAAAGAAGCCACTTCCCTTAATTTCTTTTCTTTTTTTTGTATTTATTTTTTCAACAGGAAGGGCAAATAGCCAGTTACAGAGCTTGGCTTGCAGCTAGTATGTGGAATTATCCATGCCACTCATGTGTCTGCCATGTTAAAAAGTCCAAATAGGCATCCAGGAGCACTGTAGCTGACCTCTAGGGTGGTAAATTGATGGTTCACAATTCAATCAGTACATTTGTAAACCAGCATGAGAAAACAGAAACCTATTTAGTGCAAGTCCAAATATTACAATGTGGGATTTACTCCTCTAACAATATTCTCATTAACTCTTTGATATGTTTAACCTCTGCAATTGATGCTGACATTACAGATAGCAGACTTTTTGAAGAAGTTTTTCATGTTTACTCTTTGAAAACAATTTTCATAGAATTGTCTAATACCACAGAACAGAGATAGTGTATTTTGTCCAAAGGGATTGTTTTGATTGCAGCTTGGCTTAAGAAATTCTTTATCCCTGGAAATTTTCATGCTCCCCATTTGCTTTCATGGGTGTCAGCCTGTCCTGTAAATAGTTTATGCTATAAATTAAAATGAATTGACAGTCATAGACACAGGTATTGCATTTCTCATTGTGGATAGCTCAGTGCATTCCTAACCATGAGTCTAAGATAATTATAAATAATCCTTTCTTTCTTCTCATTCACCAGATGGTCCTTTGATGATGCAGTGTGTATTCATAAGAGCTCCCTTTCCCGTATTCTGATGGTAGAAGAGAAAAAAAGAAAGATGACATTCTCTTTAGACTGTATTACAGAGAAAATCAGAGTGAATATAATCTGCATTTCTCACCAGCATTCACAAAAATGTTCTGTTTATTCTTCTAGGAACTATCCTTTTGATATCGTGACGCTTTTAAATTTGGTGCTGTTCAAGGCATCTGACACCAACAGAGAGATTTATGAAATTTCCATGCAACTTATGCAGGCATGTATCAGCTACTTATTTTTCCCTCCTATCCTTGGAGACTCTTTTGGTGAACTTCTTATAAAGTACTGTTATTTGCACGTGAGTTTTGTTTTGAAAATAGACAATTCGTTTTGTCTTGGCTATAAAAACTTACACTAATATTTATATAAAAATGAATGTTACAGTGTCTTTCATATTCGGAGTATATACTCTGAAACATACAGAGCATTCTCTGATAGCTAAACTTCAAATGCTGCTATTTCCTGATTTAATGAGTTTTTATGGTCTCATTCCTTTTTTTCTCTTTTGTCTTTTATAGATCCTTGAATCAAAGCTTTTTGTTTATTCAAAAAAGGTAGCTGAGCAAAGACCAGGCAGTATCTTGTATGGGACACATGGTCCATTGCCACCTCTTTACAGTGTCTCACTTGCCCTTCTTTCATATGAACTAGCAAGGATGTATCCTGAACTTACCCTTCCACTTTTTTCAGGTACTTATATTTATTTGACTTTCTATCTCCTTTACGTTTTAGTGCAAATGCTGGACAGCTACCATTTTGAACCATTTTGAAGTTCTGTTTATAAATTTAGCTTGACCTGTTCTTATTCTGGTTCAGGTCAAATCAGATTTGGAATCCAATATGTATTTCCTAGAGGTACTCACACAAGGTACAGAATTCTTCCTCCTTGGGGATTCTGTGCCACTTTTGTGATCTTAGGGTAACTTTGAAATTACAAGTGCCCTGAATGAGTTAAAATGACATTGGCAAACTCTCCTATGATGGGTTCTTATGTGATTCTTCTTACGCATGGATTTACATAGACCATACTTGTGAGGATATATTTCTTCATTTTATGTAAATGTGACTTGAACTTTGGGCAGATGGATTGCCTGTGTCCAGTTCTACCCATGATTCAAATCACTCTGACTGATCTCTACCTTCTGTTATTTGCCACATCTGCATGTCTAACCTTTTTTAATTTTATCAGAAATACATATTTTCAGGATTACTGAGAAAAATGTTAAAGAATGAGACCTGCAGGAGCACAATTCAGAATATGCCCACTGTGAGGCCATTCCTGGGAGCAGTGGTGTTTTGAGACCTATCTTTAATCAATCTTATGTGTTGCTCTAGTTTTTAAATAACAGAATGCGAATGTCTGTAATCGTGGGAATTTTTACTGGCTCTTAAAATCCCTTTCTGTTGTTTTTACTCAGTCTGTAGGGGCTGGAGGGAGGGTAATGGAACAATACATCACCCTTACATTTCTCAGTGCCCAAGATACCATGAGTTATAAATAACTGGTGTAGGGAAATTCTGATGGCTCATTTGTCATTAAGCTAATGCTGTTCACTGTCTCTGTTATTGTCTACTCATGTTGCTGTAACAACTGTATAATTTAAAAAATCTCAGATATACAGGATATTACAGTCCAAGTGAGACACCCTTTCTGTACATCTAGAATCATAAGGAGGACAGAACAGTGTGTGTCTTCATGATTTTTAAAACCAGGCAGTGAGTGAAAAAAGGAAATGCTTGCTCTACTGATTTTACTGAAGAATTCTGGCAAAGAGAGATAATGTGGTTCACTTTGGCAGGAAGCTGTGTTTCTTATCCCAGATTTTCCAAATCCCTTTTCTTTACAGTGCCAGTTCGTTTTTTTGAAAGCTATCTAAAGTGCTGTATACAAGCATTCCTGAACTGACAGCCAGCTATGAATTTTATAGTCATTCCCACAGGAAGTAGGATCCCAATATATGCAAGATGTTTTTTGTAAACTCAGTATAATAAATGCCTTATTATTTAAAGTATAGCTTAGAAACCTGGAGGCAAGTGAGGCATTTGTAATCTGCAGAACACTTTTGTATATTCTCCAGAAGCTCTTGGAATTCTGGAGTAACCACCAGTAACTGAATTATCCTTTTTCCTCTTTATTGACATCCACCTCACTAAATACATAACATGGCACAGTAACAAGTACTGTTTCTAAGCCCAGACTGAGTTAGTTATTTTAGACACAAACCATGAAAATTGCTTGCTATTATTGAACATTAATTCCATGTCTCTCTTCAGGAATCTCAAGAACATGTTTTATATGCTTATGGTGTGCTAGGTAAAAATCATCAAGCAGTCTAACAAACATCAGAAATGTGACTTAAGCAGTGTATTTAGGGTTTCCATCATAAATAAATATGTTGTCCTTATCAACTCTTACTGTTTTAGAGGTAAGCCAGCGATTTCCAACAACACATCCAAATGGAAGACAGATCATGCTTACCTATCTGCTACCATGGCTTCATAATATTGAACTTGTAGACAACAGACTGCTCCTCCCTGGCTCAAGCCCTACCACTCCAGAAGATGAACTAAAGGACAAGGATGGGGAAATAGCAGTCACAAGTGGACTAAAAGGCAATGGCTGGGGCTCACCTGAGGCCACCTCCCTGGTTCTTAATAATCTCATGTATATGACAGCCAAGGTAAAAAAAAAATCTAACAAAGAAACTAACTTGTAAAACTTTTGTTTCTTCCTGCCAGTACAGTCTGTACAGAGCAGTCTGTACCAATCAAGGAAAACTTGCTTAATTTTAGGACTACTTTTTGAATTTGCAGTCCTCAAGACTTTTATTTTCTCTTATGATTTAAGTCCTTCTGTGGATCAGAACCTAAATAGTTTTAAATGGAGTTTACATCTTGAAATATATCAAGCAGCTTTTTAAAATACTATTTTGTAACTTTTTACAGCATTTCACTGTGGTGTTTTTACGTGAGAAAATGTTCTAAAAGAACATGCTTTAGTTTGGAAGTCTGCATATTTCAAGGAATGTATGCCTATGATTCTTTGCAGTATGGAGATGAAATTCCTGGACCAGAGATGGAAAATGTCTGGAATGCTTTGGCCAACAATGAAAAATGGAGTAACAACCTTAGGATAACATTGCAGTTCCTCATTAGTTTGTGTGGTGTTAGCAGCGATACCATCCTTTTACCCTATGTAAGTCTATGCACTTTATTTACTTATGATTACAGGTTGTAGTGAATAAAACAGCTATTTCCTGCAGAAAATTAATTTTTGTATCAAAACCAAGAAATACCAATATACTCCCTAACACACTGTACAAAATTAAATGGCAGGAATGAAAGTGCCAGGAAACTGAAATTTAAAAAAAGAAATTGAGTAGTTCAAATCTCAGCCTTCATGTGCAGTACACACCCCATTGCAAGTGAGAGATGGGTTTCTTTCAAGCAGAGAGAAACTTTGCATGTCTGTATGTGGGGACAATAACAGAGACTGGCCATAAATTTCCAGAAAATGCTACATCCTTTTCTTTAGCAGACTAGAGCTTTTTGTGGGACATCTCAAGAGAGAGAAGATAGTTAACCTTTATAAGCTTCTTACCATATCAACTTCTGCCTCTGCTTTACTGTCATAAATTACCTAACAGTTGCTGCAATGCGCAATTCAAACTGTGCTGGATATTGTTATTATTCAACTTAAAATAAAATCAAGGCTGTCTGAGAAAACCAGGCTTCTTCCATTCCCATGATCCTTATTTCTCAGTTGCTGAGTGAAACAGAATCTAAATTTAGTGAATTTTCCAGCCCAATTGTAATATGTTGTTTTATTAGTTAGCCTCTTTCCATTTCTTTCCCTGAAATAAATATGAAATTACTATTAATGTGGTGAAATTTATCTAAAAAGCCTCATAAATATACATCATTTATAGTTGCTGAAATAATAGTTTTCCCAAAGTTTTTATGATGACTGCTATGCATGTTAGAATACAGAAAATAAAGAAGCCCATAAAAATCTTCAAAATGTTGTTGTTGTACCATAGGCATCCTGTTTGTTTCCTTTCATTTGTTGGGTCTATATTCTCAAGTCAATGTATATATATATATATGCCTGGCTAGTCAAAAGTAGAAAAATTTGAAAGTGGAATTTGTATAAGAACAAACTCAAGGTTTATATGAAAGGAAGATAAAGGTGTTCATCTGAAATAAGATCTTTCCCTCAGTTGTTACAGTGGCTCTCCATTCAGTGTTGACCATGCTTTGAGCAGGAGGTTAGATGGGAGACTTCCCAGCTTCTTTCCAACCTGCCTCATCCTCCAACCTGTGAGAGATTTGGGATTAGGCCCAAAGGTGGTCTCCATCTGTGTTGGCAGAGAACAAGTGGAAATCACCTGTTAGAGATAAAACAGAAAATGAGGGCTGTTACCCTCATTTCTGGCAGTTTACAAAAGGAACAGGGGCAGTTTTCTGAGAGGAAGGAGTAGTCCTGTGCTGAGTATATGTCTGACTCCTAATGTAGTCTGACTGGAAAAGCCCAGTAGCCCTGTCACCTCTTGCCCAGGAGCCACTCACATACCTTATCCCCAATCCAGATACTTGCCAAGCCAAAGCTTTCAGCACCTCCTTTTTCCGTAACTGTTGCCATCCCACAACTCTGAGCAGCCTTTCCTCAAAACCCCTCCACCCACGCTTCTTTATTCAAATTCTCTTTTTTGCCTCAAAGTCTTGGTTTTCACAGTCCTGTCCTCCTCCAGGACAGTACAGTCCTCTTACTTCAGGAAGAGAGCTATCTGTTCTGACATCTCCAGCTTCATCTGCTCAGCATCCCCTGGTTTGCCTGTGGGGCTTTCCTGGGCTTCTCATGGCTGGTGGCAGCAGCAGCTGACAAGGTTCCCGTGTTCTCTACCACCCAGTTAGTCTGTGTTTTGTAATCTTGAGTTAAAAGTCTGATTCTCAGATTTTGCAGAATCTGAAAAAGTTTTTTAGCTTCCGTGGGAAGCCTGACTGTGCTTATGAGTCATTCCTTCACTGATAGCTTTGTCTGGAGAGGAAAATACACTGGTCTTATCACATGCATCTGCTCAGTGTTTTGCTAATGCCCTGGAGTTCATAGATAAGAAATCCTGCCTAACTCTGTTAACTACTACACAAGACTGCTGATATTATAAACATGTCTTCCATTATCATGTAGATAATAGATACACGTTAGCAAATAAAGATCATTTGGACAGTTTATCAACAGTGTTCCAGGTCACCTGGGTTTAAAAGACCACAGAGCTGCAGGCTTGCCAGTTTACCCATCTCCTTTAGGAGCCCCCTGTGCCCCAAGGCAGTCACCAGCTGCTTTGTGCCTTTGGCCATCTGTTCTCCCTGTGTGGGTGCAAGCCAAAAGCGTGCCTGACTCACATTTTTTAAATTTTTTTTATCATCTAAATTAATTGCTTTGTCTCTCAAGTTTCCTTTAAGCATTTTTTCCCAGTGCCCCAGTACAAATTGCTGAGCTGTCCATTCTTTCACATAATGTACTGAAAGATTTCTTAGAGTATTTACAGTTCAGAAACCTCTTCAGCAGAGACTCGGTGTTGGGAATGTGACCCCTTCAGCGGTGAGAGAAGCTGAAAGTGGCACTGTGAGCCCAACCAGAAATGAGCCTCAGGAAGAAGATGGATTTGTCTCTGGAAAGTCCCTGGGAAATTTTTAGCTTAGTTGAGTAAAGGAGACTTTACATATGTGCATTTTCTCTAAGGGAAAAAAAAAAAATAAATAAAGGGAAAGAGAAGCAGTAAGAAAGTTATTTTAGTGAAAGTATTTAAAAGTATAAGAACAGCAATACTTGGTGAGGCCAACAGGTAATTCAGTCTAATGTATTAGCTCCACTATAAGCATCTGTTTAGGGACATCTTTAAAAACAAGCAGGCAAGCACAGAGAGATATTCCCTATATGGTCTCCCACCTCCAGCAGTTTATGAATCAAGTGATTTTGAGCTGGGGAGAGTCTCTGCTTTTAATAGTGATCAGGGATTCTTTCCTCAAGAATTCAGCTAAATTTGGCCTCAGTATCTCAACAATCCTCACTGCTGCAGTGCAGGTTTGAGATCTTATTAAAAGATTTATAGAAATTTCCAGAATTTCTATAAATGATACTCAGATTTTTCAAATCAGGATACATGAAGTCTGTATACATAATTGCTCTGCCTTTCTTCCATTTGCTATTACTTAGCTTACAGATACAAGTAGCAGCTCAAAGCCTGGCTTACTTTTTGTGGCCACAGCTACACTTTTCTAGATGTGCATGTTAAATAGTTATATACATAAACAATTTGTTGTGAATGGTAAGCAAAAACTTCGAAGTAATTAAATCATAGAGTCAGTCTGCTGGGAAAACGATCTCGATGTCCAAGCGAGAAGTTTTATTTCTGTATGAACTGTATGTGGTTGTGGTGTCTGTCCAGGAACAACACTTGCATTCTAGAACATTTCAGTACTGCAGTGTGACATTCATTGATTTCTTTGGAAATTCAGTTCAGTCAGAGTTTAACAACTGTTCTTTTCTTCCACAGATAAAGAAGGTTGCAATATATCTATGTCGCAATAACACTATTCAGACAATGGAAGAACTCCTTTTTGAGCTGCAGCAAACTGACCCAGTGAACCCCATAGTCCAACACTGTGATAATCCTCCATTTTACCGTTTTGCTGCCAGTAACAAAGCCTCAGCTGCAGCTTCTGGTATGACCTGAATGTGGTTTTTTTTACGCTCTCCTAGTCTTTTGAGTCTTCATCTCTTTGTAAAAAGCAATCTCTTACTTTTGCATCCGTTCAGACCTGTGTACATAAAGTACAAGTTTCAGGGCCTTGTTGCATGTCTACATTACAGATCTTTTTAATCCCTAATGATGTATATGCTTTGTTAACATGTGCCTTAATTATCTTAAGAATTTTAATAGTATATTACCAATATTTGATGCTGTTGAGAATTCTGCCACTCTTCAGAAAACTCCACTCTCTAGTGCATGTTTTATTCAGAACAAGAAGTCATCATTAATATGGTGAACACAGCAGATACATCAAGCAGTTTCCTGAAAACTGAGAGCCTCAACAGTGTGGCAGTTCTGTTTTGAAAGGCCTAATGCCATTTTCCAAGCTGCAGTAGTCAAATACACTTAATAACCAACCCCACATTTAACCTTGTAGATGTTTTGCCAAATCCTTGAAAAGCAATAGACTGTGTCTCTTGAGCATGAGCTTAGTTTAAGGAGTAGAAGACCATCATTCTGTTAATCTTCTTCTCAAAGCATGTGAACTTTACACCATCCAGGCATGGAAGCAGGTCCTGGTTTGTAGAAGTATTCATTCATTCATACGTGCGAGTGCTTGAAGGATGGGCACTTTGACTGTAGCTGCTAAAAAAATGCTGTAAGTTATGGGCTTTTATTGCTTTGCAGATGCTGTCTGCTGCGTGTAACAGGTGTTCTTATTCACATCTCATATACAGGAACCACCTCCAGCAGTAACACTGTAGTAGCTGGCCAGGATAGCTTTCCTGACGCAGAGGAGAACAGAGTGGTGAAGGAGACTGATGAAAGGTTTGTGGCTTGGGGTTTCTTCCTCCAAAATGTATGTGTTTTCCTAGGCTGAGGGCAAGATGTTGGACAAAGTTCTGCATTGCACTGTGAGGAACTCTGGTGCTCAGATTGATCCTAAGTAGCGTTATCCCAGTATGCATAATATTTTATAAAAAAAGCTATTCTCAGGATTCTAGTTCCTGACTCTTGTTTAATTGTAAAGGAACAACTGTTAAACCTACATTCAATGAATTGTGCTAAGTAGGTTTTGTAGGAACTATCTGCAAAGGTGAAAGAAAAGAATAGCAATGTGCAGCAAATAATGATTACTAAAATTGTTACAAAAAATCAGATTTGATCACACAGTTTGATTTCATGGACAATGAATAAAATTTAATTCGCGGATTTAGATCAGTGATTGCAAGGACACCTCCTTTGTCTGGATGAAATGTTTTATAGAGGACAGCTATGGAAAATAACATATGTCAACATATGCACTAGAACTGTTCTTAAAAGGATAATAAAACCATTTTTTCCTCTGAATTTTTATGATTCCTTACATTAATGTTTATGGCTGCATAGCTTTAAGATAAGCTTTTATTCAGTTGATTTACAGGTGAGTTGAGCAAACATCTCTTACAGTAGTTCAAGTCAGGATTTCTTGTCTTATATAAGTTTTAAATATGACTCTAAAAAGGCTTTTAGGCTTCAGATCTGCCAGAGACTTTATGATAAAAATGAAAGGAAAATTATGAAGGTATGATATTGGTATTCAGGATCCTGCTGAAAGGCATCTCAGAAGAAAATGGAAAATAATTTGCCTGAACTCATTGCTGGCATTTATGTTACCAAAGCCGGCTGTAAGTGCGTCTGTATGTCAGAACCAGTGTGTCAGTCTTAGAATGTCCATTAATATTGACTTCATACACCAGAACATACGAAATAATGAGGGTCATAGATAGAATACCATGTGTTGGATGGCTCACAATGCTTTTTTGTCAACTGCACAAGGAATTTATTGCATGCTAATGAGACATACGTGCTTTGTAAACAGTGTAGTATGTTTTACTGTATTACAAACAGTGTAATATGTTGATGTGTAGTGAAATACCCTGCACTAAGGTGTGTGAACATTAGTAAGAAACCGAATTGAATTTTGTCTAGAAAATCTTCAGTCTTGTCTTGTTTGATCCATGGCTATTTGTAATTAGTTTCCTAGTTTTGCAGGAATGGTGATGTTTTTAGATCATCACAACTGTGTGAGCTGTCAGTATGGTTCCCCTCATTCCACCTCAGTCCTGATTACCCTGAGAACACAAGGTGGAGGAAGTCAAGAGAGATCACCAGGAAAAGTCACCTTAGCATGAATCTGTGGCAGATTTCAGGACAGCTGTGAGCAATTTGCTCTGACTTTATATCCCTTAACTTTTCTATTAGGTCTGCTCTGGCATTTGCTGGATTCTCCTCTTGCAGGGTGATCTGCTGTAATTTTTCCTGCCTGGTACTGGTGCAGGCTTGGCTTTGGTCTATCCAGTCAGTCACAGAATCACAAAATATTCTGAGCTGGAAGAGACCCACAAGGATCATGGGGTCCAGCTCTGGAGTGAATGGCCCATATGGAGATTGAACCCACAGCCTTGGCATTTTTAGCACTGTGCTTTGAGTGCGTTATCAGTTTGGCAGGATTTTACCCATGTACATGATCTGTGGCAAATAACAGCTATGAATAGTTTGTATCTCAGATCATCCTTAGAAGTTTCTTCCTTCAAAAAAATCTAACATTTGCAGCATAAGAGTTTTCCTTTGCTAATTTTAAAGGCTTGTGATACAGGAGCACACTGCTAGAACTTCTCAGTAACTGGCTGCAAAAATGTTTTGTGGAAAGAATCAGCATTACATTCATTTGCTGTCTACTCCTATGTGAAAGTGAATGCTTAAGGAAATGCCTTTTTTTTTTTTTAGGGTAAAAATAAAGTCCACATGATTAATGTCAGTCTGTGTTTTTAATGAAGATTTTTTTTTTCTTGTATTTGAAGGTTCGGTAATGTCATTAGAGCGCATACCCGACTAGAATCGAGGTACAGTAATAGCTCTGGAGGATCTTACGATGATGACAAAAGTAAGTTATATTCAGTTTGAAGAAATGGTGTTTTGGTTGGAGAGGAAAACATTCTAATGACCAGGGGAGCCTCTCTGTTTAAAGTTCTGTATAAACAGGAATGTAGCATCGCCATGCAGAGAGTGTCCTTATTTTCCCTCCATACCTCATTTAATTAATTTATTTTTTTTAATCTGGGTTCAGTCTGTTTGAAGGCCAGAGAACTTCACAGAAAGCAGCAGCAGCAGCAGCAGAGAATCCTCCAGAGAGTAAGGCATTGGGCCTTTCATACATGGCAAGGCAAAAGACTTGTAAGAGCATTAGAGCAACTATTTTGAGTTGTGCCATTTGGCAATATATCCCTCCAGATCAAGTGCTGTTATATGAGCATGAAAAGAGGCTCAGAGTTTTCAAATATGAGATCTTATCTCCTCATTAGCTGTTATCTGCTCTCTGCAACCAGTTTCTGGCTGCACTGTGCAAACGTGTGTTAGAGGGGAGATGAGGCTCCTGAGCATTCTTCTTGTTCTTTATGTTCTTTATTTAGTATTTCTACTGAATTGGCTGTAAATGGTCACTGGTTCTCAGCAGAGATTCCAAAGAAAACCAGTTAACTATTGAACAATAGTGGAAAACTGGGGAGTTGGATGATGTGACTTCATTTCTGGAGTGCATTCAATTTACGGTTTTTGGCTAGGCCCTAACCAAATATAAAAAAGGCAAGATCTTGTTATTGACTTTCATCACTGGCTTATTAAAGCCAGGTCAAGTACTATATTGGCCATAATATCTTGGTTTGGTATTACAGACACCATTTTGGAACAGTATTTTGACATAAAAAGTAAAGATTTTATGTATTTTTTAATCCAAGTCATTTTTGGCAATACTCTTCTGCAAAATATGCAAAGACTGTAAAATACAATACGATAGGATAATTTAATGTACACCAACAACTACTATTCATAATTATGAAGCACAGTATCGACAAAATATTGTGTATATACAAACTCTTAGAGTTTAAATACATAAGAAAGTGTGCAACATCTCAAACTCAGTGGGATTTAGTACACTTGCCTTGGATTTTTTTATAGCTTTCTAGTGCTGCAGCTACTTAAAATGCTTCACCAGATGTTAACTGAAGCACTGGTGCTAATCTGATCTGCATGAACAATCTTTCAAGACAGAGCAGCATTTATCTTATCAGAACAGCCTTCACAAATACCTGGTTTTGACAAGAGCTTAGAGTGATAAAAGGTTAAAAAATACTGAAATTTTCTTTGCTCTTTTGGAATGTCTCCTCCAGCCAGTGCCCGAATGTTCTTTCCTGCCTGTACCTGCAAGATTTGTAGTACCGTGAATATTTATGCAAAGTGTCCTTCTCACAGGGTTCCTTCAGCAAATATATGAATACCTAGAAGGAAAATAAAATATATTTTACTTAGCTACTTACATTTATATAGACTTCTAAAGCAAAAGGAATTTTTATACCTCTTGCCTTTCTACAAGAAACATAATGCAACTTCCATTAAGAAAGCACAACTTACTCCCTCAGACAGGCAGCCCAGGCTGCAAAGGATTTGGTGCTATGGCTTCTCTCCTCTCTCCAGCCTACTTTAATATTCATGTATTGCTGAGGATATAAATAGGGAACACAGCTCTGCAGCACACAAACCCTTTTGTTCAGGCAAGGTTTGTATATTTACCTTCAAAGTGCTGCTTTTTTTTTTTTTTTTTCTCTGTCTGCACATAAACCTGTGAAAATAGAAGTGAGATCTAGGTCTTGGTGTGAACTTCATGAAGCACTTTTCTGTGAAACACTTCAATTGGTAGAAATAAGTAGCTCCCGTGCAGTACTTTTTCTTGAAAAACATCTGGCAAACATTATCTGGTTAATTCTTAGAAGAAGAATATGTGAAAATGCCATACTTTGATACATTATTAAGTCATTTTATTCTTTTTTATCTGTGACTAGTCAATCATCCTCCAGAGAATCTAAGTAGATATCTAAACCACAAAGACATAAAGTGTTCTTTTAAAGACCAGCACTTAAGAATGGGAGTCACAAAGTTGGCATTTTAGAAATAATTGGAGAAGCAGCTACAGCATTTAAAGTCTCCTGAAGATGTGGAAATCTGAAGATGTTTTTATAAAAGAAGTGATGCACATTAGAAAAATCCAACTCTGTTACTTTTGTAGGCATCAGAACAGCTTTGTTTCCCGTGGGAAAGCTGACAAGCATCAGATACATGCTGCTTAAAAAAAAAAAAAAAAAAAGAAAAGGAAAATGCTGAGAGTTTCAAGCTTACCTAATATACAAAAGCATAACAAAACAAAACAAACAAGAAAACAAACAAATGAAAACACAAAAAAGAAGGAACAGAACAAAAAATAACAGTCACTAAAAATTCATAAAGGGTAATGTTTGAATGTATGTCAAAACAGATCTAGAAAGGATATTTTCCATGGCAGGGTATCACAGACTGTCAGACCTCAGAAATAAAAACTGAACAGTGAGAAAATCAAGAGGAATGAGAGGGAACAAAATACAGGAGAGATGAACGAAATTGTGCAGCTGAGACAAGACAGAAAGTGGTGGAAGTAACTTATTTGACCCACATCATTCCAGATAAACAGGTGGAAGAAGAAACCCAAACACTCACTAACAAAGCAGCTGTCACACTAAAACAAAATTAAATACAACTTTGAGAAATTCAAGATAGAATTCATCCCTGTTGAAAGAAAATTACCCTGAAGATGTTTTTTACATTCCTTATGCCTCCTTGCCAATTCAGGACATTTAACTTCTGCCTTTGTAGCATCGCTCTGCAGGGCACTGGTGAGGAGTTGCAAGAATGTGTCACTGGTACTCACTCCTTGCAGCAGATGGCTTCTGACAGCAGCTTTGTTGGCTGAACTTTTCCCTCATTTTCAAGAGAAAGTCTGTTGCTTGGTGCTTTGTGATTTGGATCCAAAGCTACTAAGTGACAGCAGGGATTCAGCTGCCGCTCCTACCATTCAGTGCTGTCTGCCTGGAATCTCTTTAATTTCCAGCAGCATGAAAGAGGGATTAAAAATGCATCACTTGTTATTGAACACAGGAATTTGCAAATCTCATGGCATCACATTGCTCCAAACAGCTGAACTCATATGTTAGCATAAAATCTATTTTAATATTTCGCAAAAATAGGTAACCAGACTTGAGTTTTATGCACTTTTTTTGAATGCTTTTCCATGCAGATGATCCTGTTTCTCCATATACAAGTTGGTTATTGAATATTGTTGAAACCAAACAGCCACATCCCCTGCCCATGCCATACAATGGAGGATGTTGGGCACCACTTGTGGACTATCTCCCAGAAACCATCACACCCCGAGGACCCCTTCATAGGTGAGCAGTTTCTCATTCTGACATTTCAGACAGTGAGATGCTTCCTCTTAGTAGCTGACCAACACCAATCCAACTGTCTCACCACTCAGAACATCTGAAAATCATACATTTGATTTCTGCTGATTTCCAGTGCAAAAATCAACATGCAGTGAAAGCTCACAATTCTACTAGATTTCTATCAGAAAGCCTATTTACAATTTAGGACATCACTGATAAGAATAGGACTGATGAAGCAACTGAAACAGAAAAGGAAAATTTCTTTTTCCCAGGCCTCTGTGCCTGTTATTCATAGCACTTTGATCTTTTATTCTAACTAGGCCATGCATATTCTGAAAATCCTCTTTTATATAATTTGTATTGGCAATAATAGGGGTTTTTTTCAGTAATGGATACTTGTTGGCTTGATACTGTAACTAAAGTGCTGCAGCATTAATTGTATTGAGAAGAAATGCTACAAATCTGAAAGCATATAGATTGTGTATTTCTTCAGAAATAGGCGTCCTGTTTGTGCTTTCCCGTTTCCAAGAGGTTTGAAACTGATGCTGTGATTTAACTTCCAGGTGCAATATTGCTGTTATCTTCATGACTGAGATGGTAGTGGATCACAGTGTGAGAGAAGATTGGGCTCTTCACCTCCCTTTATTGCTACATGCTCTCTTTTTAGGTAAGACCAACAGAACAAGAAAGAAAGTATAAATGTACTCCCTCCTTTTACTTTAATTTTTCTGAAGATATAGAACTGTGTTTCTTACATGTTTTGTGATTTCCTCCCTCCACCCTAAAAGAAAAAGCCCAAGCAGTCACAGTCTGTAATTGGTCTCAAAAGTTTGAAATTTTTGAGTATTTTGGCCAACCTCACCCAAATTTGAGAGCTATTTAGGAATTTGAAGATGAATGACTTCCTAAAATATCTCTATAAAAATGTGTGGCATGGCTCCTGCAAGAAAAGGAGGTGCAATTCATGCCTTTGGTTAGTGATGACAGTCTACACATACCTTGGACATGGATCACACACACCTGTGCTGTCTCTTGCCTTTGCAAAAACAGTCTGTAAGAGAGTCAGGATAACTGTACTGCAGAAGTAGTGGGGTAAGGACACAGACCACTGGACAGAAAAGCTTCATTAATTTCACTGCTGGTGGAATACTTCATCATCAGTGTGCTCCCTTACGTACCTGAGCACTGAGGCACTGCTTGGTCCCCACTACTTTGTCTGCTCCTGAGTGTAGCACAGTTCATCTGGAGGCTGTTACCTTCCTTGTCCTGCCATTCAATGTTATGAAAAGTGAGTGGCCTAAATTTTTAGCACACAAGGGTATTTAGCATTATAAAGCCATTCCCCAACTTCGTGGCTGATAAATAATAGTGTTCACAAATAAACACAGACAGTTGTGAAATAAATTTCTTATAGCTGAGATCACACTTCACTTTTTCTTCAGTCACCATAGTTACCACTAAGTATTCACAGTCAGTCTGGGAAGAATCTGTTGATCAGCAGGCAAAAAGAGATTAAATCGGGATGTTACAGCACAGTGGTAAAATGAGGTATATTTTGAAGAAGATGCTTGATCTCCTTTACTGCTACTCTCTTACCAACTGTTCTGCTTAAAATTTTTTTATGAAATAGGGTTTTGTATATCAGTACGTTGATTTCACAAACTTGTAATGAAACGCAGGACTAACAAACCAGGACTGTGTTGGATGGGACTCCCAGAGTCTGTTTTGATATGACATTTCACATATATTTGCTTCAAATTTAAACTTATTTTGTGGCTGCCCATAACAACTTTCTCATTCTTTTGTCTATTTCTGTGAACTTTGTGAGTGTAAGAGGGAGGTGAAAGAGAACTGGTAAATTTTATGGATCAAATCAATAACCCTTAACTGATCAAGCAACGTCTTTGCTATGATCTGGAGCAAGTGTGAGAAAACTGTTGCTTACACTTAGAAATTGTCCCAAGAATAAAGGAAGAACTTAAGAAGGAGTTGTACAGAGCAGTGTGATTACTTCAGTTAAGATGGCTTTAAGGAGCTGTCAGGGAGTCATGCAAATAAACATACACAGAAACACATTATGATACTAGTAATCCACTAGAAAAATATCTTTAATTATTTGTTTATGCAACAAATTTCAAAATAACAAATTTTTAATAAGGAATAAGTAGAAATTTATTAATACAATTGAGACAATCCCTTGGCTAAAACCTCACAATTATGAAATGTGAAATTAAAATTAAGTGTAACTGGTAATGCAATGTAACTGGTTTAGTGGTAACTAAAGTGAGATCTGAGCTTTCAGGCTTCAAGGTCAGTTTCTCTAGGGTTGTTATATCTCCTGTGGAAAGATTTTCTATTCTGTAGTAGAGCTCTTGTGATCTTGTAAGGAAGTTATGCCACACATTAGCCAAAGGTATGTATGTAATTAAAAATTAAGTGTTGCTGTCTTGTTGGAATGTAAGCAGGCAGACACACATCTGACTGAAAAGAGGACTAGAAGGTAGTATGCTGGCTAGATGGAGAGCTGGTATCCTTTGATTTATTGGAAGGAGTGAGAAGATATTAAAATGAAATAATTTTGCAATGTCTGTTTGTTTAATAGGCTATTGAATGGTTTGTAGTACTGTTGGTGAAGCAGGCAGGCAGGCTGCTGGTTTGAACTTGCCTATCTCTGGTGCATGGAAATCACTTTTCTTTAAAATCTCTTTTGCAATCAGTGTGAAATTAGTTGAACAGCTAGACTCCTTTCCCATGGAAATGTGTCCATGTCACAGAAGCTTACCCTTCTTGGAACTCTTACAGGTTAAAGAAAGGACCAGCACTGGACAAGCACAAAGACTGAACTGTCCTTTTCACTTCCTAGTTAGCAATAACAATTCCTGGGCCAGTACTTTCATACAGCCTTGGGGTTCAATAGGACTTCAGCTACAACTGTTGCCAATACAGAATTTGTTTTCAACTGAAAGACCTTTTCATATCTTTTCAGATGTATGTTACAACCAGGTGGGATGGGTTCATTATGTCCTGGCAGGTGGAAGTAGAATGGAGAAAGGTGAATAGGAGCAGAAACCTTAAGAAGCTGAAATAGGGATGGGCAGAATAGCCACAGTTCTTTTGGAGGAGGCTGCTGGGAGATGAATAAGACCAAGGGTCACAGGACCTCCAAAGAATTGCCCTTAGGAACCAAAGGCACTGTGTTCAGACTATGGCAGTATGAGCAGCTTCATTATTGCAGGGCAAAGAAGAACCATCATGACTAGAGTATATTAGAAAACACCTGACTTGAAAGATCTGGTGGCTGCTGCCACACAGAGTAATGAAGTATTCCTCTTTATTGAAGAGGAATATATTCTGAGAAGAGAGCAGTTGAAGAAGAAAAAAGTTAACTTTTCAAGCACTGAAACTACTCTTAAACAGAAGCATGTATAAGTATACAGCAAGGTACTGAAAGAGAATCCAAATTAAAACAGAATGCAGAAATATCTGTTTCCTTCGTATTTGTAATTTGTGAACTATTCTGGCTGTTTTAAATCTGGCAGACAGCAGTAGTGAAAACCATATCAGTCTTTCTCTGCTAGACTTTCAGTTTGAGTTCTGCATCCTGAGGTAGGGACTAATTTCTCATGCTGCTCACTAGTAGTTCAAGTTCTTTTTTGAGTGATTTGTCTGTCAGTTCCTTTTTTAATAAATCAGTACCTGCCTCTTACAGTTTGTACTCACTCTAAAACTGATGTCTGTGCTAGAAAGCCAGATACTGTGGTAAGCAATGTAATGACAAGCCCCATCAAGAATACCTCATTTTTAAAGGTTTTCTGGACCTGTCAAATTAACTGCAGTGAGACAGAATACATAAAGCTGTATTGCCACTCATTCTTTGTACCTCCTGTGTGGGACCTCAGTCTGGAACCTGAATGTACACATATATTTAAGTAACAGCACTGGTAACTATGTCTGGAAATACTACATCTTTTGTTTATTTGCACTGTTGTCATGAACTGCCTTGGAATTTTTGCTATTTCTGGAATGTGATCTTGTTTATTATTACTTCATATTCAGAGATTGCTGTAACCTTTTCTTTTTAGGTCTTGACCATTACCGCCCGGAGGTCTTTGAACACAGTAAAAAGTTACTGCTTCACCTTTTGATTGCATTATCTTGCAATAACAATTATCAAGCCATTGCATCTGTGCTTCTTCAGACCAGAGAGATGAATGAGACCAAGACTCTGACAGTACAACCAGCATACTTACCTGAATATCTTTACACAGGTAATGAAGCAAAAGAAGAACACTGTATCATACTGTCAGGTTTTGATAAATCAAAGTAATGAAGTGCCAAATATGAACAGATCCCATTAATACTAATCCACACAAACCACCCTAGGGATGCATACAATTTATTATTAGACAACTTTTCATGATAGTGAGAAAGTTATCTAATGTAAGGCAAAATTTTTAATGTAGTATTTTAAAATTAATAGGGTTAATAACTTCCTGATTCCCCCCTCAGGGATCCAGAGCTACTTAAATGAGGGCAATCATTCCTCGACCTTAAAAGAAATGAATAAATAATTCTGGGACAGAAAGAGCAGCAAGAATGTGCAGCTCAGATTTTCCATTATAAAATTAAGTTTCACATGATACACACCCTCCTTTATATCACTGATACATTGCATTGCTGTCCTGAAATCTGTTTCTACATTAGGAGTCTTACTTCAGACTTCTGCTGAGGTCAGTCTTCCATTACTTTTAGCTATTTACCTGTTTTTAAGGAGTTGGTTTGAACCAATTTGTGGAAAGCTGCTAGTTAGATTTACTGTTGTCATATAATATTACTAAAAGCAAGTGTACTGTTCTGTTTTGAAGGAATCACAAAATCAATATAGAGTTGTGGATGAAGGATTAGTTGTGGGGAAGAGGGTGAGGAATTTTACCATATAGTAAAAAATGAAAAGTAAAGATTCTCAAATCAGTGGCATTTCCACTGTTCTTTAGGAAGTAATAAGTAATTTGGCTTTATAAAAAATATTACATGATAACTTATTCTTTTTTTCTGAGACACAATAAAATTATTTTAAAGTAATGAGCAGAAGGGATAGATGTTTTAGACTGATGAATTATTTTGGCCAAAGAAATTTCATTCTGAATAACTTCTGTGAAAAAATGTCTCACATGAGTTTTCTGTGCTGAGTTGGGTGGATTTCTTTCCCAGTGCACATCTATAAACTATTAAATACAAAATAAAATTCTTACATTAAAATTATATTGCTGCTTTTCTGCCAAATGAAAAACTGTTTTCATCCTTGTGTCTAAAAAATGTAATTGGTACCCTGAGTCTGGCCCTCTGGAGTTCAAGAAGTTATCAAGACTTGGTATTTTGGACTGGCTTTTGAGAAGCTAATATAAAGAGTGAGAGTGTGGGTGAGCAGCCATAGCAAAGAATCCTTACTGAAAATACTGCAGCATTATGAGGTTTATTCCTCATAATGTCAGGCAACTAAGTTAGGAGTCTTCTGATTTGCAATGGATTTTTTCCTGCTCCCATTTTTCTCACAAGGCCATTTTTTTCTGTTGTAGATACAGCCTAAACATGACTAGAAGTCCAACTTTAAGAAGACAGGTCTGGGTTTCTAATCTTAGCTCTGACACTGTGGCAAGCTTTTGATCTAGCAGAACTCTTACTCAGGTGTTTCATCCTAGTGCTGAAAATATTTTGTATGACTAGTCCAGTGGGTACAGTTACTAAAGATGTTGAACAGAAGCCTTAAATATTTATGTCTTGATTTCCATTACATTTGTAAAATTAGGACAGCATAATCATTCTAAAAATTCCACCTTGCAGTTTTTTTTCCATATCAGACTAGCCCAGAGAAGTGAACTTGCCAGTTTCTAAATTCACTTTAAAAAAGTTCTACTTCTGAACGTAAAATGCCCTGGAATATTTGTTTTCCAAGTACTGTTGTCCTTGTGCAGTAAAAAAAGAAATCTTGACTTGGATTGTTTTCATTTTATTCTGGATTCTACACATTTAGAAACAAAGTACCATTTTCACTCCCATCAGTATTTGAGGGTTGTTGTGTTCTGCGGGTTTTCCCCATGTTTCCCAGTGGAAGGTTTCTGCCACTGGCTCTGCAAAGAGCTGCTTGGCAGACACTTTCATCTGCAAAGCTGGCCCAACAGTGCATTCCATCTTTATCTCCTCCCTTTTGGCTGGCAGGTGGCTTCGACTTTCTGCGGGAATACCAGTCATCTCCAGTGCCAGACTCCGGCTTGAGCTCCAGCTCCACCTCCTCCAGTATCAGTCTGGGAGGCAGCAGTGGAAATCTCCCACAGATCACACAAGAAGTTGAGGACATGGACACTGCTGCTGAATCAGATGAGAAAGCAAACAAATTAATTGAGTTTCTGACAACCAGGTAATGCAGATAAGCAGAAGATATGTTTGTACTTGAAGTACATACTTTCATTAAGCAACTTTAAAAAAAGAAAAACAGAAAAAAACCTTGCCTGACAGACATAAAGTGTTTAATTGACTGATAGTTTTATGTTCAGAGATGAATTAGTAGAAGAAGCCAGTTTCATTAATATAAAATAAGATATAGTACAGTGCATAGTGAAAAGCCATAGTGAAACTAATACTAACTACCAGCTACAGCAGATTCTAGGCACAATGTTAAATTGAAAAACAGATGTTTGTTTATGCTGCTCTCTACACAGCATGGCTTATATTTTAAAATACAGCATAGGAATATTTATTTACTTTTACTTAAAATTCTGTTTGATTGCATGTTTACCAGGTCATGGCCCTGTAAATATCTGAGTACGTGTACAGATTATATATGTTAACTGAATATATTTATTTCAGATAACTCAAAGAAATTTTGCACTTTGTTATGTATTTCTTTAAGGGCATTTGGTCCCCTTTGGTGCCATGAAGACATCACTCCCAAAAATCAGAACACCAAGAGTGCTGAACAGCTCACTAATTTTCTGCGCCATGTTGTATCTGTATTTAAAGATTCCAAATCAGGTAGTAAATACTTTCTTTCATAACTAAAAAAAATACTCCCTCACAGAATTCCCACACTTAATGTTTATCCTGTGACTTAGTAGATCTGCTTATGCAGAAGCACAGTAAATGTATCTTAACAAGGATGTACAACATATGAAAGAATTGCTTTAAAACAGTTATGTTAGATTAAACTGTGGCTAAATGTTGAATTGAATATTTCTTCAGAGCTGTTGATAGAAAGCCTTTTGATTGATTCTGCCAGATAAAACCTCCTCTGTGTCCTGTTAGTAAAATACATAACAGCTACTAAGTAAATATACTTTGTTAAATTTCTTCGGGCAATAAAAGTCTAGTTTTCATTTATTATCATTTTTAGAACATAGGGAATGTGCTGATTGCATTTTGAAAACCAGCACAGTCACTAATTAAATAATTTCCAAGATCAAAGCAGAATGCAGCATCAGTATTTATATTAAAGATCTTATCCAATGCCTTCTGAAGCTAATAGAAAGACTCCTAATTCAATTTAGCTTCAGGTTTGGGAGTTTTCAGAAGTTACTGTTGCTGCCAGCAAGAACAGTGGATGGCTTGAAAGTTTGTCCAGAAACTGTAAAAAAAAATAAATCAGATTATTAATTTCGTGCTCAGAATTTTCTTGAATTCTGTGCAAAATAAATGTCAAATTCTCTAAAGCTCCATTTCTCAGTGTTTGCAGCATGTGCTGATGAGCATATCCTCCTCAGAGAGTATGTTCAGCCTGTTTATGACCCACAGCAAAGTCTGTAATAAAAAAGGGAAAAAAGAACCTGACATCCACCTCTTTTGCTTAGGTTTTCATTTGGAGCAGCATCTGAGTGAAGTTGCTTTACAAACAGCTCTTTCAAGCTCTTCCAGACATTACGCTGGTCGCTCTTTTCAGATATTCAGGGCCCTAAAGCAGCCCCTTTCTGCACACGCCTTGTCTGACCTCCTGTCAAGATTGGTGGAAGTTATTGGAGAGCATGGAGATGAGATTCAGGTATGCATGTGTAAATAATGCTTCTTCGAACTGTTGTTTAAACCATTTCAACAAGGTGTTCTGGAGTCACGTGATGAAGAGTAGAATGTGGCCTTAGAACAAGTTACTTCTGAGTTTGCTGAATTTGTATGTACCTTATCTAGGCCTTTGTCAGGCTGATACAATCTTAGATAGCTCTAAAGATAACAAACTAGTGAATTTTAGTAATTGTCACTGAGAATTAAATCTTTGTGATGACCATTTTTTCCTTTTCATCTCCATTAATTTGGGCTTAAGGAATCCATCATCTGTCTGGTGATGTAATCTCGCAACATGAAGAAGACACCATCTCATTCCTCAAATGTTAACATGTTTAGGAGTAAAGAAATCTGCACCATCCATAACAATACAAAGCTTACACTGACTTAATTCGATACAGACCTTTCACAGCACAATGACATTCACTCTGCTTAGCTAAACAGACTGAAATTTTACAATCAGAGACTATTTATTGCAAGATTAAAGATTTAATAAAGAGTAATACTGGCTCTCAGTAAGAAATAGACTTGACATCACCTCCATATTTTACTTGGGTAATGAAACTGCCACAAGATGACAGTAATACTCTGTCACAACTGCTTGTGGAGAATTTAAATCAGTGACCTGCAAGTCAGAGGTTCAGCATGTCATTACCAATCCCTTGATGAGATATGTGCCCTTCTTGCATACCTTCATAGATCATTCAGAGGCAGAAAATAAAACACACTTGCAGTGACATTTTAACGTTCAGGGCAGTGGCTTTGATGCGGATGTTAGGAGGTTTTTTCTGGAGAAATTATAGGTTTTCAGTTGGTGCCTGTTCCTTTTATGAACTGAGGATTTTTAATGTTACTTTTGTTGAATGTCTTCACTAAAATTCTTAACCTCCTGCCTTGATAGGGGTATGTAATGGAGGCACTACTTACTTTGGAAGCTGCAGTGGATAATCTCTCTGACTGTTTGAAGAACAGTGATCTTTTGACAGTGTTATCACGGTAAGAATCTGTTCTCCTAACTGTATTTTTTTCAATGTTTCATGACAATAAGTGTGCAAATTTGCAGTCTTAACAGCAAAAAATAATTTTGATAAGACAGAGCTCATTTGTAACCATCCAAGAACCAGACTGAGAGCATATTTCAGCCAAATTTTGCCATAGTTGAAATAATGTTGATAGAACTAATAAAACTTTACAATGTGTTGTAAATTCTACCTTGCTCCCACTTGACTATAACTTACTTTAACATCCTTTAAAAATATTGTAATTTTTGCACCATTGTGCATAAACCTGAAAATGTATCTGGGAAGGAATGTGGGTTTTGTAGTACTGGTTTCACACAGCATGTCATTCTCAGGTGAAGTATTCCCCAGGAATAAATCATCATGGTTTTTTCTCAATAAAACTAGGGAGCATTTTGTCCTGTGTAGCCATGGATTTTGCTTGATGTGTTGACCATCTTTATGAAACTCTTGTCCTAAAGGAGACCTTTGTACATGGAGGGAAGTCACAGGCTCCTTCTGTAAGATGGCTGTTGATAGTACTGAGAGACATGAATGTCTATCTGACTTCTAATAGTAACAACAGAATAAGTAATTATTTTTTTAAAATATCCATAAGTTGCTGTGCTTTACCTGCAGCACATACCAGGTCTGTCATTTCTGACACTAGCAGGCAGGGTGCTGTGCCATGGCAGAACCCAAGGAGTACCTTGGGAAAGAGCAGATCAGGGTAAATACACTTCTACTTTCTAAACTAAGAGCTGCTTATCTTTCTTTAGTGCACATTTCAGCAAAGAGAAAGATGGAACAAAGAGGAATGCAATATACTTTGCCCTGACACTTGATTCTAGAATAAGATTCTTTTCAAGTACTACAGGCAGTAGAGACTCATAGTGTATGAGGTAGGAATGGGATCAGAGTCAGAAATTAGCTGTTCTCCAGAACAAGCTTCCCTTGTGTTCAACACATCGTATTCCTCTATGCAGATAATTGATAGATATAGTCTGGATCATTGCATGGTAGTCCATGAGGTGGCATTAGTGACTGAAATTGAACCACCTACACTTTCTGCAAACCATCTTGAAGAGATCTTAGGATACAGGCAGGATAGGATGCAGTAACACCAAATTTTTGGAAGGACTTGTATTGGCAAGACCCTGGGCAACCACATGACAGGTTTCTTGAGGATAATGGGGTGTATTTGTGGTTCTGCTTAAGATATGCTGTTTTTTCTGCCCACAGTTCTCACATTACCCAGCAAGCAACTGTGCATTTGCCTGCCAGCTGTGCCAAGTTCAGGGCTTGCTCCATTGATGAGGACATTTTAACAACCAAAGTTGTTTTCAGTTCTGCTACTGTCCCATTGGGAATTGCCAGAAGTCACTTCACAGCTCTGTATTTCTTATCCCCATGTCATTCTTGCCTATGTAGACTGTAGGCTGTCCTGCTCTGGTTTGGTGCAGTGCCGTGTGACTCTCTTCTCTGTCGGGTCTGTTGGCCTGAATCTGTCTTCTGGAAAAAAGAAGGCAGGCTGCAATAGATGGTTTGGTGTTCTACTTCTCCCATTTTAATATTTATTTACAGTCTGATAAATACTTAGCTTGCATTGAATATGTACCCTCTCAAGCTGTGCATTCACACAATGTAATGGATGTTATAAATCTTGGTTTCAGTTCATCTTCACCAGATTTAACATCGAACACCAAACTGACCGCAAACCGGAAGAGCACAGGGCAGCTGAATATGAATCCTGCAAGCGGCAACACAGCCACTGCTGAGCGAAGTAGACACCAGAGGAGCTTCTCTGTACCCAAGAAGTTTGGAGATGTGGACAAGTCCTCGGACCCACCACGCAGTGCCACACTAGACAGAATTCAAGCATGCACCCAGCAAGGCTTGTCCTCTAAAACAAGAAGTTCATCCTCTCTAAAGGACAGTCTCACCGATCCATCCCATATTAACAATCCAACCAACCTACTGGCCACCATCTTCTGGGTTGCTGTGGCTTTGATGGAATCAGATTTTGAGTTTGAATACCTAATGGCACTGCGGTTGCTGAATAAACTTCTGGCTCACTTGCCGCTAGATAAAGCTGAAAACCGGGAGAAGTTAGAGAAGCTGCAAGGGCAGCTGAAATGGGCAGACTTCTCAGGACTTCAGCAGCTACTCCTGAAAGGGTTCACTTCCCTTACTACCACTGACCTCACACTCCAGCTCTTTAGTTTGCTGACACCAGTGTCTCGAATATCCATGGTGGATTCCTCTCAAGCTATAGGTAAAACCATTATACTTCCCTGTCTTTCAGTTTCTGTTGCATTGACATTTGGTGACAGACATTATTCAGCTATCTGAACAAAACCAAAAATAGCAGTTTTTCTTTCACTTTGAATATAGCATGATGTACTTTTGCTTTGAGCTGGGTGAGCTTTTTTTGAAATTTCATAGAAGTAATGACCTGTCTCTAGAAAGTGAATCCATTGCACTATAAGGTTTTGAAGGATAGAAATAATGTATTATTTAGCATTTAATTTCTAGGGCTTTAGTAAGCATTCTAATTGGTGACACAAGTAAACATGTAAGGAGATACTGCCAAAACTTACATTACCTACTTTGGTCAGTTTTTCTGTTGAGTTGTTTTCAGACTATGTCAGACTGCTTGATTTTAAATTAGTGTTTCATGGTATTTTATTTTATATTCTAAAAATATAAATATCAAAAACTCTTGTACACGCTAGGTAAACTACAATAGCACAATGGTGAGTGAGGAGAGAGGCCTGGGTTATAAGGAAATAGGATAGCATTTTGAATGAGGTTGTAGACACTTCTTAATTATATTTCTTGAAGACAGTTTCTGCATTGTTCCAGATTTTTACTCCTCTCTTTTGGTCAGAAACACAGATACTAAGACAAATGTCCAGTCTTTATAACTAAGACATAATAAGCCTAGACACAGAGTAAAGGGATGAATGCCATGAGCAGCCTGCCCATGTCTAAGCACCTGTGTGGTGCCTGTTTTCCAGGCTTTGGTTGGGCAATTCACACATTGAATTGCTGTGACAGTACCATCTGGAGGTATCTTCCCTTTTCCCTGAATATAGAGGAAGAGTAAGGAAATCATGATCCTAATTTCAGCAACTTGTTTAATTGTTGAATGAGAGGGAATGAATGGTTAGAAAATTATTTTCATAGAACAAACTCCTTCTTTTCAAAAAGCAGATTGTGTCCAAATATAATTAGTTGATTTCTGAGCTCCCACCTGAACTAGAGAAGCTTTTGTTATAACTCTCTGTTCCAGCTGCTGCAGGTATTTCATCAACTACCTTGAGCTATGAGTTGGTGCAGAAGAGCTGAATCCCGTTCCAGACGGCACTTAAGCTAATTACAGCACCTGGAACTCAGTGCATTATTACCTTGAATAGTAAAAAACAATGGAAGCTGTGCCTGGCAGCTGACCAGAACAGTTGTTTATTAATCAATACTTGCTGAATTTCTTTTTATGTTTTAGCAGCTGGAGTGAAAATGCAACTGGTTAAGACTGTCAATAAACCAGTTAAGTGGAAAGATAAAAATTATCTCTTGACGGGAATGTGCAGTACTGTTTGCAGAAATAGGCTCATGCTTTACAAAAGTATTGCTGCCTAAATGACATACTGGATTTTCAAATTAAGGCCCCTTTCAGACAAATGTGGCATAACCAACTTGACAGGATCTGTGTGAGTTTATGGCTAATGTAATATTGAAACCGTGACCTCCCAAGAAACACCAGTTTAAAGATCACTGTGGCTCTTGCTGTCCAGAATATATGCTTAGTTCTGTATTTTCTTGTTCTAGGATTTCCACTGAATGTTTTGTGTCTCCTGCCCCATTTAATTCAGCATTTCGACAGCCCAAACCAGTTTTGTAAAGATATAGCCGAAAGGATTGCTCAGGTATCAAAATCATTTGCTGTTTTGTACATCCTCCAACCCTGTAAATTGTCTTGCTCTTGATATGTTTTCATGTTTATATTTAATTAGGTTTGTTTGGAGGAGAAGAATCCCAAGCTATCAAATCTTGCACATGTCATGACCCTTTATAAAACACACAGCTATACAAGGGACTGTGCCACCTGGGTAAATGTGGTTTGCCGCTACCTTCATGAAGCATTTGCTGATATTACTTTGAGTATGGTTACATATTTGGCAGAGGTAAGTTTTCAAAAACCTTTTACTCTTCTGTTGCCCAACAGGCCAAAGAGATGAAGTGTGCCAGCAAATTACTGGGAGCTCTACATCTGTTATTTATAATTAAAAATTAAAAGCAGAAATTGGCAGAAAAAAAACAGAATTACTTTAAAAAATCAATACTGAACACTAAAACAAAAGCTGATACATCTTAAAACAGATTCCTTCATCAGCCAGTTGGATTTTCCACTTTCACAAGTGAGAGGAAACTGGACATTTATTTAGATCCCATTGAGGAAAATCAGAAGACTAACTCCACAGTGGGTTTTCCAGCTTAATATAAAAATATATAAAAAATATCATCTGCTATATAAGGATCTGATTCTTGATACAAATTTGTATGCATTCCTCTAACACTGAATGGTATCAACTTGCTGCAAAGGTTTTCCTGTGCCCATTGTTTTCTCCTAGCATTTTGCACACGTGGAGTGTTGTGCTGATGCAGCATTGTTATGGGGGGTCCAAGGTTCATTTCTGCTCTTTAGCATAAGGCTGCTTGATATTCTTCCCCCAGTTGTCAGATCACTTTCAGGACAACATTTTCCTACGGGGTTCTCAGATTTATCCCTTCCCTGCTGAGTTGCCTTCAGTCTCCCCTCTCATCCAGGGAGAAGACAGTTTTGTATTCACAGAATCACAGAACCATTTTTAGGCTGGAAAAGACCTTTGAGATGATGCATCAAGTCCAACCCCAAATCTAACACTGCCAAGTCCGCCACTAGACCATTTCCCTCACTGCCACGTTTACACGTCTTTTAAGTATCTCCAGGGATGGTGAGTCCACCTTTTTCCTGGGCAGCCTGTTCCAATGCTGGACAACTGTTTTCATGAAGGAATTTTTCTGAACAGTCAATCTAAACCTTCCCTGGCCTGGCTTGAGACTGTTTCCTCTTTTACTATCAATTGGTACTCTGGAGAAGGGGTTGACACCCACCTCTTTACATAAATTCACTAGCGTCTGCCAAAGGATCTATAAAAAACCCTCAGGCATCTCTGACTGTGGCTATTCACAAATTTTCAAGAGCCTGAAAATCCAGGTGCTGCTCCCATGCTCACTTAAGGCTTCAGAACAAACGAGGCCCTGCTATGTCAGGCTGCAGTTCCTCACCTTGCTTGCACATGGAGGGTCTGAGTAAGATATTGCATATGATCTTAAGTGATGGTGAACTGTAGGAACCTTAAACAGGACCTTAAGGTTTTTCAGTCTCTTTTCAAGTCCAAATACTCTGGAGAGCTATTAGCTCTTCAAATGAAGAGCTCTTCATGACATTGAATCCTCCAGAGTCAAGTGTCTTCTTCACAGTGGAAGCTTGTATTCCTAATAAAAAAATGCTGTTAAAACTATATTTGTAATAAAGAAATGCTATAAAAATGTAAGTGATTAAGTTCTTTCTCATTTGCTTTCCCAGCCTTAGGAAAGCAGTTGACCCTCTGTTTCCTCTTCAGTGCTCTCTGTACAGTCCCTAGTGCTGCACCACCTCCACAAAGGCCATTGCTCGTGATCCTGCTCCCCTTGAAAGGGGTTGAGACGTGCATGTGGAGACTCTTTTCTGCACTGTTCCCCCTTGCTGTAGATTGGCACCACCTACTGTATCAACAGCAAGCCAGGCAGGTTTTTTACTGTAATAAAGACACATTCCTCACATAGCCCCACCAGCAGCAGGATGACAGAGTTGTAAGCACTGACTTCCTTTCTCTGTGTTTACATTGAGTACAGCTCTGTTGAGTCATGTCTGGAGAATATTTATATGGGCATAGAGTAGCTGCCAGTCTGGTGGTGTAGCAAAAGACAAGAAACCATCTTATTCAGCCTGCTGTGGCCTTGAATTTATTTATTTATTTTCCAGCTTTCAGAATGTTTCCTCTTTTCTTAATTAATCCCCAGGCCAGGATAAACAATATGCCCCTGTCTCCTATAAACCAGCTGTGGGATACACTGTCAATTGGTAAAGCCAAATAGGTCAACAGCCCCACTGGGCAACCTGCAGTTCAGTGTTAAAGCCATACACAGCCTTGAGCTTTAACAATCCTGGTTCAGTCCCCAACTCTTGGGGCAGAGGGAAATCGTGAGACAGGCAGTGCTTAAGAATAACAAAGGAAATTGTATTGCAACAGTGGCCCTTCCAAACACAGGTGTAGTTTCAGAAGGAGATGCTGTACCACAAGTTAAGACTATGAAAACAAATGCTCTCAGTGCAAGGCAGAAGTTTCAATTACTGCCATAGAGGTAAAATTTTGTATTTCATCTATTCGATGGCAGGTCATTGCTTGTCATCAAGGGGTATGATTCTAGCACAAAATAAAGCATTTGAGCTCTGTTATTATCCAAATCTTACAGTGAAAAGTAGTGCTCCTTACTTAGTTTTACATATATTCCATTCATGAAAAATTATAATTTCATCTAGAAAACTACTGGGATATCTCCATCTACAGATGAGGACAAATCACTATTCAGTAGTGCAGTAGACCTCTCAACCTCCACAATCAAAATCAGATCAGTATACAAACATATTACTGAAAGCTTACTTTGGTTTTATGCTAGATTTTTACAGATTTTTAAAATTTAAACTTTAATAATGAAAGCACACTCATTCTGGGAGCATATCTGAGCATATCTGGTGATTCATTAAGTCCAGGGTCATGCTCCAATTTAAGTATTAATGCTATTAATAGAGAAGAAAGGACAAGAATTCCTAGTGCACAGTAATATGTTTATGGTAGATTTTTCCACCTCCTCCTTGTTAGATGGAGGATTGTTTGTGATAAAAACATAAGCATTTATAACCTGTTCAAAGAATCAGTAGAAACTAAACCATCTGTATTGCAAAGGGAAGCCTCCCCTAGATAAGGCATTCATCTGAGTAATGGCTTGTCTATCAGACATGGCTTTTGAAATGCCCTCTTTATTTCTCAAAGCATGTGTTTGACTGCATGGTTATGCCTCAGAGCTAAGTATCTCTTCACACCCCCTGCCAGACTGGGAGGGGCAAGGGAGCTGTCTCCTGCAGTAGCAGCCCAGGCAGCACTTGAAAGAGGAGGCTGCTCTCTTCTCCACTTATTCTGGGTTAGTTGTTGCTTCAGGAGGGGGGCAGATGTTGCTAGTGCAATGTAGATTCCTGAGCCCAGGTAAAATAGTTACCACACAGAACAAGTGAGGAATCCACAATTCTTCAAAATAGATCATATGTACAAAAGTAAAAACAAACAAAAAAAAAATGTTGAGAACAGTTTTATTTCTTTTTACAAATACAGTGGAAACTCTTTGTCCTGGAATTCTCTTATCCAAATGATGTGTTACTACAACTCCATCTTGCTGCTATTTTTGTTACTTCTGGCAGCAATAGAATTCATTCTATTCTATTCTATTCATGCATGTAAGGCATGTTAAGGTTGCTATTCTTTTTTTAAACAGAAATACTCTTTCTTATTGCAAATTCACTATGTATTTAAGGACACACTTGGGCTACGAACCACCACATATCTGAGCAAGTGAAAACTGACACAGTCACCAAATATGTCAGGTTTTGTCAGAGCTGTTTCAGTCAACAAATTATTTTGACAACAAATTTATACCAACTGGAATGGAAATTACAAACTTTCAGAGATAAGGTTCCTATAACAGTTTTCTAAACAGCAGTTTCTAAACAACAGAGACAAAATTCCCATTATTTCTCAAGAATTCCTTTTCCTATCCCAATTATCTGATGAAGTAGTCTCTGTCAGAGAACAAAAAATTTTCTTTCTGTCATCCAGATAGTTTCTTCTAATCCTTCACTGAAATGATATACTGGCTGATGTTCTGCGTCACATAAACTGGAAACAAGGAATCAAACACATATTTGGAAACTGCATATTTGGAAAGAAGGAATCAAATTTTCCATTGAAAGATCCTAATAGTAGGCAAAAAAACCCTTGGTAAACCCATTTTGAAGAAGAATTTCTAAGCACATTTTCTCTCTCGGTAAAGGTATCTGAGGGGCTGAAGATGTCTAAGGGCTGGAGCAGATTGTCATGTAGTACCTCTAATTTAAAAATTCTTCCTGTCTATTTGTAGAGGAATAGATAAGTATAATGAGTTCCCCTTTATTGTGCTGTTAATAGAATTTGCTTGCTTTGTTTTATGAATCACTAATTGCTACTCACTTTTGCTGATGAAAGTAATCAGAAGATATTTAGTAGGATAAAATAGGTTCCATTTGCGCTGGCATGAAACATTCTCATGCAATGAAAGGAGAAACCTTATCCTTCTACATCTGTAGAAGGATATCTAATAAATTACTAAAGTCCACTTGGATAAAAATTGAAATTTTTCTTTGATGGAAGGCAGGAGGCAGCTCACAGTTTTTATAAGCAATTTTTTTCTAGAATCCAGTAACTCTAATAGCCAATGTCAGAACTTTCTTGTCAGCCTGAATTGGGTAGTATTGAGGCTCTGATAACCTCCATCGAAAACATTTGATTGCCTCTGAAATTTGTGGAGTGGGACAGCTCCTGTCACCAGTAAAAGGAGGTGCTGCCTGCCAGGAAATTTTCAGCTGATTTATTTCTCACGCATACAAACAAACCATGGCTGTCCGTATGACTCTGGAATTACTGCCACGCATATGTATGAGCACAGTTGCATTCCCAAGGTTCATTGTGGTATTTCAGGATCTATACTCAGGTGTCTGAAAATTCCAGAATTTAGATCAAGCCTTTCTTTGTATTACTCTCTCCAGTAAGAGGGCCCAGGGATTCCACCCTCTCCTAAACAGAAAATGTTTCTTTGGCACTTACAGCCAGTGAGCACTGGCAGTGAAATATATTTGATAAATATTTATTGATGTCTGAATAGTAGTAGTTTTGTTCCCTCAGCAAGTTTTCTTTCTTCTCACTGACTTCCAGCAAATTTAGACAGAAAAAGATCCTCCCTTGTTTTTATTGGATGTGCTTACCCAATTACAGTGTAAATTTTACCTACCAGTTTACTCAACTGCTGAATGTGTTTTCTGGATAAGTTAGGGCAGGCACTTATAAAATAAAGCAGGCTGGCATTTGGCTCCCAACTTAAGCTCTTTTTTACTTCATGCCTGTATCATCATCAGTTGTGAAATTATTATAAAATAGCTTTGCAAAATCACTGAGTGAAGAAAGATGAAGAGTACAATTGCTGTTTGTGAAGCAAGTAGCTTTTTATTTAAGAAGGAATGTGTCAAAATTTTGTTATATTCACTTTTCTTTTAACAGCTTCTAGAAAAGGGCCTTCCTAGTATGCAACAGTCCCTCTTACAGATGATCTACAGTCTTCTTAGTTACATGGACCTGTCAGCTATTCCTGTGAAGCAATTTAACATGGAAGTGCTAAAAACCATTGAAAAATACGTACAGGTAAATACAACATCATTTTTATATTAATATAGGAACTTAGCAGCATTTACTATTGTAAGTTGCTGTTCTGTGTAAGAATTTAAGACCAGATTAGCAGGGAAGGCTGCAAGTGTGTAGTGTGGTACAAAGTTTTTAAACATCCTGATGTCTGTGCATCCCCAGAGAAGATGCCTGGCAGTGTGTTCACTGTGGGGGAAGGCTGGGCTTCAGCCTTGGATCACCTCGGAGCAACCCTAATACCACTCAGAGCCTGGGTGACCATTCTTTAATTATTAGCACAAGGGAGGTGTGGCATGAGCACTTCTCTTCAGAGACCTCTGTACCTAGTTCTTGACAAGTGAAAAATACATGGGAGTATTAGGAATTCGCAGAGGTAAAAACCTGTGTCAAGTTACCTTTTTTATTAAGTGGGGATTCTTCTATGGCCCCTATATTTATTCATATTGATTAAGACATTCAGGTAGGAGATTTTAAATCCTCTGCCAAGTTGGCTTTGTCCACAGGTCTCCCAGCTTGTGGGCCAGTTCCCTAACAGTGACACCTTAAGGAAGTCTTGGTCTCTGATGTTGAAATTATTCTCCAGTTACACACCCTGTCACTGGCCAAGAGAGACAAAGAATACAGATATTCCAATTCTACATTTTAATTATGTGGTAAAAAATATGACTGTAAAATGTAAATAGTCTTGAATGTGTGTGAATATCGCTTTCTGTTTGCTGAGTAAATATATTATTTCTAGAGTATTCACTGGAGAGAAGCCTTGAATATCCTGAAATTGGTAGTTTCCCGTTCTGCCAGTTTAGTTCTGCCTTCCTATCAACACAGTGATCTTTCAAAAATGGAAATACATCGAGTGTGGAACAGTGCCTCCAAGGAGCTACCAGGGAAGACTTTGGAGTTTCATTTTGATATTTCAGAGGTATTTTTTATAGTTTTGCTACTTAAAACCTTTATTCTGACTTCTGACTGGACTCTCTCACAGCAGTCTTTATCCTGCAAACCCTTGTAACTTTATAGAACTGCATGGTCCTAGTGACTTTAATGGGCAACTCACTTTATTGTTAAGAAGCTGCAGAATTGTTTGCAGCATTATAGATTATTTCATATAGATAATAGTGAGCTGTTGAGGTTAAAAGGAAATACAAGCATAAAATGGCATATGGTACTATTTGCTTTCCTGTCAGTATAGTTCTGGAAAATGCTATTGTCAATCCAAGAAAGCATTTCAATACCTGTTGGAAAAGGGCCAAAGTGTTCAGCACTCCTAGGAAAAGCAATTAAAAATATGCAAGAAGTGCATATTTGACATAAATTTCATAAGCCTTCTTGAGTTTTTGCTGGTTCTTATGTCAGCAACTTGTGTGGTAGTTGCTTTGAGTATTATCACTCATATCTTTGTGATATCTTTGAACATAAGCTCTGGCTACTAAGTATGGCTGTAGCTATTCAGACATCCACAGTGGAAAATAAGAAACGTACCAAGTGACATGAAATTTGCTGCACTCCTTGTTTTATCCCCGTATATCCCTTCAAAATAATCTTTTCCTCCAACTGAAGCAATATGGCTCTTCTAAGTTCATCCTGAAACAGGGTGCTACTGAATAATTACTCTCTGTTTAAGACTCCAATTATTGGGAGACGGTATGATGAGCTGCAGAGTTCTTCTGGACGAGATGGCAAACCCAGGGCAATGGCTGTCACCCGAAGCACTTCCTCAACCTCATCAGGATCTAACTCCAATGTCCTTGTTCCTGTGAGCTGGAAGAGACCCCAGTACTCTCAGGTAGGTAGCCCACTATTCATTAACAAGTTGCAGTCAGAGCAGCTGAATTGACACATGCTTGGGTCCTTAAATGCTTGTGCCCTGGGCAGTGCTGTTCGTGGCTGCCTGGGGCAGTGGCAGCATAACATCTGACCCTGTGTGCTGAGTGTCCTTCTTGGACTCAAAAATGGGCTGAGTTATGTCCATCTGCTATCCCAAAGCTGTTTCTCTTTCAACTTGCAGGAAATGCATCGCTTTAAAACCTCTTAATGACAGATGAGTTCAGATATTAGCAAGGGGAGCAGGTAGATAGCTGGTGCAAGTTTCAAAGTTGTTTTCTTGGGAAATTCAATAAAAAACACAATTTTCCTAGAAGTGGTATTTGATTACCTTAATGATTTTGGTTATCTGCCAGTTAAAATAAAGCCATGCAGAATAAACTTAATTTTTTGCACTTTTCTCCTTTTTGATATAGCAAGTTATGTAGCAGTGACTCAGGCTAAATTATACAAAAAACAAAAAATTATGCATGTGCTTAATTTTAGGTTTCTGAACTGTCTTTTTGAAGTGATGCATATGAGCCAATGTTTCCTCAATATACTCAATGGAATTTATAGACTAATTTAAATATAATAAACAGCAAAATCATTAACAGCTGTTTTTATGTTTCCTCGATGCGTAGTTGCTCTGAAAGCAATCCTTTGAGCATTTAATGACTAATTCTTTTGTTGCTTCCCCCTGATTAAAAATTGCTAATGTATGTTTCTAGCTACAGGGAGAATGGGTGGTTAAAAAAATGCTCACTTGAGAAACCTCTTGTTTTCTAGAAAAGGACAAAGGAAAAGCTGGTGCATGTCCTTTCCCTGTGTGGTCAGGAAGTTGGGCTGAGTAAAAACCCTTCAGTAAGTAGCCTTGTATTGACCAGGTTTTTTTTAATTGTGTCCTAAGTGTTGAAAGTGAAGAACTGTGTTTCCCAGAGCTGCTGACCAGATTTGCATCATTTTGAAGTCACTACTGTCATTATCCTTTGTACTGGCCCAGGCTGTGTTTCTCAGCATATGGACCAGGTGTAAATGGCCCTTTCACTTAAAGATTCACTTTGAGAGCTATGTGAAGGTTTTTTTATGTGAGAATTTGATGCTGTAGGTTTTACTTATGCCATCTCAGTGGACAGAGAGTAATGACCTCTGATCTACCAATACAGAACATTTATAAAGTAAAAAACTAAATTACAGAAGTAAAATGGGAGGAGAAAGGGTGTGTGTGTCTGATTTTTCCATTAAACACTAGTTCTGATGTTACTCTTTAAAAATTAGTGTTATCTGGTGCCAGGAAAAGAGTGATTGGTCACCCAGGGTGGGAAGCTCTTAAAGTATTTATTAAATATTTTCTATAGAAAAAAGAAAAATTTCTGAATGTTTTTGAACATGGTATATGTCACTTGTATTATGGAGAACAGGACCTTTGTTTTTGCAAGATGGGAGCTGTTTAATTTTTGCAACTAAATTGCAGAACAAGTATACTCAGTAGGAAAGAAAAAAATATAGCTTGTATTTTCCAATCTTGACATATTTTTTAACAACTTGTTAACTGGAGTGGTTTTTTTAATGAACTTGTTATATCATCCCCTTGACAGTATTTTCTCTGCTAAGTTCTCTGAATTTTGTTCCTATATATGTCTACAAACATCCAGGCAACATCAATCTGCAGCCATTAGGAGGTAGCTGTAATATTCTTGGATGTGTTCCCACAGTATGAAGTTGTTTCTTTGTACAAGTTTAATCTGAAGGCACCTGTCCAACATAAATAATAAAGAGTGTTCTAAAAATACTCAGTGAAGGAATTAGGTGTGTACTGGAAATACAGTCTTCTGAACAACCAATTACAGCTTTTAGGAAGAAACAACCAGAGGGAACAGTTTGTAACAAAAGAAATCCTTTGAATTGTAGGTGATTTTTTCTTCCTGTGGTGATTTGGATCTGATTGAGCATCAAACGAGCTTGGTCTCTTCAGAAGACGGAACGAGGGAGCAGGAGAACATGGATGATTCAAACAGTGAACAACAATTCAGAGTCTTTAGAGACTTTGATTTCCTAGATGTTGAGCTGGAAGATGGGGAGGTACAGTATATTTTCTCTGAAACAGCTTTTTTATTACAACACTTTTATACTCCTTCTGCTAAACACTTCTCTTCTTGCAACATAAAACTTTAACTGTGTAACTATAAATGTACTTTTAAGTTTAGATTATTTATGAACTTCACTTAGTGTTTATTTCAGTAGTGTAACAGTAAAAGGACTACCACACCCTTCCTTTCTGAATCTACTTTAGGAAACGCTGCAAAACTGGTAATGGAAAATAAAGCCTCTGTTCTAGTAACTTTTTGGTGAATCTACTTTTAAGTCAACTAATTTTAAATACAATTTATAGATTTATAAATTGTTAAGAAAATATATATATTTGCTGATTAAAAATGTATAAAATGAAATTGTTCCAAATCTGTTGGTTCATAAGGAACCCTCTGAAACATTAATTCAGGCCTTCAGGCTGCTTTTATTCCTGCAACTGCCGATGAAATCACTTAGAGATGTACCTTCCACTCTGCTGAAGTGTCTGTGATTTCATCATTTCATGCAGGAGCTAAACAGAATCCTGAGCAGCCAGATCAAGTCTTGACAGGTGAAGCCTGTCAGCTCACCTTGAGCTGAAACTGCTGAAGGGAAAAATTTGAAGAACTGATAAATTTTTAAGGACTACATCCTTTAATCTTGCTAATATCAAACTTGGGGTATTTCTTTCTATTTGATCAGGAAAGACCAAATATTAATATCCATTGCCAAACATGTCTCATAATTTTGTTGATGTTTAACAGTTCAGAAACTGTTACTTCTTTTAAAGTACCTCATATGTTCAGCAAACCTCAAGTTTAATAACTTGTCATAATCTGGACTTGTTTTTAACATGAATTCTCTCAGTCATCATTCTGACTGAGAAGAAAATGTGTACAGGAAGAAATACTAATTTTTCTACCTATTTGTAGTAAAATAATTTTAAGGTAAACTGAACACTAAGGTGTAAACTCATGTACATCTGAATTTTTTCTTCCAATGAACAGAAAGGATGAAGGAATAGGAAAAAAAAATATCACAAAGTCCTTATGTTTCCAAGTCAGGAAATTCTGTATCAAAATTAGTAATCTTGGCTCACAGCTGCCAATGGCTTCGCTAATGGAAAAAAACAAAAAAAAGCCAAACTGAAAGGGTACTTGGCAGCAATGGTTGAAAATACATTAGACAAATATTGAAGGATCTTCAAGGTTCCAAACGAGGATGAATGATAAAACAATAATGCCAGGATGTTTGACAAAAATACACTGGCTGCAGTAATTTCTGTGTCTTAAATGCTTTCAAGATATTACAAGGATGTAGGACTACAGTTTTGACTGAAGATCACTTGATAATTTTTTGTCCACTGAAGTTCAGGAATTTGTTCTTTTTCTTCACCAGTTAAAACCATACAGAGAATATATATAATTGTGAAGAACAATTCCTTTTAAAATAGATTTTCTTTCATGGACATTGACTCTGCAAAGATTTTTTTATACATGTGGCCAACTTCAAGATTGAGGCCTACATTAATTGATATCCTAATAGTCCTAAGTTGGTCATTAAAAAGATACCAAGCTTCTCTACTTCTATGTGAAGTAAAATTAAAAATGTTGAGTTTCACTTCATGGTTTTTAAATTGCTGTGGATTGTGTTCCAAAGTTTAGTTCAGACTAAACTTACTGTTGTTTTAAAATAAATTCAGACCTGGTGTAAAAGGCTACTACTCTAATGACTAAGTAGAAACTGTAACATGTACATCATATCTAAGTGCGGTATATTCATAAAAATAAAAAAAACAGTGTTAGAAAACTAAATCTAGCAGGAGCAGCATCAGTCCTTCAAAAAAGTGTATATGATTTTATCAGGCCAGTGACACATGGGTCATCCTCAGACCACAAAGTATACTTGTTTGAAAATTCCTAAAGATGTGAAATCATGAAATAGTTATTTTCAGTCTTAAAAGGTAGAGTTGAAGTTCCATGATAATATTTGTTAAAATTGTAGGCAAATGTTTGTCTATGATGTCTTTAATGCAGTGATTTTACATAGATTCTTTCTATTTGTTTTTCTATCTGTTATATCTGCTACCCAGGAACTTCAGGTAAGAATGCTACTTGAACTCAGATGTGCCAGCATATGTTATGCCTTCTTGCAAATTTATATTGTAGAATAACATCATAGTTTTGCTGTTGCCTCCCCCCTTCAGTGTGTGCGTAGGTGAGTGTGTGTGTGTGTGCTTGCATTTCTGACTGGTGCCTCATTTTTTGTCTTGTATTAGAAATATTTTTGAGGTCTTTCTCAAAAATTCTGCTTCGTTTTAAGTTTGTTTTTGACATGTTCAACAGTCTTCACAAATTTTAAAATATCTTAATTCTAGTGTCAGTGTTTTTCAAACTGAGCCCTTTCTCCTTGTGATATCTTTGTGCTTGATTGATGTGTAGAAACTTCATTATTTAAAGAGTTTGGGCCACTTGTTTGTAGGGGAAAATTATAAATAATTTCTACTTTTTCTGTTGAGGAATATTGTCTTCTGATAGCATCTTGCTAAACAGATGTCTGAAACTGTTTAAGACAGTTTACATTATTGCTATCAAACTGAATTTAATTGAATAAATTAATTTCTACAGCCTAATTTAATACAGCTGTATGGTCCTACCAACTTTGCTAGACTCATTTGCCCTGTAAGGAAAACTGAAAAGACACAGCAGTCATTGCCAGTTTGGGACCTAAATTTTAAATTTATCAATGTATAGAGAAAATTGAAATGGTAGATTATTTAATGAGCTGTACAAATAATGCAGAAATCAGCAACCACAGAATTTTGCATATCTGTTTCTGATAGTTTGTATATCAGTTATTATGCAAACACAACCCCCAGAAATCATTGTCTCAAAATTCCTGTGCTGTAAGAGATAGATCCATATGGAAACAGTGCCTTACTATGTAGTTCCACAATACTTCTGCCTATACCCTACAATATTTGGGTGTTTCCATTAACTTTGCATACTTTGTCAACACAGTAAGAAGGAAAACTTGTGTGAAAGAGGTTTTGCATGATTCTTACTGCCTCTGTGGAGGAGCATTACTGCTCTCCCCCACATAGGGGGGAAAGTTTCTCCTTTCTCCCTGGCTGTTGTGAAGTTTGAAGTAGCTGCAAGAGCACATCTGCTCCTTTATCCAGAGGGTGGTGACTGTAGGAAGTTCTGTGTGGTACCTGCTCATAGCTGGCCAGACACACTTATAACGTGACTGTTATCCTCTGAATTGATCTTTATCACTGGTGACTTTTCAGATGGGAGAGGGCTTTGCTCCTGCTGTACATAAAAATGAACAGCCTCACAGATATATCTTTGCTCTTTCTTGTTAATTGTGAAAGAAAGATTGCTAAATGCACTACAAAAACAACAACTCCATAATCATGTGCTGACCTCTTGTTTAAATTCAGTGTGGTTCAGGGTGCCCCTGTAGCAAGCCTATGCTAATCCATATGCTGTGGGTATTTGAGTTACAGTGTTTCATCTCTTTTACCCTTTTCCTTCACTTTTAATTCACTACCCCAACTAACTGCATGCTCTGGAAATGTCCCTTTTATTTTCCTTCTTTTTGCTGGCTTCCTTCTTTAAGGCATTGCAGAATAAAACTGCAACAGGAGATATTCCCACAGACATGGGCTGCTGAATTTACTGATGGCTTTGCTAGGCATCATGAGGATAAGGGTGTGATGACAGTGATCTTTGCTTGCTTGCTTATTTATGTCATCTTGTCATTTGTTAGTTCAGTAATTGATGTGTTTTTGGAGGATGTCTCATTTCTGCATGTGTCCTCCAGCCTTTGAGGGGGAGGATGGACAACCAAATAATTTTCTAAAATAAATAGCTTGGAACTGAACAGTCATTTTGATGATTTAAAGAGGCCTGACTTCTTAAGTTAGATGTGTTCTGTTCTCTTTCCACACGAAACTACCATATGGTACCAGTCTCAGGATGAAAACACAGGGTTCTTCCAATAATGTGTCAGTCTTCATAAAAATTTCATCTTAATTTTCTCTTCATTATAGTGCATTCCTTAGTTTTAAATGTTCTTGTGAATTGCAAGGGTTTTCTTTTTCCTTAAAAATATTTTTTCTATTTTCATCATATTTATACATGAAATGGTGAGCTTAATGTCATGAAACTGAACTTTCCCTCCTATTCAAATTCCACAGTCTATTGCATTAAGTGGTAATGGTGCAAAATAAGATCAATTTATGCAAGTTTGTTGATTGTTAAGGAGGTAAGATTGCAATTTAATTCATTGCACTTTATGCAGTTTGATTCCCATTCAGTAAATGTCTGAGTATTCCCAAAAGGGCATCACTTAAGTGTTTAAAATCACAGCCCTGCTTAAGGGACCTTTCTGAACTGAGACCACTTTCTCAATGACTGCACATAATTTTGATCTGAATAAATCCAGGAAAGAATCATAATCAGTTACTTGATAATAATATTATTTTTAGGCAGAACTACTTTTTTTTCAAATTAATATTTAAAATATCACTGTGAGTTTGAATTTCACCAATTGACTTGCTTGTTTCAGAGCTTTGCAACTTACAGAGTCTTGTTCAAAACAGGCAGCCCTAAACCCTCAAAGGAAACATTTTTCTCTAGAAATTTCCTTCCCATGTTTGATGCAGGATGGAGGGCTTTCATCAAAATAAAGTACCCAAAATTGCATCTGAATACTTCTGGTGAGACCTTTCTAGCTGTAAGACCCCTTTTGCCTCTGGAGGTCCACGGCAGGAGCAGTTGTGGATGAGGTCCTGCATTTGCCAGAGAGGAAAAAGGGAACTAGAGATTATTGCAATCAGAGAAAAGGCATACAGTCCACTGGAAAATATATAAAGTAAATAAATGGAAAAAGGGTGGAAAACTAATTGTCATTTTTATACATGAAAGAAATCAAGTGATCTTTTTATCAGTTCACCAGGCTAACAAATGGTTGCACGATTTGCTTAATGCATTCAGCTTTATGTAACTGTGTGTGGGATCGGAACTGAAAGTCTGATAAATATAAAATGTTTGGTCCATTTGACTGTATCCTTTTTAAAATGTGATCTCACAGGCAATGCTGATCAGGCTATTCCCAAAATATAGTTTCAAATAATTCAAGTAGATTAAAAAATAAACAATATGGGCCTAGAATAAAAATTTACAAGGTGTGCTGCTTAAGGTGTTACACTTTTTGTGTAAAGCAAGGGTTTGTTCAAATCTACTCACCATTATGGTTATGTATATAAAGCAAAGAATCTAAAATCTTTAACATGTTTTGCAATTGAACCATTGGTATGAACTGTGCTTCTAATACTTTTAAACTTCATGAAAAAAATTCTTTTAAATTGCTTCCAAACTTTTCCTTTGCGTTTCACTGCTCTACTGGTATTGAGGAGTGTGTATATGTGGACTTACAAAAACAAATTCTTAATTTAGTAAGTGCATGAAAAAAATATCTAATACTGAAAAGACTGAGTGTTCATTTAACTGCCATTTCCATGCTTCTGCTCTTATCTCCAGGTGAAAAAGCAAGATAATGCTTATTTCAAGATTTTACTATATTTTTACATAAAAAATATTTCTGGAGCTAACTTTGATCACATGTTAGCAATATGATTAGTTTTATATCAAGTAAGCTGACCCTCTGTCTGATTTCAGGGTGAGAGCATGGACAACTTCAACTGGGGAGTGCGCAGACGGTCCCTGGACAGCCTGGACAAGTGTGACATGCAGCTGATGGAAGAGAACCAGCTCTCAGGGAGCACACCCAGCCTGAACAAAATGAACCATGAGGACTCAGATGAGTCCTCAGAGGAGGAGGACCTGACCACCAGCCAAATCTTGGAGAACTCAGACCTAGTAAGTTGCAAACTCAAAATTTAGGAAAAGATAGGGTGGTGGGTTTAAATAAGCTGGGCTTTTAGTTTCCTCTGCCCAGGTACAATCTATTGAGCTGAAATTAGTCGGTGCATTTTCCCTTATTTGCAAAGACAAACAGGAATTTTAATTAAAGTTTGAAACACAGGAATCATCAGGTCTTATTATTTGCCTTTTTTTGCTATAGGACAATTTTTGACAATTGGCCAATGGTAAATCTTTCTGATGTATTTAACACTTAAGGAAATAGAACAACACTCCAGGTTGATAAACGGTGTCAGATTTTCATTGTTCACTTCTAGGATGCTTTTCATAAAATTTTTATGACAGAAGTATTCAAAGGGTTGTGTCTATATGCAAACTAAGAGAGCCACTGTCACTGCACTTTAAGACACTGTCTGCTTTGCATGTTTATGAAAGCAGCATATGGTAGGGTAGCCGTATACTCAGTTCTTTTGTGCTTTCATTGTTTTTTAAACAGATTATAAATCTTTCCCCATCTGAGGATGCAAATCATATTGACTCACTTTCCACGTCATGTGACACAACCTCAGCAGACCCTCATCATTTTAACATGGGAACATCCAGCTTTGATGTGTCTTTGCCTGGTATGAATAATCTCCAGGTGTCTGAAGGGCCCAAGGTGAATGCATTTTTTTCTTTATTTTCTAACTGGACTGTATTTTATCTTACAATTTTTTTTGCTTACACTCTCATAAAGGGCTTGATCTGTGAAATCAAGTATATTCTGTCTTCCTCTGTCTAATGGCATAGTACAATACATTCGTGCACTACTGCCCTTTCATACCATTTCCTTTCTACTTATACTTCCTTCATGAAGAGATTTCATTTACTGTTTCTTAAATATGTTGCACTACATATGCACCAAAATACTACAAGCTCATCAGAAGACAAGATCAGGAGCTGGCTACAAGTTACAACTCCAAGGCAATATTCTTTTGTTCTTCATGCTGAATTAAAGAATGATATGCCAGCCCATGTGGTGGGTGTACGCATGTATTCTCTGAAATATTTTTGTATGTGGGGCCCTATTGTACAGTTGTGTGCCCTGGATTCAGTATTTGCCTTTTGGCAGACACGCACAAATTTTAAATTCATGACCACAGTATTAAACCATCCTGGGGGTGGGGAAGCAGGATTTGCAAGGATACAACAACCATGTTCAGCACAGGGTATTTCAGAGAACTGTGTCAGAAAATGAAGACAGAGCAAGGTTTGTAAATCATTATCAATATGGGGATGGTTTCTTTAATTTTCAGTTTGACGGTACTTGCTTATGGGAGATGAGGTGAACCTACTTTTGGTGTCTCTCCAGAAATAGAATCTGGTTTTGGGGCTATATATGAATTAGTGGCTTGATGATACTGTTGGCTTCTGTCAGTAAAGCTTCTCTGTCATATCTAAATTGTGTGACTTCTGCAGAAAGAGCAGTGCATGAGACTGGGGCAGAGGAAAAATATATGTATCTTCAGTAATTGTTGGCTTTCTTCTTGCCCTTGCCCCCTCCAAATGCAGCCACACTAAACATTGATACTGCTAGCACTGAATGTTTCAGAAGTAATGGAAACTTCTTCTGAAGAAGTCATAGAAAAGGAGGTTGGAATTGTGCTGAATATTGAACAAATTGTTTGTGTCAGAAACGGCTGCAGTAGGAAGAAAGGATGGGAGGAGGGAAGAGTTTCTAAGCATAGGAAAGGAAGGGAACTTCTCCAAACAGTGGCTGTGGGGAAGGTAAACTCATTATCATTTGTCAAAACAACTGTTGGTAGGCAAGTAACCACATAACAACCGTAAACATCAGAAGTTGGCAGCATTTCAGTTCAGGAAGCAGCAGGCAGAAGAGACATGTCTGCAGGTGGTAACTGCAGCTGATCTCATGCATCCAGCTGCAGTAGCTATTGGTGTGTTAGGAGTTCAATGTATGTGGGTTTGGAATCTTTACTGTTAAAATCTCTTTAATTCCCCCTTTGCCAATATTCATCAAAAATGAAAAGTTTTGGGATAAGTTAGTAAGTGAAGAATGTAAAATCAGAGCAGTTTCTTGTGGAACTGACAGGGAAATTTAGCTAGTCCTGGTACAGGTTTGATATTGGAGTAAAATATAGCCCAGGTTACAACTGTTTCAAAGATGACTGAATTGGTAAGCACAGACTCCCTTATTGGTGTGCTTTTTTGCCTCAAAGATATTTCTTCTAGTGTGCATACTTCTGTATTTTTACTCAAAATAATTTGGAGTCAATGTAAAAGAGTCATCCAGTTTTTATCAGAAAACTTGAAACTTACACCTAAATAATTTTTACTTCATTTCATAACACAAAATCTGAGCTCTTTACTGTTTCTGTTTTCCTCTGAATTCTTCTTTTCATAGAGCTGATGAGGTGTCATCAATGCAAAGGAATTTTTTTTTTTACTTCTTTAGTGATTTACAGAATGTTTAGTTGTTGCATCATAAGCAAAACCAAAAATATCTCAACTTTTAAATAGATAGAGCAATTGAGAGAAACAGACTGATTATGTAGCCTCTTCATAGATGTTTCAGTGCCAAAATCTAGATATTATTGATATATTGTTAACAGCACTAAATTAAATCTTTCTGTTAAAGATAGTGGGGTAATTCTTTGAGGGTTACAAAAATTCAGATGATGCTAATTATGTATTTTTCAAGTTACCTAAACTCACATATTTCTGAAGTATACTACAATCCTCTATGAATACCCAAAGTTCACTTTTCTTTTTTGCTTTTGGGACATCATATTAGACTTCAGTGGGTGGGAGGTGTTTGCTTCCTCTTCCTTCCTCCTTTGCTCTATCCTATCAAAATGTGTTTTCCTCCTACAAACTCTGTCACTGCAGTGAAGAAACTGCAGTGGTTCGCTCAAGCTAATATTTAATATTTGAAAGTGGTTACTGCTAATTACTTCTTGAATAAGCATGAAACATTTACACTTTTTACCAGGTTCTTTGGTTCCTATTCTGATAATTCAGCCATATAGTTTGCATTTCTCTTTTCAAGATGGTTTGGGCTCTGATTCATTTCATTCACCCTTAACTCAAGAATACTTCTATCTCTTTTGCTTCAAAAACAAGCAAACCAAAAGATTATTTTACTTAATTTCTGATCCTGTCCCCTCTGTTACAAGTATTGTTTAATTTTTACAAATACAAATCCCCATAATTCATCTGTAGGATCCAAGCAGACTTGATAAAATGCAGAGGGACACTTTTCTCATTTAATTCCACTTGCCACAGATTTCCCTCCCTATTAATTCCCAGCACATGTATGTACATGCACATGGGCACATGTGCACAAAAAAAGAGCAATCCACTGCAGTCATCCCTACAGGAACTGCTTTGGGTGCTCTGGATGAGGCAAACAAAAGCCAAAAGATTAAAGCTGAAACAAAACTTGTTCAGACCAAAAATGCAAGAGAAATTGGAATGTTTAGAACAGAAATCATGTGCTTTAGGTGCTGATAGATGAAAAAGGAAGGAAATTAAGCATAATCCTTTTAATGGCCTGTAAGAGTGCTTGGATTCCTCGTGACTGTAAATGACGTGTTAAAATTAATTCCCAGTTCTAAACATGCATGTAGTCTTCCAGACAGTGATTGTTTTCAATATATTCTGGGAGGCTTTAGTACAGTCTTGGACACTGTAAAGTGTTAAGTGAAAAGGACAGACTGACAATAACAAGAACCCTATTGTTTTTCTTGAGAAATTACTTCCTCGCTATGTTGCCACATGCACTGGAATCTGAAATTCTTTGCTAGACAAGTTGAAAAAATGCCTTAAAAATAATATTTATCCAAGACAGAAAGTTGAGCAAATACAGTATTTTTGAAGAAGTATATGTTGATTCATGTCATTTATAACCTGTGGCTTTGTATCTGTGCAGTTTAACATGTTGTCAGGTTGGTTTTTTCATCAAATGCTTTCTATTTATTAGAGGAATTAACTTACTAACTTGCTGTTTTCTAAGACATCATCATTCACTCCCCTAGGCTGAAACTGTACATGAAGAACAAGATGTAGCAGTCCATGAGGATGACCTTTCAGGGTCTACAAATGAACTCCCTGGAGCATTTGAATGCAGTGATAGCCTTAGTCTGGATATGACAGAAACTGAAGAGAAAGCTGACAGGCTGGAGCAATTTGCTCTTACTAGGTACTTTGATGCACTATTATTCACACATGTTCTTTTACAATGTAAAACAAAAGGATAACAAGGTGGTAGTTAATGGAATGGATGTTTTAGCCACAGGAGTTATAAAATTCTCATGAGTTTGGAGCAAAGAGAAGACAATGCTCTTATTACCTGCATAATTATCACACAACTGGGGGGGGGGAAAAAAAAGCAGAACAAAACCAAGCTTTTCATTCTAGGAAAAATAAGATACAATATTTATGTACATCTATACAACTAGGTGTTATGTATATAATATGCGTAATTCAAGTAAAAAGAAGGATTTGTAAAGATTTGCAGTAATGGAGCTATTACTTAGGTACCTGTTCAACAGATCAAGTGTGTATTCATCCTTCTGATTTCTCATGAAAGAAAACCTAAGTATTGTTAAAAATTCCAGCTATATGCTCCTAAGGCTGCTTGTGAGTGTGGCTGGACCCCAGTATATGTTATAAAAAGGCTTTAAGATTTTTTTACATGCCATCCAGAGCTCTTTCAGGTTTTGGATGCTGAGTTAGATGGCAGCCTGGGGAGGGCAAGAGAGGGAGAGCTTTATTCTCCTGTGAAGTTTCAGCCTTCATACGCAAAACAATGGTACAAGAAAACAATTCAAGTGTTCTGGGATGAGGATAGATGATAATGGCCTGAAGACAGGAATTCTGATTTGGAGATTTTTCTCATTGTAACTAACATCCTTTCAACCTTCCAAAGTAATTCAAAAATTCATGAATATTTTTCAGAAGATGCTGTAATTGCTCCTGTGATTTTATCTCTCTGTTATAGCATATTTTAACTGCCACCTACTTGGTATTCTCCTTTCATCACATTTTTCTGTTTTGTCCTTCAGTTTTGGAGATGTTGATCGAAATGCCTCCCCTCCTCCCTCACCATTTTTCTCCGCCATCCTTGCTGCATTTCAGCCAGCAGCATGTGATGATGCAGAAGAAGCCTGGCGCAGTCATATCAACCAGCTCATGTGCGACTCTGACGGTTCCTGTGCAGTTTATACATTTCATGTGTTCTCTTCCCTGTTTAAGGTGAGAAAATAAGTTTAAGATGCAAAATCGTAATTTTTGTGTTGTGGCAATTAGTATTTCTTGATAGCAGCCCCAGTAATGAACTAGTAGATACATAACCCTTGCCATTTTGCTTACTGCAGAATTGCTGAACCACGTTTTCATGCAGCACTGTCTTTTGTGACCAGTTTTGTCATGAAAATACTATGTATCTCATACTTGCAGTTTTGGAGGTCATGTTGCAAAATATGGATCCACTTTAAAGAGTGTTTTCTTCAGTACTTTACAACAGACTGCAGGAACAGTGACTGCAAGAGACAAGGAAATTACATTTTTAATCTCAAACTATTGTTAATCTGTTCTTTTATCACAAACTCTTGAAATCTGAGCATGTGCATGTAAATGTCAGCATAATTAAATGGTTTGTACCTACTCGTCTGAATTGAAATACCCTGCTGCCATCGTGTAGCATAAATTCCAGAGACTGAGTCTGAAGACTAGAAATACATTTATCCTTTCTAAAAGTGTATGCTTGCAAAGATAAGAATCTTGCAAAAAGATAAGAAAAGAAAGAGTCAAATGTACAAGCTGTTCTAAGGAATGATTGTCTAGTTTTACCTGGAATTAGTTCTAAAGCCTTTTTTAATTGTTTCTCCTGCAGCTCCAGGACATTTAGCATGCTCCAGCAGTGAGAGCAATAGCCAGGTTACATTCTGCAGTTTAAGTGCCTGTGATCTCAGAGAACACAACAAGGGGTACCCTGCCAATAAATTCACAGTTTCAAGGAATTTTCATACATCTAAGAGTAATGTGGTATGAAAGAAGTATCCTATAGTAAGAATCTCTTCTTCATCATGTTTTCTTTGTGCTCCACTGGAGTTGAATGTCTTATCTACTTGCACATTGTCCTCCTTTAAACATTTTGCCACTGTAAATATGGGTTTCTTATAGGCATTCTTTTAAACACTGATAAATAACCATTTGGAAGGATCAAAACCCCAGTGCTGATTGAGTGTTAATCCTGTGTTTATTCATGATGTCAGCTTTTCTGTCTTAACCTCAGTCCTAGAGGTTAATAGCCCTGTCTGAGTGTTTAGAGACTTATTTGTCCTTGATCCTCCTCTTTGAAGAGGTGAAAAGGAACTGATGCCACACTTCTGAAGACTAAATAAATAATACAATGCAATGAAAGATCTAAACATTTCTTGTAAAGTATCTGTTTAACTCCAAATCCTAGTATCCACACACTTCATTTCCTGTTGTGCCCGCCCTATGTTCAGAAGATACCCTCCTCATTTTCTTCAGCTGATATTGGAGAAGAAGGAAAAAGGTGTTAATAATATGAACAAGTTACAATTTTTAGCTGGAGTCACTGCCATATTTTTAGTTTAGAAAAATAATTTTGTTGTTCTTTTCAGTGTTAAAACATAGAAATATTATTTTCTCTCATTTTTTTCATAAGATCCCAGCTTGTCTGGAATTGCATTTTGTTTGCACTATGAAACTTTACTACTCATCTGCCAACTTTGACTTTTGACCTTCATAAACAGGAAATTTCAGAAACAAGTCCTGTATGTGTTAAGCTTGCAATGCAAAATACTGCCAAAATACTTGACTGGGAAACAAAATCCTTGTTTGGAGGAGCTTGTCAACTAAATACTTGGTGAAGTGAAAGAAGTGCATTTTCCAGGGCACCTACATTTCAGTCCTGTATAAAATTAATGGTATCTTGGATGATTGCCCATAACACATTGAACTTATTTAAAATTCCTGAAATTATTGAAGTACTTTTCTTGTAAATGAGTCAGAGGCCAGAGATCTCTGGATTATCTTTACTGCTGCCTCTTTCTATTCCCTCAAATTAAATGTCTTTCAGCAGACCAGACAGCTGCAAGAAAAGTAGATTTCAGATCTAGCAAGTACCTTCCACAATCAAGCCCTTTTGTTATGTACAATCCTCTTCCCAGGAGAGGAAAGGTTAAGGTTAAGAAGAGAACCTTCTGAGAGTATTTTTTTTATTATTTACATGGACAGAAAGCACAGTGACTATATGCAGGTGTATATTTATTCACATAATATGCTGACAGCTGGCATTGCTGTTCACAGTAATCCCATTTCATAAAATATATACTGCATTCAGACCATGCTTGATAGATTTCAGCCCCTGTAGTCTGCACCCAGAAGGACATAGCTGAGATGACAATTTATTATAGAACTGTTAGTCCGTGTAATCACAAAATAAATATATTTACTGAAATATTATACATAGATAGTAAAGTACAGTCTCTCACTGTTTCACACTTAATAATTTAAAACACTCTTCAAGGCCATTATCATCTTAGCTGTAAATTGATTGTTGCTTTTATGAATATCTGCAAACAAAAGGAGTAGAGGAAGAGTATCTGTTACTTTTTCTGTAATCTGTCTCATTCACAGCCTCAGATTTACAAACTCAATTATTGAGCCCCAGGAGGGCTTTGCAGCAACTAAACAGGTTGCCCAAAGCCTTGAGGAAGATCTGACCTTGGAGATTTTAAGACTCAGCTAGTTAAAACCATACCTGACACAATCTGGGGTCAGCAAAAGTCCCACTTGGAGTTGAAGGTTGCATCAGATGTTCTCCAGAGGTCATTTTCAACCAATGTCTCTTGGATTCTCTTTCATCATCTGTCATTTTAAATTTCCTTCCACTTCTTTGTTCTCAGCTCAGTCTTTTCTGTTGGTTAAGATCAAATCCAGATCTCTCTGCCTTGCTGGGAATGTTATCAGCAAGAGTTTCACAAAGACTTGGCTGAATCTTTCTTTCCAGAAGACCTCACAGTAGTAAATCTCCAGTTGTCACCAAGCCCTGTGATTCAGATGATTCTGCTAGTTGCTTATAAAAATGATCATTTATCTGGTTTGGTGGTAATTAGTGATAGTCCCTTGCCTCTAACAGGCTCAGTGCAGCAGAGAATCTGTACCGTGTACTGAGTGAGGTGTGTGGCACTTTGTTTCTGTATTGGAGGTGGTGGGAGCAGTAAGACCAGTATCAGTCTGCCTCGTCCTGTCTGTGCTCAGATGGGCAGTTGAGATGCTTTCGAGAAAGATTCACAAATAAGTAGTTATGAAATTTATTGGTACAGGAATTCTGACCATTTTATAAATCATTGATAGTGTACAGCCTATGTACAGTGTGAGGGTCTATTTAGCATTTAAAGAAAATCATTCAATCCAACAGCATCCATGTCTGAATTCAACAACTCAACTTCCATGCACCAATGCAGGAGCAGTAACAGGCTGCTTCTATCATTCAGACTGGCATTTAGGAAGTGCTTCTCTCCAGTGAGGCATATGTATGGTTCAGGTCCTAACCTACATTCCTCAGAGAAATGCCACTGGTAACTTGGAATGGATCATGTAAAAATGTTGCATACATTTATTTTTTAAAATATTCTCAAGTTGTTCCTAACTGCTGAACACTAGGCCTTAGAGAGATATATATGGGCAGTGAACACTGATGGGTATGTATCAAAATCATTGTTTCAGTTAGTGCAAGTTTAATATATTATGTTTATTCATTATTCACTTTATATATAAGTCACTGAAAAGCACTAGAATGTTTGTGGAAAGCTAGACTGGTTTAGGACTCAAAACATTAAAAAAAATCTGCTGAGAAGAATAATTCCTGGATGCAGTGCAGTGTTTCTGGAATCTTCCCAAGCAGCAGTAAAGTTTTAGTAAGAAGGTTCTTCCCACAGGGGAAACAAAAGGTTTTTTCTGATTTTTCCATGCTACTGTTTGGCATTAGTATGTCCATTATATTATGTGATTAGCCACTTGACAGGAATATTAAGAAAACAATGCCCGGAATGGGCAGAAAAAGTAATGTGCTGATCAACTCTGTTAACCCTGTAGAGATAAGAAAAAAGAAGCTACCTGTGGCTAAAAAGCTTATAAAGATTGATTCATCTTTACAGGAAAGAATGTGTTTCAGTAGTAGGTTATGATGAACTCTAATTAGTTTCACAGCTACCCAGCTGCACACTGTCTCCAGCATAATAACTTTTATTCAGTATCCAAGAGCAGACATTCAGTTCTCCACAGGGAGATGGTCTCTTTTACACTTCATTATACAAAGAAAAATGACCATGCCATTTGTTTACAAAGGAAGGAAGGTCATACTTGAGTAAAATAATGTAATGTAATGTATTTTGCTTTCCAGAATATTCAGAAAAGATTCTGCTTCCTAACCTGTGATGCAGCTAGTTACTTGGGAGACAACTTAAGAGGAATAGGCTCCAAGTTTGTAAGGTCTTCTCAGATGTTAACATCATGTTCTGAATGTCCCACCCTCTTTGTAGATGCAGAAACAGTGAGTATATTCCTTTCAAAAGACATGTACTTCATTGCAGCGTGTTGTTTTACTGGCTGTTTCATTTTTGAGCAACTCCTGAACAGATATGTCAAAAAGGAATTCTCCTCCTATCTCTTACTTTTTATCTCCTGCTTAGAACTGTATTTCCATTCATTTCCTGTATTATTTTATTAGGTAAGTAGTGACATATGGGCAGTATAAAATCACAGACTGATAGAATAGTTATAATGTGTTGAGCCTGTGTGCCAAACCCCAATATAAAACAGATACCTACTGGGCTGGTTAAGCTTTGTGTACTGTTTCATTTTGGAGAAGTCCTCTGCTAAGACATTAAACACAGAACACAATTTCAGTTCCATGTGTATCATAGATGCAACTTTTGCTGTTGACTTTTCAATACAGTGCCCTAGTTGTGTAGATTTTTCCACAAATGTAAATATTTTTCAGTATGAATATAAGTCTATAGTAAATCTAAGTATTCTTTTGCAATATCTTTCCTATACTGTATACCAGTATTTGCATTCTTTCATAGTGACATTTACAGACCCTTTGATTTCATTTCTCCAGCTGCTCTCTTGTGGCCTTCTTGAAAAGCTGAAGTTCAGTGTTCTAGAGCTGCAGGAGTACCTGGACACATACAACAACAGGAAAGAGGCAACACTCTCGGTATGCTGAATTATGCTCTTGGTCTTGTCTGTATGCTTAGGCTATGTCAGGAAACTGCACATCCATTCAGATCTGTTTAAACTAACATTCAGTAGAAAAACCTGTTTCAGATACTGGATTCATTGAATGTTTATTCCTGAACATATGAACCATAGCCAAAAAGTATCTATTTTATCCCTTAATATTAGAAACAATATCCCTGGGATATCTTTAATATCCCTGGTCTCTCTCCTATTTATTCATTAATTAATTTTCTTAGTTCATGTAATTGAAATATTAACAGAAATCAGGACTACACATTTTAAATTACAGTCAAAGCAAATTGCCATAGCTTATGGTAATAAAAAATGCAATTACAAAGTTTTATTTACATGATGTGCTGTGAAAACTAAAATACTGCTTATCTTCCTTTGAATCAAACCATAAATCTTGCTCATATTTTCTTTAATTTCTTTCTGACAACAGTGGCTTGCAAACTGCAAAGCAACATTTGCTGGGGGCTCACGAGATGGAGTTATTACCTGCCAGCCAGGGGACTCTGAAGAGAAGGTAATGAACAGCCAGTATTATTTCTCTCCCATAAAGTGACATATGTGTGATATATTTTGTTCTTGAACCCACAAGAACCCTGCTTTACTTCCTCCTTGATTCTCTGCTGGGCTTGGGCGTAATCCAGTTTTCACACTTTAGGTTTGAAGCTGTTGTTGTTGCCTCAGTCCTGGCCACAGGAAATGGGAAGTATTCACAGGAGGTGTTTCTGCTGTCATACTCTAGACAAAGAAGCAGAGCTGACCCTAACCCTGTGCTTTCCCTTTCAGAAAGACGTTGCAGCAGCAGTTTTCCACAGTGTCTCTGAAAATCATTCCTGCTGTACTCTCCTTCCATTCTACTCCCATTTTATCTTTGGCTGTTAAAATCTCCGTCTTCCCAACAACAAAAATTGCCTGGTTGAAGTACACTTAGATCAGTAGTTACAAAGCAATGACTGTGAAAGGGCCAGCAAAATTATTTATGCTGTAGATAAGTATTTAAAGCTAAGGCAAAATATCTCTTTATTAATTTTTAACAAAAAAATTCATACACACAGGTACATGTATATTTATTTCTTTATGTTTTTTGATTCCAGTTAAGGAATCTTTTTTTCAGGTATCAGTACCATCAGTAGTTAATACTGTTATTTGATATACCAAGTATAGGAAACAGATGATATCTTGGAGATGTATAATGAGTTAGGGAATGTTATTTTGTGGGGATGTTTCCTTTTGGGAGAAAGACAGTGGAGGGATGGGAAAAAGAGAGTGCTGGACAGAATTAGCCAAAACTGGGAAGCAAGCAAACACCACATAGAAAAAAGTGACATTTCCTCTTCCCACGTATTTTAACTTATAAAAGATAATTGTGACATATTCAGAACACAGACTTGCCTGTTGCAACCATTTTTTTCAAATACCTTGTTTTATTCTTATATTGGTTTCAGTTTGTCTGTCTTTTTCTCCGAGTCACTTTATTTTCTTCTGTCTTTGTCTTAACTTCTCTTTCCCATCTCTATGTATCTGTCTTCTTGTCTTTGAATTCCCTTGATTTTTGTTTTTTTATGCCATTTTCCAAGAATCCCAAATCCTTGCCACCACTGCATTTTGGCTTCCTTGACCTTATTAGCAAATCTGATTTTCTAATAAATCCTCTGGCTGCAATCACAGGCAGTGGGAAAATTGTTCAATCTTCCCCACCTAGCACTGGCACCAGCAAAAGTTAAGCGCTTTCCAACACATTTAAATGAGATACTGTCTCTTCTTTAATTGTGATGCTGTGCAAGGAAGTTACAAATGAGCTATTCTCAAGTCTAAAAAAAGAGACATGGAATACATACCACTGCCTCTCTTGAATATGGCACTACTGGGATGTGTATGGGCATTTTGTTCCCTCTGATGTACAAACACCCTGAACAGTGACTTCAGACTGTAATGTTACATACCTTGCTGTAGATAGCTTAACTTATCCTCTTCATCTCTCCTTTGGAAATGCATAAAATGGGATGGAGAACAACACACCTTGCTGATAAACTGCATTGTTTCTTTTTTGAAAAAGTACAGAAATAACGCTAAGAAGAACGAATAATCTGTGAACTGAGCTCATATAGCTGGCCTAAACACATCTAAAAGTCCGTAAATGTCATGTTCCATTTGTGTGGGCTTTTGTAACTAGATGTTCTCTGTTTTGGAATTAAATGTGTGTTTTGTGAAGCCAGGGTTGCTATTTATACTCCTTATCAGACAGACTGAAAAGAAGGGTTTCCCATTCCTTCAGGAGTCCCTGGTTTCTCCTCAGCATTATTCATTTAGACTAAAATGCATTATTTCTTGGAAGTTGTCAGGATGAACAGGCATATTTCTTTTCTTCCCCTACTCATTCACCTCAATTGAAGCAGCTTTTTCCCAGAGGAACAATCTGTTTAATTAATTAAAGTGTAATGGGAGGAAGAGGCCAGGGAAACTGAGGAAATGCAATTAGGAAGGGACAAGGAAAACTTATCCTAGACTGGCAAGTATTTGTTTTCTTATCTTTCCATTTCTCCCTCAACATGAAAGGCTAAAGAATCTAATAATTGTAGGGGGAAAAAAAATCTGTTTTACAGTGGTAGTCACAAGGGAACCTGCCCAGACTCTCAAACTCATTGAGGTTTAGTCTAGGACCAAAATCCTGCTGAAAACTTCTGTCCTAAAAAAAAAAAAAAAAATTGTTTAGCCAAGCACAAAACCAGGTTACTCTTGGAAAAGGTTCAGAATTAATTGTAAGGAAGAAAAAGCAACAGCTTGGTCTACAGAAAGCAGAAATCTTTGATTCTTAGAACTCCCCACCTGGTAAAAAGCTTGAGGGGAAACCAGACCCCTTTACAGATGAGACAGATGTGAGACCAAATTCAGCATTGTCACAAGTGGTTGCGTCACAAATGCCTCCTGATGCTGGTAACTAATTTGGCACAGTTTCTCTAATCAGATCTTATTTCAAAATAATTGCACATAATTTATTGACTATTGTTACTGTTACTGAAAATGGGAAAAGGCAAAAAATTGCTTATTCTGACATTAAAGAAGCTTGAAATAGAAGTTGTCTAGGTCAGCTGCTAGAGCTAGCAACTTTTCTGAAATCGGGTAAAAGCTTTATGTCCCAGAATGTCTTCCCCCTGCCTTATTATTGCAACAGATTACATGATTTGGATGTGTGTGATTTGTAAGCTTTGATGTTAGTTTGAGCAACAGAGTCTCAATGACATAGGAGTCAATTCATAGACAAAAGATAACTGCACATGCCATTGTGCTGTCTGTGCAGGTTTTTGTCCTGGATGAGTACAGCTATCAATACTTTCTTCAGCCTTATTAAGAAAGAAGGTTTTTTTTAATCTAGTCAAAGACTGGGTTGGTTTGTTTCTTTGTTTGCTGTTCTGGAAAACCTGTATTTGGAAGATCCTCTTTTTCTTGTCAATTAACGTTGCTAATTCATATAAGTATTTATTTCCCAATGAGACGTTCAGTTTATTCTCCAAGTCCAAAGTCAGTATATGCCTTTCTCTAACATTCCTCACCACAAGCTAATGGATGTGGGCTTTGCAAACTCAAACTGTTAATAGATATTTAAAACGTGCTGCACTGCATAAAAATTTGTCCCCAAAAATCAGAATATACCTGGTGCTGTGAGTTTCACTGTGGCTACAGGTACAATCACTCTAGGCCACCAATAAGGCTGGAGATGTACAGTCATCTGGAGCTGAGTTGAGATACAGTAAAGCTCAAGGCATGGTGAGGCTACGGTTAAACTAGAAATTCTTAATAGTCAATTATCTGACTGTTGTTTGACAGATCCATGGTTCAACAATGTGGTAAAATTGGCCCAGGTAGGCAGCTTTTCTAAAGGAGGAACACAGTTGTGTGTAGATTTCCCCATGCAGAATAGTTTCTGCTATCCTTCAAATCCAGTGGATATTCAAGAGCACACAGCACACGCTGTTTTCTCTGTCTCTGGTATACATACAAGTTTTTGTATGTACTGAACTTCCTAGATCATGGGAAAAGGTTCATTCTGCTGACATGTTAAGGCAAATAGAATACCTTAATAAAATGCACTTGCATTTAATAAACCCTTGCATGAAGTGGCTATTTTGTTATGCTGGGACCCTCCCATGCCAGTAAATGACTGAAGACTAAACTAATTATGTAACTGTCATCTCTTTTCAGTATATAAAAATGATTCCTTAAAAAAGCAAGAAAATCTGAGATCTAAAAATTAGTGCCTTGCTGTCTTCCTGGTCAGCTAACAGTACAAAACAGTTATTCTAGGAATACAAAACTAAATCAAAGTGTTGGTGCTAGGGAGTATGTCCTTCTTAGATGGCCTTCATTCACTGGCTGCTTAAAGAATTGTGCAAATGATCCAAGTACTCTAAACTAATTTGGTGTTTTCAGCTGTCTAAACCACTGATTTTGTAGTGTCTATCAACTAATCAAAAACACTTCCCTTGCTCTAAGAATAAAAGCAGCAGTTGAAAATTGTGAAGTATGATCACTCCACCTGAGCCCTTGCTGCTGCAGAATAAAAGAAATATCACTTAAGCCAGTATTTAATCTCCTTTCAACTTCCAAGGAATCTTTCATTTTATGCTGAAAGAGAGAGGAAGTTACAACCATGATATTGGACAGCAATATGGAGCTGAGCATCAGTACATTTTTTGTATCCGGTATATTTTCTTCCAGTGAAGAAGGGTTTTTCATGTAATGTGAAACCCCTTCCTCATCCCTTCTTTTTTGGCTTGCCCTGGTTTTGGAAGCAGTACAGAGGAGACTGTTTTCTGGCAAAAAAGACCATGGAATTCACTTATTTGCTGCTTCCGCCTTCCTCTTCCCCCCTTCTTTAAAGTAAATTCCATGTCAAATTAGAAATTATATATGGATTCCAGTGTTTCTGAAAGTCTTAAGTGAAGCTTGGTGGCATGCTAAACTTCAGAGTAGCTTAAGAGAGACAACAAGATCTGAAAAGCACAAGCCAGCACACCTGTGAGTTTACTAGAACATGGTGATCTGTCTGTTCTTGTCCTCCTATCTTGAATTTAGCTTTGTAAAGCTTCATTTATGTGAACAGCATGAAAGCCAAGCTATAAAGGGTTTTTTTTTTGAAGAGTACTAAATAGAAGAAGAAACTATTCAAGCAATGTTAAAGGCAAAAATTAAGCATCACAAGAGCTTAAAGCCTAGTTTGTCATGGTTTTAGAGAAAAGTAGTGCATGGTTTGGGGTAACACTTTTTGTGTATATATTTTAATATTAAGTCAAATGTAAAGAAAACAGAATGAAATACTCTGTTAGGCTCATCAAAGTTAATATTATTTGACATTTCTGAATTTTCTGCCTTTGTACTGATGGTAAGGTAAATAATTTGAATAAAAATTCCACATGCTTATTAACACTGTGTGCATATGCACTGACATCAGGCTATGACTGGGCAGATGTGGTTGTGTTTGTTACTTACAGCATTTACATGATGACTCTCTTCATGTAAAATGTAATGAGATTGTAATATTTATAAAATAAGAAAAGCTGCATTAAGCGAACATAGAGTGCAAATTTTAGTTCTTGGCAAAGAAAAGAGGAACACTTATGTTTCAAAGAGAGCACTTAGTCCCCTAATCTTTGAAATGCAAATGTAAGTCAATTAGAATTTTTATTATTGCAACAGGACTTACACTGACATTTTAATAGCTTTAGAATTATAAACCAGTGAATCATTACTGGTGAGAGGAATGGATATAAGGCTGTCTCAACTTGTGGCATTGCCATGTAGTTAAACAAAACCGGCATTTTCCATGCTTTTTTTTTCCTTTATGATAGTCATAACTTGAAAGTTATATGCAAAACATTTCCATTGTAATGTGCCAAGTAATAAGCCCAGCAGCTATAAAACCTATCCTGCCAATTTCATTAGATCCATTTGTCAAAAAATAGAAGTATTTTTAAACAGGAAAAGATGTAGAAATAGCAAAGTTCAGTTTTGTTCACTTCTTGAAAATACTTCCTAACTTTTTTAGTCCTTTGCAATATGAGTTATTTTTAATCAGAAATAAACCAAAGTTAAATAAAAGTATTATTTCAAGATTTTTCTATCACTATTTCACTGTAAATTCTTGAGCTACTGGGTGGGATAAATCTAAACTAATAAATCTGAAGATCTAACTGAGGATATTTAGACTGGAATTTACCATTAGAATTAAAGCTTGATTTTATTAAGAACGCTCTGCATGTTGAATGTGATATTCCAACCAATCATCAGGTTGAGGCAAGCATTGCTAATACTGCTGACAAGTTATGCTATTACAGATGGGCTGTGCTTCCTATTGCATGCATTACACTGACACTATACTTTCTTTCCTTTCCTTTTCTCCTGTGCCATGCTTGCTGTGTAGCAAATGGAATCTCTTGCAGTAAGTTGAAGTTCTTTCATATTTTTTTGTCCATCTGTGGATGGGCTAATACACCCCAATTCTACTGTTTTACTTCTAAGCATGTTTTCTTTTTTTGTTATAATTTTCCTATACAATACGTGGTTCTAAACATGGTGACTAAAATAATTTGTGTTTTGTAAAATAATGTGTGTTTTGTGAAATCAAAAAAAAACTGTGCCAAAATTTTGAAACTTTCATATGCTGTTTCAAATGGTCATTTGCATACATTTTCACAAATCAAGCTTCTGAATGGATGCAATATGCTGGGGCAGGAAACATCTTTTATTATTTTAAAATTAATGATTTTCAATTTTTCCTAGAGAAAAACTGCAGTTTATAGTTGTCAGTTACATTTCAAATGGGTTTTGTGTATATGTTGATGAACAGTTTCACCACTATGGATTTCTAATACTTACTCAGGAAGAACAAAAATTGAGTTGCTTGATACAGTAACTGAGTCAAACTAGAACCATTAGTTTGATCTTAGTTTGTTTTCATTCCAGTTAGCAGCCAAAAGGGTGAAACTTTTGTTCTCCAAGGACAAAAAAAAAAATCCAGTGTTATATGCCAAGCTATCATGAGATTATTTTTTTTTAATGATGTTATGCTTGTTTTCAATTAATTATTAATTCCCTGACAGTTCCAACTCTATGTGTTTGTAACTGCTATGTAGCGTTGCCAGGTCTCCAAAATTTGAATAGAGTGAATTTGATCCCTGCTGAGGAACCTCAGGCTGTGTCCCTGCTTGCGAACTGAACAGGACCAGGGAGGAAGTGAGTGTCCCTGGGCTGGCACTCGCTTGGGTGAGCGGTCAGCACCTTCCCTGGCTGGGCCATCAGCCAGCTCCTGACATGCCTGAGCGTGGTTTGAGAGAAGACAGAAGCCAGAGACATCTCTACACAATTACAAATTTGGCAGTGCTCTGTAGAGAGCGGCCCCTGGGCAGGTTTATTTCACTGGCAGTGTTCCTCATACCCTACCTCTTTGTTCTTTTAGGCTTTTTCCCTGTCCACAGGTCAGTTCTGCCCTAGCACATCTGCTCCCCACCACAGATCTTCTGGGCCTTCTTCCTGCATTTGTGGGTCTTTGCTGTCATATCCAGTCTGGTGGGATCATAGAATGGTTTGAGTTGGAAGGCACCTTAAAGATCATATAGTTCCAATCCCCCTGCCATAGGCAAGGACACCTTCCACTAGACCAGGTTGCTGAAAACCTCATCCAACCTGATCTTGAACATTTACAGGGGTAAGGCATCCACAATTTCTCTAGACAACCTGTTCCAGTGCATTACTACCCTCCGTGTAAAGAAGTTCTTCCTAACATCTAATCTAAATCTCTCCTCTTTTTGTTTAAAGATTATTTCCCCTTGTCCTACCACAATCTGCCTTTGTAAAAAGTTGCTCTCCATGTTTTTTATATGCCCCTTTAAGGTTATAATAAGATCTTCCTGGATCCTTCTCTTCTCCAAGCTAAACCCTATCAGCCTGTCTTCACAGGAGAGATGCTCCTGATGCTGCCCAGGATGTGGTTTGTCTTCTGGGCTGTGAGCACACACTGCTGGCTCATGTTCAGCTCCTCATCCATGAGAACTCCACAGGGCTGCTCTCAATGAGTTCTTCTCCCAGTGTGTGCTCATGTCTGGGATTGCCCCAGTGCAGGTGCACCCCCTTGTATTTGGACTTCATTAGGTTCTCATCGGCCCACTTCTCAAGTTTGTCCATGTCCCCCTGGATGGCATCCCATCCTTCCGTGTCATCTGCAGACTTGCTGAAGGACTCCTCCTTGCTGAAATTCCTCCTTTCCATTTGGGACATGAAGACTCTGATTAAACGTAACGACAGGGATACCAGATCCAGAATGGCACAGAGCTCAGAATGGCACCAGGCAAATTTACAGTGCTGAGCTCTGCTGCTGTGGTAGTGCTGAGGTGTGAGCAGCCCCATCTGTCTGGCCTTCAGCAGGACAAACCCTGCTAGGCTGGTTCCTGCTGGCTTGGGACTATCCTCCTGCTCCCACTTTCCTCCATAAACCCTGTTTAGAAGGAGACTAGCTCTTGCCTCATCTTGGCAGTGCCCTTGGCTATCTGTTCACAGAGGGGTAGTTGATGTCCACCTCACCCATATGAACAAAGATGCAATTTCCTTTTCACCTTATCCCCTCAGCCTTGTGAGGCTGGTACAGAAATTTGGGGAACTGGAACACTAAACTGTGGTTCTAATTTTGGCTTGTTAATAAGAAATGTGACACTTAAATGTTGAACCATACGTAAAATAAAACTCTTCAGTGAAATTAACATTTATAATGTACTTAAAGTACTTTCTATTAGTGCTTGTGCTGACATTTGCACAGTCCCAAATTCAGCAAAGAGCTGCAGCACGTGCTGGTAACTAAGCCTGTATGAAGTGCTTTAAAGAAGCAAACATAAATAGCTTCTTCTTTTCTGCCAATTTTAGCATGAAACTCTACTTTAGTTCCTCCAAACAGATGGAAATATCACTGATACTTCCACTCACCCTTGGTCACGGTGTCTGTCACAGTGGGCAAATCAAATAGGGTTGGAAGTCTGTAAGGCTTTCCTGCCAAAGGGTCAGTACAAGGTCAGGACTTGTCCTTGCAGGATTTTCACTTTTTATATAATTAGCTGAAGATTAAATGTTCCTCCCTTCTTCACCAGGATCCAGCTGTGGAACTATGAGATTCCCCTCCTGTTAGGCACAAGAATACTAGGAACCATTAGCATATTAACTTGACCTCTCTGGCAGCTGTGCCCATCACCCATTATTTCAATGTGTCTGACATCTTTTATGTCATGCTGCACTTCACACTGGAAGAAACAAGTGAATATTCATAGAGCAGTATCTACTTAATGTGGGGGAATACTTCATAGAAGCCAAATATCCTCTTACACTTTAAACTCCGTCCATCTGTTGCATAGTTTCTTTAAGATGGTGGAAAATCCATGAGCAGAGTTTTAAGTTCCAGGGCTGGCATTTCCTCCTTCTCACTCCTAGACAGATTTATCACCTCTGTTTCTGTCTCCTCAGAGGAGCAGGCAGGAGCTTTGACCATCTTGGACAACTATTTCACAACTTCTCTCTTAGATTTCCATCCCTTAGAAGAGGTCTTCGACCATATCTGAAATTCAGGAGTTTCATGTTCAGTGCAGGAAAGTCACTTCCCCTATATTCTGTCTCTTCTTCCCAGCTGCAAACTGGAGACAGTGAAGCTAACCAAAAGAGAATGTTTTCAGGCTGATGCTGACATGTGCTACGTGAGAGCTAGCTGTTATAATTTTATTTTTGAAGTCTTATATGACTTTGATGCAGAAGAAAAATCATTACTTATTTTCCGAAAATAGCATATGATCATACTTCAGTAAAATAATGTTTTTGAGAGCAAACTATCTCAATGTGTCTTGTTAGTTATCAAAAATTATCAAATTATCTAAACTAATATTTATTAATTATTTCTTCTCTTACAAATCTTTCCTTAGCAATTGGAACTCTGTCAGAGATTATATAAACTGCACTTCCAGCTGCTGCTGCTTTTTCAGTCCTACTGTAAACTTATTGGACAAGTGCACGAAGTGAGTTCCATGCCAGAGGTATGTAACAAACTACAAAGTCCTATACTGAAAATTCCTCTTTATTTTCATGTTCTTATTTTTTCTTTCTATAGGCTTAACAACAAGGATCACATAATTTCACCCTGACTATAAATCTGCAGGCATACATAATCAACTAAGTCTCTTAATGTCTTGTATTTTTAGTTCGTAGTGTTTACAGGCCTTTTTCTTTAAATATTTTTGGCATGGCACACTCTCACTTTTGACCCAAACAGCTTTTTGGTTTCAGATTAATCCATGTATCTTACTTAAAAAAAAACTTCAGAAGAACAGTATTGTTAGTCAAGTTTATTTTCAGCAGTTGCTTAAAATATGTAACACTTCGAAACATCTTTGAAGTGATCACTTTAAGATGGGTTATTATCATTTAAGGAAAGATTTAACTTACCATTCCACAGGTATTTTTCTCCTGGTAAAGAAGAAGATGTATGTATTTTCAGCTATTGAGGAGAAACAGTTGTTGTACTCTGCTTTGTAAAATAAAATTTGAAGCTATTACATGTATTTTATGATATATTCTATCAGTTTAGAGATGGCCTATAAATGGAAATCGTTATATCAGATGTACTGTTGGAGTGAAAAAGAGTTTGTATACTTATTGTATCTTAAGGATTCAATAAATTGTATGTTGTGAAGGTAGGCTCACAACATACAATGGTTGGTGACTGGGCTGTTCACTTCTAAGAGAAGATGCACCTAACTACTACTAGAGCAGTCTAAGTGTTAGAAATATTTTGTATTCCTTATAATTTATTTCTGTAACTGTATTTCACAGCTATAACTTTGTTAAATTGCTGTTAATAAGGTGTCCCATGGAACTGGGAAACAATTGTACAAAGAATAGTTATTTCACTGTGACATTTGCATATTTTGCTGGAGCATAAGCTTTTACTTGAAGGAAATTCCATTGCTAGTTCATGTGACAGTGGTTATTTTTAGCATGTAGGAGCATGAAAAAGTAAATCCTTGGAAATTATTAGCTTACTAATTATCTATGAATTTTGTGCCATATTAACTTTTCAGCCTGAGAAAGGGTTATACAATTCCCGTCCATCTGTTAATAGTGTCAGATGCTGCATATGTTTTGTAAATAAATATCAGCATCTTGCTAGGAGAAGCACATTTTCTTCAGCTCTTCCACTATGATGTGAAAAAAAGTAGCAAGGGTGAAAAATAAAAGCTTGATTAGATATGCTCCTGCATTTTAGCAAGCCAAAATTACAGCGTAATGTTAAAGGATGCACAAAGATTAAAAAAAAACCTGTAGTTTACATTTTCTCTGTGTTATACAGAGATCAAGAAATGTCTTTGTATTAAATTGGGGTCTTTTCCATGATATGTACATCCAATTTAATAGTAAGGATGAACCTGAAGTACCTACTCCATGTGGGGCTTATGGAGAATGAAAATACCCATCTCTCATTTTTCTTCTCGGAACAGCTGTTAAATATGTCAAGAGAACTGAGTGAGCTGAAGAAAAATCTGAAGGATGCTACTGCTGCAATCGCAGCTGAGCCTCTGACAACAGAATCTGAGCCCACATTCAACTCTACTGAAGCAGCTATTCAGTCCATGCTGGAGTGTTTGAAAAACAATGAACTTGTTAAAGCCGTCAGACAAATAAGAGAATGCAGGTAAGTTTTACTACATCATTCATATTAGGCGTTCATGTTATTAGAAAAGTATGCATTTATTATCTTCCTAGCGAAATGTAATGCACAGGATCAGTATAATTAATTAATTGTTTCACCAAGGTACTGGCTTTTGGACAGGTGTGCCACAAGTAACTATCAAACATATGCTTGCAACAATTAAGATGCTTAATTACATTCTGTAGATCAAAAGTCCTGTGAGGCTCTTAAGAATCTTTTTATTGAGTTAAGAATCTTTTTATTGAGTTAATTCCTTACAGGTGCATGTCATTGGCATGAGCTAACATTCATCCCAGTTTCACTTACACCTATTTGAATGCATTTTCTTAAGCACATTTTTTAGATAATGGAAATTGCACTTTTTTGTGTATTCAGTGTCTGATACCAGAATATGAGTAATGAATGGGTGGCATAAAACGGAGAGTTGCTTCAGGCTTATAAGCGTGTGCAAATCCACTCCTCTTTTAGAGATCTCTGTCACGTAGCTTCTGTCTCTGTTAACAAACCCATAATGAAATACCTGCTCTTTTCCTGTTTCATTGCAGGATTTTGTGGCCCAATGATATCTTTGGAAGCAGCTCTGATGATGAAGTCCAGACACTACTGAATATTTACTTCCGCCACCAAACCCTGGGTCAGACGGGCACCTATGCACTGGTGGGCTCCAACCAGAGCCTGACTGAAATCTGCACCAAGTTAATGGAACTGAACATAGAGATCCGCGACATGATTCGCAGAGCTCAGAGCTACCGGGTCATCAATACTTTTCTTCCAGACTCCAGTGTTTCCGGCACAAGTCTCTGACAGGACCCTTGGGCCCCCTTTCAAGCTGGGAGTGCTGCCCTGGGGGAGTGAGGTGGCTCGATGTCTTCTCAGCCTTACAAAGGTTTGGTCAAACTGTACTCACTCTTGTTACATTTAGGATTTCCTCTAAAAAGCGATGGGCTGAACTTCAAACACGTAGCAATACTGTAAGGACAGAGGCAGCATAGAGCACCGGGGACATCCTTTGTTCTGTGTTGCACAAAAACCAGTTAGCATTTCACTGAGCAACTGCAACTCACTACTGAAGAAGTGACTTCCATTGCATACCAAAGCCTACTACACTGAACAATACTTCCTTTATAGCAAATTAATTTTTGTTTGGCAAAAGTGCAATGTTTCCTTCACAAAATAGTATTTTTTGTTAAAAAAAAAAAAAACTTGTACATTTTTTCCTTTTTTTTTTTTTTTCTTATTTAGTTGAGTGAAAGATGGGCAGAATGAAGCTGGCCACGGAATCTCACAAATGTGTTGGTCAAAAGCTGAGAGCCTGTGTATATGAAACAAACTGTAAACAGCCTATAATTTAATGTACACTGTAATTTGAATATGATTACTGTATCTTAAAACAATGAGCTGCTATGAAGTACATTTCCTAATGTTACTAGGCTACTGTCTCTGAAGGTACTGGATCATATTGCAGAGGTCTGTTCTTAGGCCCCCGTAAGGATCATGAAAGGTCTTGGTAGATTTTTTTTTTATTTTTAATTAAGGACCTTGGCTGCTTTTTACTAGAGGTTTGCTTTTATGAATATATTTATACTATTAAAGGATGGTAGATATAATTTAACTTGCCATTTTGTAGAAGAAAGTCCCATCACAGAGTCAAATCTTTTGAACTGTTAAGCATGCATATTTTTATTTAATATAAATTTTCAGCATAAAGAGTAAAGATATTAACGTGAAATGCAAGTTCTCATGTTAAGTTTGTTCAAAGAGATGTCTTATTTTATTTGTAATGTATATATAAGTCATAACTATGTTTTTTCTTACATTTAACTGCTGTCCAGTGTTAAATGTATGCATGTAAATCTGTTGCACATCTGAGACACTTTTATTCTGATAACTATGTAACTTATTCACAATGTAAATACACTTAACCGTTTTTGTGAAGTAACTTTGAAATTTGGATTAGTACATCCATTTAACTGAAGTATAAAAGTCATATATAGTCACAACACAGTACATGCTTGTTGTGAACATTGTGTTCTTGCCTGAATGTGTACTGTTGCACACGCTATCCATGATCAGCAGCCCCACAACAGATACTTGGCTCCTGGTTTATGCTAAGACCATTCATAGATAATAATGAGAAATGTAACTGCAGCCTGACCAAAAAAACAAAAAAAAAAAACCAAAAAAAAAAAACCTCAGCATGGACAATTACAACAGCAAAAGGAGTCCAATTGGTCTTCCACTAACTGTGAAAACCTCCCAACTTTCTTCTACCCTAAAGAGAATTTTTTACACTATCACAGGTACAGGCATTCAAGAAGGTTTTTTTCCCCTCCTCATTTCAAACATGGGTAGCTTACATCCTTTTCCTTCCTGTTTTGCAGCCATAATCTTCTTCTGGGAGATAGTCTTTGGTTACCAAGCAGCTGTGGTTTTTTATATATACAGTTCACAGAGGCAGGAGGAAGACAGATTTGCATTTATACCAGACTTGATGCTCCAGACAGTTTGCACCTTCCACCCTAGTTCAGTTTGAGTGACAGAAAGAAAAACTTGCTAGTGTAAAAGTCTTACTTAAGCTGAAAACTTTTTTATTGTAGTGTGTCCTGAAGACATCAAAACAAAGTTTACTATCTTTAGGAAATCAAATAGGTTGCTTCCTTACAGCTATACTTTCCTCTTTCATCTAAGAAAGATGAAACTAAGGGGTATCAAACTAGTGCAAACTTTTATGGAACTTTATTTACAGGATGCATACAGTGAAATTACATACTTTAAATTACTATACTTTACAATAATGCCGAAGTCTTCATCCATTATCCAATGCCAGGTCAAAAGCCTTAAGTCAAAACATTGCAACAGACAAAGTGCAAAGAACAAAACAGAAGATGGCACATGGATCAGACAATGTATTTGAAACTGTAAGTGCTATCACAGGACAGCCTTTTGCCTCTACAGCGGCCACAGAGTTCTTGGCGATGAGGTCTCTTGAGATCAATATGTCTCTTCCTCTGAGGGCAAGAGCAACGAGTCTTGGAACAGATCTTAAGGAACAAAGATATGTTAGTAGTAGTAGATCAAAGAGGATGCACTTCACATTATACTAACATTCAGTTTTCTTTAATCACAGCAAAGCACTGGGGCTGATGTACTTCAGAGCTCTTGTGCTAAAAACCCTGTGGATTTAAGGTGAAAGAGCTTTCTCACCCAGAAGCACAAAACCCTACCATACACACAGCAAGCCATAACACTATATGAAAACTGTTTATGTAAGTCATCCAGGGGAGGAAGGAAGCCTACCCTAAGACATTTCCCAAATAACACCTCCTAGTATTTTGATGAAATCCAGTTTTCTTCCAGATAAAGTCAATGTCAAATTCAACAATAATATTAGTGTGTATATATATGATAACATCTGACAGTCTTAATGGAGTACAGTTAACTTACCTGGCACTGGATTGCTTCCACTCGATAGGGATTGAAGCTCTTCTGGCATTTGCGACAGAGCTGCTTGAAGTACACCTGAAAAAAAAGGAAGTTCTGTTAGTATAGAAACTTACTCAAGGTGTTCTGTCCAGGTAAATTTATGCCCAAACATCTCATTTGTCAGAGACTTTATGCCATTCTTATGAGTCTCAGGAGAAAGAAATTACTTGTTAACTACCTTGTTGCTTCCAGAAATGCACCACACATAAGCACTCTCCCATCTGGTCTTGCAGTCTTTGCAGTGGAAATAGCCATACTTCTGCTCCAAGAACTGCAGAGACAAAGTTCACTGAGCAGCACCCTGAGAACACCCAGCCCAGCTCCCTCACGAGTGCTCCCTGAGGATGGTGAGACACTGAAAAAGGTTGCCCAGGGAGCCATACGGAAATATTTGAAGCCTTATTGAGTGGGCCTTTGAGCAACATGGTCTAGTGGGTGGCATCCCTGCCCACGGAAGGGAGGTTGCAACTGGACGATCTTTAAGGGCTCTTCCAACCATTCTGCCACACTTTGAGCCACACATGTGGGATTTTGCAGGTTGGAGGCTCTTCTGCTCCAGGTGAGACAGAGCCAGCCCAGGGCAGGACAGTGACCATGCTGCTCATGAGGTGATTTCTGGCCGCCCTGCTTGAGGGTTCGCCCCCCGCCCATCCCAGCGCACCTGGAAGGCAGCTCTCTGCCTGGGAGCCGCCGTCTCCTCTCGCCGCGTCCCCACCGGCTCCTGCCGCGGCGGCAGCGCGGCCCCCTCCGGGCTCTCCTGCTGCTCCTCGCCGCCGTCCGCCCTGGGTGTCTCCTCGGTGGGCGCTGCCTTCTCCGGGGGCGGCGCGGCGTCGGGCAGCACAAAGAGGCGGCGGTCGGGCGCGGGTGAGTAGAGGGCGAGGCGCCCCGGGGCGCGCAGGGCGGCAGGGCTGAGGGCTCCGGCGGGCGGCAGCGTGCGGGGTCCCAGCGAGCACTGCACGGCCGCGTCGGCCCGCAGGCTCACCTGCACCGCCGCCTCCTTCGTGCTGGCCCGGCGCGGCCGCGGCCCCAGCGCGGGGCCCACCTGCGACAGCAGCGCCTGGAGCTGCGCCCGCCGGTAGCTGTCCAGGTAGTCGGAGGGCAGCGGCGTGAAGGGCCCCCCGAGAAAGGGGCTGATGCTGCCGCTCTTGCTCTGCTTCCAGCTGGGCTGCTTGGCCGCAGTGTCCCAGCCGCGGCCGACGGCGGGGCTGCTCCTGAAGTTCTGGTACGTGCTGAAGGGGGAGCAGACAAAGCTGTCCATGGTTATCGCCGCTGAAGGGTCAACCCTACCTGTGCCCCTGCCCTGCTTTTATCTTACCTGGGGAGCTGATGATTGCTAATTGATGGGGAAAGTGGGGCCAGCTGGGGGAGCGGGAGCTGATGGCAAGGAAGGCCGGCCGGCCTCCCTTCCTTGTGTGCCAGACTATACTGATGAAGAGATGTCATTCAGCCACAGCTGGAAAACCACGGCCTGCATAGCGAGGAGCAGCCTGCTTGCTCACAGTTCCTTCTGCTCATGGTCTGAAAAGAAGGAAAAGGGGGTTTGGGAAACTTAACAAAGTCCAGGTAAACTGGGTGTCTCCCGGGGTGCTGAGCAAAGAATTCAGGCAATTACATCTCTGAAAAGAAGGGTTTATCAGTATAAAAAGGTAACAGCATCCTCCTTGTTCCATTACTTTGGGATTCTCTACCTGGAACTTTTTCTATCAATGGCTTTAGGAAAAGATGGAACATTCTTGTGTGTACAAACTGAAGTAAGGGAAAGAAGTGGCTTAACACCTGTATAATGAAGCAAGTGTTAGCAATATGAGCAAGTAATAAAAGCACATGCATATTAGACTAATAGTCCTTCTTCCACAATTATATCACTTTAGTTCAATTTTAAGATAATATAGTTAAAATAATGTAATTAAATCAACCAAACTGTGTATGTAAGCCTTTAGAGACTGGAGAACTCTTAAATCCCTGAAACTGCTGTGATATGAAATCCTTTCTTTGCATGACTCCTCACCATCTCTATAAATGCATTGCTTTTTAAAATTAAATGGGCCAGCAAGAGAGAGGCTATAGGAGACCTGATAGGGATGATGTCTTTAAATCTTCACAGTGTATCTGATGCTGTCAAGTGTCTGAGATAAATCAGTAAGAAACAGCATTTTTACAGGACAGAAAGAGGTTAAGATTCAGGAAACACCTTAATCATAATTAAAAGAAACGTGTGTCAAGGCTCCACATTGTGCTTGGGTTTCCAAAGCGCTATTGGTATCAACTCAAAGCAAAAAATAGGGTACCAAGATGGCCAAGTTAAAACTTAATGACTGCAACTTAGTGGCTGCAAAAATACTAAGTTTTGAAGCTTTGGGAATGGCTTCAATGGGGATGGAAATCAAATTGGAAACTACATGCCATTATTTAAACCAATAGTCTGGGTTCCTCTAATTTGCTTTGCAAAGAAAGTTACTACACCTCCATGCTTTTCTCCAGGGTTAGAAATGAAAATTTCTTCAAAGGAGGAGGAATGTGGAAAATTAAGGTACAAGAAACTGACAAAAGTGACAGATGACTAAGTAGGTGACATGATAAAACTACTCAGCATAAGGACTAGTGTGGAGAGGTAGGAAGAAACCTCTTTATGGCACAAGAATAGATGAACATCACACTAAAATTAAGATGGCAAACTCAAAGTTGGTGGTGGAGAGAGTGTTCCACTCATCTTGAAGTTGTTCCATAGCCATAGCCAAGAGTTTAATCAGGAGACAAAGTGGGAATGGACATGTACGTGGAGGACAGTAAAATTCTCTTTATTGGAACGTCAACAACCATTTCATGTGTCAAGGCCTACAAAAGCGGCTGGGGCTTGCACAGGTCGCGGCACTTGCCCACGGCCCTGCCCACGTGCTGGGAGCCTCCCAGAGCCTTTTCCCGGGAGGTCGGCGTTAGCTGCTGTTGCCCAGCAACGCGGGTCCTGTCAGCCCTGGATGTGCTACTTCACCCCCTCGCCTCTACACGCGGGAGTGAAGCTGCTGGCGGCCGTCCCGGCTCAGGGCACGCTCCCTTTCTGTACCGTGCGGAGTCAGCCTCGGGGGAACAGCCCTTACAGCGGGCAGGCCGGCGCGGCCCAGGCGGGGCTGGTTCGCCGCCTCCTTGCCGGGAGGTGCCGCGGCGGAGGGCGGGAGCGGCGGATGCTCCCGGTGCGCAGGCGCGGGGCTGTGTTGGCGCCAAGCTTCGAAGGGGGCGGCGGGGCTGGCAGTCTGCGCTGCCCCCTCATCCCTCGCCGCCTTCCCGGCTCGCCCGCTCCCCTGCGTGAGGCGATGCTGCGGCCGCCAACCCGCCCGAGGCGCCGCCGGCAGGTAACGGCCCCGCGAGTGGCTCGGCCCTGCCGCGGGGCTGCGCTGAGCCCGGCCAGTGTCACTGCCGCCCCTCAGGGGTCCCTCCCTCTCCTCACAGCCCGCCGGGGGTCTGTAGTCACCGGGTGTGGGGAAGGAGGGTTTGGGCCTGTCCCCGGAGACCCCGCGGTGACTCGGCGGGGCTGCACAGGCCGCGCTGCGTGTGTGGGCATTGCCCGGGAGGAGCTTCCCCTCACGGAAAGCAGCGCGGACTGGTCAAATCGCACTTTCAAAATGTACTGCTGAGGCAATGTGACGTTCCTCAGTGTTCTGTCTCAGTGCAGCCCGTATCCTGTTTTAAAGCGCCCGTGTTCCCCGTGGTTTTGGTAAGGCAGCGTGTGTAACACGACTGTCTGTGGGAAACAGCTCTTACTATGGAAGGCATAAACGTGTTAAACGGTGAAATCTCACTATGGGCTTATTTATACATATTTTTTAATAAACTGTGAAACTGGCAGTGTCTGCTCCACTTGAAAACAACTTTGAATCAAATTATTGACATGTAAATTGTAATGGTTGTAAGACTATATATCTGATAGTTCCATCCTAATACATGGTAGTGAATGTGGGGTTTTGATTTGTGTTTAAAATACCTCGGAAGTAGCCTGCCTATTCCATCTTGGTTTTCTCCTGTATTTGCTGAGTGTTTTCATTATCTCTGGTATAATTCCCTATGCTCTTGTCTGTTGTTTTCCCACCATGTTCATCATTGAGGTGTTTAAATGCTCACATCACAGTCAAAGCTAAACAAGCTGGGCTGTGGCACACCACAAAGTGCAGGAAAGCATGCCTAAGACATTCAAACAGCAGTGAATGAAAGTGTTCTCTTCCTTCTCAGGCTTTTCAACTGTTCCAGTAATGTAATGAATAAGAAAATGGCTTGCAAACCTGTGGAAAGACCAACTTTCTTTGAAATATTTAAGGCACAGTGCAGTGAATCAGGTACGGCTTATTTGAAGTAAATAATTCTTATTAGGATTGCTTTTTGGGCACCAGTATTTTATACACATTTGCTGTATGTTCCACAGGAAAGCTTTATGCGATTTGTTAGCTGCTGTTCTTGCCCCAAACCTGTATTTCCTAATACCAAGATGTCTTCTAATTTTTATCTGTTGTTCTATATTTTTCCTTGATGTATGCTTAGTTACTTTTTGTACTTGCTTTTTTCAGAGTTGTCACCTCTATACATACCCACATGCAGACCAAGCTTAGCCTTTTTGCTAAATGCACCTGTGCTAGTTAGTAATTTTAAAAGGAACCTATTTAACTTGCCAGTCTGAGCAAAACAAGAGAGACTCTAAAAGCCAGGGTATACTTGCTGAATACTTGCTGAATTCAGAAAAACCTGAATGTTTTTCTGGTCCTTTGGTTATGTTGTTAATAGTCTGAGAATTTGGGCAGACATCCCTTTATATTTTGTGTTTATCAGAGTTCAAAGCCATCTAGAAACAAATAAACCAGAAGTATGGCAGTGGAAGAAGCAATGTGTTTTGCTGTTATCATTTAAATGCCTGGTGTATTTTCTCATCCTCCATGGAGGAACCTTTTTCCTTTTCCATGCAGTTTTATGTATGCTTTGCTTCATAGATTTAGGACCAATCAGTCTTAATTGGTTTGAAGAACTCAGTGCAGAAGCACCTCCATATGAGCCCAAATCATTTGGAGAGGTTGATGGACCCTCTGGCTGGCTTGATCAAACAGCTTTTAAAACTCCAAGGACAAAACCCTCTACATACAGTCAGCTGGCATCAACCCCACTGCTCTTTAAAGAACAAAATGCAATATTGCCACCTTATTCTTCTCCTGAAAAAGAACCAGATCAGAAAAAAATAGGAGCAAGTGAGTAACTTTTTTCTTTTTTTTTACCTTTTGTTGCAGCTGATGATCATTAATGTAATAGATAATGCTACTGCAGGAATTGTGTGACTAAAAAGCTTATTTAGTAATCTTCTGGAGATCATCTATAGAAATGCAGAATTAATCTTAACAGTGAATTCAGCTTTAGATAAACTAATAGTGATTAATAAGCAAAATTCCCTGTATAAAATATACTGTTGTAGTCCAAACAGTCTAAATATTGTTAATGAGGGGATGTGAACTTATTAGTATAACCTCTTGACTGCAAATCAGAGTGAATTTTTTCAACAGTCTTACTTCTGTTTTATGCCAAAGTTTTGAAGCTTTTCAAGGGAGAGAATCATCCTTATAATGATGAATTGAGAGGCAATCTGTAGGGCACTCCTTAACCTTTCTTGGAAAGTTTTAGAAGCACCATTTCTTTGAGTTACTAAGATTGTAAGTTATAGAAAAAATAACATCTTTCCATTTGGAAAAAAAAAAAAGGGAATTTTATGAGGTACTTCTCATACATTACTTCCAAATCCCAACTATGTCATGGGAGTATGTGCCACTCTGCTCCTTCCTGATGTACCCACCCTTCTTGGACAGCAAGAAGAATCTTTTCTATGGAAAATGTATGCAAGGTTGTATGTAAAAATCTCTTCTATGGAAGAGTATTTAACATCGTTCCTGAGTATGTAATTGCTGTGTCTGTGTCCTTCTGATTAGCTTTTCTAACCAGGTTACAGACACACACAAGATTCCCTTCATCATCAGAATTGTTCTTAGATCCTGAGCAAATTCTGTGAAGGGTTAGAGCTGTGCTGCAGTTCAAGTGTACTTTATAACACTTCCATGGAATATTGTAACTGTCTTTGTTTTTCTGAAGCTCTCTGCTGAACTTCTGTTTGAGAACATGTTTCTTCTAAATGTAGCTATTTGTATTTTACAGTGTTAAGTCCCCAGGGAATTCTTGGTTTCAGGAATTTTATTTGGCAGTTTCATAAGTGGCAAAGAAAGGAACCTTATGATTGTTTATTTCAAAATGGTCGGTTTTGCTGTGCATATGTGCAAAGTTCACATGTGGCTGCCTGAAATGTTCTATTTTCTGGGTTAGAGCCAAATGGCTCTTGTGAAAACAAGATCCTGGATAGGAGCTGATGGATTTCATACGTTGGTATGGCACTGGGATGCACCTGTGCTGTGCATATGAGCCCAGGAACTCAGAAGCAGAGAGAAATGCACAAACTGAAGTGTAATTTCTGATACTAAGGTTGTTTGGAAACTTCAGAGTAGAAATTCCTTTTAGTAGGTGCTTGTCCATGTAAGGGTCTCACTGTTCAGAGGAATTTGCTACTTTGGTGGGAGCACTCTCTTTTGCTTGGAGATGCTATGCAAAGATGCTGTTGACAGTGTGTTGACTCCAACAACAGTTCTGGAAATAATTTTTGCTTTTCGCTGCTTATTTGAATCAATAAGTGTATGTCTTAGTAAATTTGAGGGGAAGTTGCACAAACCTGTGTTTGCATGTGTTGTATTTTTGCTAAAAGTAACTTCTGCAATGACAAGAAAGGCACAATGCAGTACAGTAAAACCAAAATGGAATATGTCGCTTGATTAATACCAAGTGAATAAAGCAATATAATTAGGGGTCTTCTTGGATGTGCATTTGAAACATGTTTAGTATTGTTTGGGTATAAAATTTGAACATAATTTAAATACTAGAAGAGAAATTAGGATTGGGCCTTTTGTTTTGTTGTTGTTGGTTGGTTGGTTGGTTTTTGGTTTTTTTGTTATTTTGGTTGTGTTTTTTTGAAAGCTTGGCTTTAAACCTCAAAATTAAAACTGTTACCTGGAGTTCTGCAAAGTTGTGCAGATGATTATATTCTGTGTTGTAGATAGAGAGAATTTGATAAGCCCAAGTTACACAAGAAGAAAAATAGACCAAGAAAATGAAATACTTGCTTCTCCTCCTGGTATCTTCCACAACTGCTTCACTGCTAGGTATGCTAAATATGTCAACACAAATAGAAAATAAGCTGGACCTTAAGCAAAAAGCAATGTTTAACCCACCATATTTGACTGTTCAACTTTAAGAGCAGTGAATAATCTTGTATGTCTGATATGTTTATGATATTTGTTGGTTGGTGAGTTAAAAATAAAAGACCTGCTAAATTTGAGAATATCCTTGCTTTCAGATGATCTTTCTTCCTATTTTTCTACTCTAACAGCTGGAATACATAATTTTTTTAACATTATTTCAGCTTTCCAGGTCCAAACATCCAAAGAAAGAGTAGTAGTGATGTATCATGTGCTTCTCAATTAGTAAAGCTATTTGTAATATTTACTGAGATTTCTTTATTAATAATAGCCTTGATTTTGACACTTAAATGTCTGTATTTCAGATAAATGTTATCAAAGTACTCACATTGATTATAGGAAGAGTTAAACTAGTTCTTTAATTGCAATCAGTTAAGCCAATTTCCCTAGTTTCATACAGCATATTGTAAAACATGTGGTTACATTGAAATTTATTACTTGTCTTATAAATCATCACTGAAAATTAAAATATTTCTTGAAAGAAGTATTTTACAGTTTATAGTAGACTTATGGTAATGTTTAAAATATTGACTGATGGTTAGGAGAAATCTGTGTTTTATCTAGTCAGGGAAGTAACCATGGCACAAAGAAAAGAAATAATGGAAATGGTAACATATGTAATGTTTGAAATATTCAATTATTTTAAGAAATTCAAGTGAAATTAATATTTTGGTTTTAATTTTGTTTTGCAGTCCAACCATTTTAAAGAATACTTACAGAACACCTCAGAGAAATAATATCCCTGGTTTGTATCTTCACTTTTTGGTTCTACAGAATATTTTACATCTCTAGACAAAAATCCTCATCTTTTAGTTACTGTTTAATGTCCTTTTTACATAATTTATTTTTAGGACCATATGGAAGCTTGTTTTGCACACCAAAACTTTCAGAGGTACAGATTTCATTCTTGCATTTTGTTTCCTTTTCCTGCATTGTACATTTAGAATTTTTCATAGAAGTTATATATATGACTTTTAAATGTATTTCTAGGTCAGAACTCCGAAATGTATTTCTGAAAGTCTGGGAGCAGAAGTGGATCCAGATATGTCCTGGTCAAGTTCTTTAGCCACACCTCCTACCCTTGGTGAAACAGTGATAATAGGTATTTCTAAAAATGAGCAATTGCTAAGGGTTTAGAACTTCTGGTTTCTGGAAGTTCACTCAGTATGAACTGTTTGTTTTTTTAGCTAAAAAAAGACAAAATTCTTACAGTGATTATTAGTAGGTGCCTTTAGATAATGCAGCTCTAAACAGAAAACTTTTCTGAAGTTTTCTTCCTTTATCTGAGGGGTTAGGGAATATAAATTTAGAAATAACACAGCAAAGCATATAAAGAAGATTACATATGTTTGCTTTGCCCTATCGCAAAACTAGAAATTATTGGGCTAAGTTAAATGGGTTTGTTTATGAAGTGTAAGAAGATGGCCTGCTGAGCAAACCTTCGAGCTACAGCACTGTCTTCAGCATTTTTAGCCACTCTCACTGTGCCTGCCATCCTGTCAATCCAGTGAGACAGACTTGGATACTCATCCAGTTTGAGACCTGAGCTCCTGGGTTCATATTTCCCAGGTTGTTTGGACGGGGCAATTCCTGGAGCTCATGTACTGCACAGCTGCACAAACAGCTGTTTCAGCAGAGCTGTAAATGAGAATGAGTGGGTGATAATTGCTTCTGTGGTAATCAACAGTGATGATAAACATCAAGCCTTAGCCTAAGGTGTTGGTGAAAGTGAGATTTCATTAGCATATGATAAGCAAAATGAAATTTGACTCTATGTTTTGTTGATGAAAATTCTTGAGCAAATGGAAAGACCTGGATGTGTCTCCTTATTGTTCTTTTTCATGTTAAACTACCACTATATAAAGCATATTAAGAATGAATTCTAGGACTGGGAATCTCCTTTGGAATGCAGGGGGTGGTACTATTCACAAGGCTGTTGAGTTGTATCATTTTGGGTGTTCTTTGGTCCAGAAAGGTGTGAGTTGAAAAGAAGGGCTGGGGGAAGTATCCATACCTTAATGATGATGTTCTGGGAGCTGTGGTTTGAGCTCTCATTCTCCCATGTCTTGGATAAGCCTAGTATTTTATAATAGTGCTATTATACTCTCTGCCTTCTGATACATATGGAAAGAAAGAGCCACAACACAGAACCTAGATGCCATGTCTATGAAGCATTTTAATATACTACTCTTCAGGCATTTTAAAAATAAGGTTCACTTTCTCCTTTTGTAACAAAAGTGAAGATAGTACTGCTGTTTTGGGAGGAAGTGGGGGAAAAACCCAAATTCCTGAAAGGCTTAAAGATCTCATCCAGATCTTTGGACAGAAGCAAATGGGAAGTAGTGTCATGAATAACTGCTTGAAAGGGGAATGGCAGTGCTGTTTCAAGGCAGTAACTGGTGGTAGCTGGAGACATAGCAGAAGCCATAATCTGTGATTCGGGGTGGTTTGTGCTGTTACAAAACAGTGTTTTGCATACTGTCCTTCAGCCTCAACTATATGACTTTTCAGATAGAACTTTTAGTTTTTAGTAGTTTATTTACAGATTTGAGTGGAATTTAAAATAATCCAGTGAAAACCCTCCTAAAACACAGCTGTGTTTGAACACACTCAGCAGATCACTCAGGAGAAAATAAATTGACTTGTCTGTCTTTCTTCTAAAGCTAGAGAGAATGATTCTATTTCTGAAGCAAAGAGACAGGATGGAAAGGCTGATACAGTAAGTAGTTCTAAGAGCTATGTTGTTCTTTAATTTCAGTTAAGCTATTTGGTTACATCTTTACATTCGTTGAGCCAAGAATAAAAAATTCTGTTGATTTCATTTTAAGCTTTCCTGTCTGTTTTTAAAAAAAGTTACTGCTCACAAGACTAAATTTGCAATACATGGTTGTAGAATGTATTCTCACAAATAACCCTCTCTGAGGAATATTTTTTGTTATGCTTATTAAATAAAACCAAAGCAACCACTGCCCCCCAAATCACTTGGCTTCAACAGCACTCAGTATTATTTCAGAGAGAAATCAAATCTAGGAATTATGTTACTTATCTGAAGATTGGTTTGTCTGGTTTTTTTCCCACCTCCGTCAAACTTTTGAAAGTTATTCTTTTGGAACTGTACAACTTCTTGCTCTCAACTACTACAATCAAGAGTTGAAAGTGAGTATTAATTTCAATCCTTGAATAGTGGTAGGAAGAGTTCTTGCATAACTAGAGTTTGACTCTTTGTATATGAAAGCTGAATGATTACTGAGACTGAAAACCAAGGATGGCGCTAAAAGGATTCAATTACAAATTTAAGTTTGATCCTTAACGACCTGAAACTTCACAGTTAACAAACCGTTACAAGTGAAAATAAGCAAGATGTCTTTGTCCTTCCCCATATCTCCTTTGTTCCCTTTTTGAGAGGATTACAGTAAACTGCTGAACTTCACTGCCCTTAAGGTGACTTTAGAATGGAATCTGATTTGCATAAAAAATGGGGATTTTCTCTTTATTTGTTTTTTCATGTGTACCTGTGAAAATGTTACCTTTCATTTTAAGAGATGGAGCATTAGTCAGGTACTGCAGTAAATGTTTTGAGTTCTGTCCTTGACTGTTACAGTGACACTTACTGGTACATAATGTAACAGCTTTTGTCTTTGATTTACAGATTTTGCACAACTGTATTTCCAAGCATGATAAATGTCCTCGGATAAGTGATGCAAGTATGCTGTCTGTACCAGAGGCAGTAAAGCTAATTGCTGAAGATGACATCAGAGGTTTGGGTATGCATTGATGCTTTACCTAATGAGTATTCAGTGAAACAAGGCTTTGGATAAAACTACATTCTGTGTTTTGGGCTGTTGCTATGTCTGGTTTGTTCTGCCAACTGTGTACTCCCAGTCCCTGAATTGATTTAGCCTTAAAAAAGGGAGTGTCTCTTGAGTCAGTGAATTAAATCATTGTCCCGGTTAAGCGGTGAAATTTGGGTTACAGTGCCACTGGACAAAAACCAGATTAATATTGTGAAGTGTGTTCACTGCAGCTAAAGAGGTGAGACTGTGGGAGAGCTGAGACAGAAAACTGGTGCAGGCTCAAGGGGGAGCAAGACTACTGCTTCTAGCTATTGAACAGGCTTAACTTTACCATGAAGTTTCATCCCAGCACTCACTATTCTGTGGTGAGCTTGTTTTTCAATCTTTATGTATCATTTCTTCATTTACTTCACCTGTTCAAAATAGATAGTTCAAAATGTGACATCCTTTTGGAAAAAGAATGTTTTTTTTTAAAATGGATGCAGAAAATACACAAGACAAGGGGAAAAATATTTTCATTCCATGCTTTTAAATCATATTAGTGAACAAGTGAAAGTGTAAATTCCAGTGGAAGGTTTTTTGATTTTAGTTGCTAAATGATGGCAGAAGGGGAGATTATTACCAGAAATTTGTTCAGCATGCATGGGTATAAAAGGGTTCTGTAGGGATTCACACTGGCTAGACAAGACAGTATATCCTTAGGATTTTGTCTCCTTATCTGAATTGAATGGCCTGCCCTAAAAATAATGTTTTCTGGTGCGTGTAAGAATTGTGAAAGAATCAGTTTAGAATTTGATAAGGAGGGCTGAGAATGCTAGCAACAGGAAGCATTGTTGATTGCAGAGTGATACAGGCCTGCTGTTTTTATACTGTAGGTTCAAATGTGCTGAAAAAAACATGAATAAATGTATTCAAGTAATCTGTAATTAGCAAAATACTTTTAAAAATTAAGGATAGATTGGTCTGTGTTCCAGTAGTATTACATTGGATACTACAGCGGAGAAGATCAGTTAAAACAGTGGCTGAGAAAATTAAGAGGGAGAGAAAGACCATTTGTCTTAGAGTTCAAAATAATTTGCAAATGCTTCCCTTTTCCTGTGTCTTCCCTTTTGATAATAGTTATGCCGTGTAATAAAGGACACTCCACATCTGTAGCTTTCAGATGTTGGTTTTCTCTGGAATACTGTTATATGATCATAAAATACAGTAAGTTTTATTAGGTATATGTTTAGTTTCAGTTAAAGAAAATAAGATCATAATATATCAAATCATCAAATAATACCGCCCTCCAGTGAGTTTAGAAGTCAGAAGTAATTTCCCTGATTTTTATTTTTCCCTGGTATGAGATTATTCACTGCACAGACAGTATCTGCACAGTCTTTCAGATAATCTTTGTTTTCTTTAATCCTAAAAAATAATGTCTCCTGTTTAAGAAAAAACAAATAAGCTGTGTCTTTTTAGAAAGCTCTACTGACAACTTATCACAGGATGAAAGGATATGGACACAGAAGCTGTTTCAGAGGAACCTACTTTAGTAAAGGAAAATGACCTACCTGTACGCTCAGTCTGTAGTGTTACAGTTTCTTCTTTTTGAGATCTCATTTACCACTCAGGAAAAGAATAAAGAGAATGAGTAACTTCTGTGCCTACAACTTCAGCATCAACCTAGATTGGATGTATTGCAAATAATTGGTCTTATGTGAGCAAGTACTGGGAAATCTTCTATGGACTTCCAAATGGAAAATCTTTTGTATGTTATGCTATTTAAAAGTTCTAGTAGGGGAAGTTATAGAGTTGTAAGTTAAAGAAATTGTACCTAAAAAGGCTACTGGAAGAAGTTAAGCTATTGGTTATGGGCCTAAGGAAAGCAGAGGACTGTGGTGTTTTCCTGGTACTTTGTTATAATTTCTGTGATATGAAAAAGCCTTAAAAAGTACTCTGTAAATGAAACCTGTTTTTGAATGTGTACTGTTCTGATAACTGGGCCTCATTCCATACATTTGAGAAAGTAATATTTTTATTGGGCATGTATAAGCTCTACAAAGTAGATTTTGGGTTATTTTTTTATCCATTGCATATTATTTCTAAACACAAAAAATTCTCATTATTTTTCTAATGTTTGTGGCAATCATGGAACTACTTAAAAGCTTCCTAGTCAATTAGAAGATTGGGAGTATTTCTAACTCTTTCTAGATACTGTACTATTTTATATTATAGTAGAAGACAATTTAATAAATTCATCTTTGTAGAACAGTTTCTTTAGCTGCCAGCTGTAGATAAAAATAGGCAACTTCTTAACATTTCTGGTACCTACCATCAGGTATAAATTTTGGAAGAAAAAAATCAATATATTTACCTTGTCAAATTTACTACTTATTCTCTGTCTGTAGAGGGAAAAAAATACTGGTTTGAGACAGCCAGGTTTCATCTTGGCATCCTTAGTCCCTACAGAACTTGGGAGGCCAGGGTGTTACATGCATTTCCTTTGCCTCCTGTTTCCTCTATCAGCTGCTTACATTTTTTATCAACTCACTCCTGAGTAAAGGTAATGACTATAAAATTGAAAGCTCTGTTTACCAATACTTTTCCCAAGTTATTTCCTAAAGCTTATTTTCTTCTTTTCCTCTCTCTATCTTCTCTAAACTCTTTAGAGTCGGAGGTGTTAGATGGCTTACTGGGTGAGATGGATAGCTTTGAGGACACATTCAACATGCCAGCTGAGCCCAGTGGAACTCTTCTGCTGATGCCACATGCTCTGGATGCAGTAGAGAAATACGAGATAAATCCAGATAAAACACAAGAAAAGGGGGTTGTTCCCTCTCAGCAGCCTAATGGAAGAAAGAATGGCATTTCACAGGAAGTCAAAACAAGTAGCTGGACCGAAAACAGCCACTGTACTCAAGTGAACTGTTCTTTACTCCGAAACACCAGTGAAGATACAGGGGATGGTAAAGATGGCTGTTTAATAGGACAGCAAAAAGACTTGGAGTCTCTTAGGAACACAGGAGATGTGCATGATTATAGAACACACAAGTCCTTTGAGAATGAGAAGTCTGTGAAAGCAGGGGTGCAGTCTCCATCAAGCCAGTGGTCTCAACTGAATCTTTCTGATCTTGATGTAACTCACCTGGAGATGTCTGTATGTAGCTCTCCACCCTCCGACTTACGTAGAGAGAATTTAGAAGAAAAGTCATTACTAATGGTCAAGGATGATGCTATGGAAACATCTTTACTGAACTCTTCAGGCTTGATGAAAACACAAAAGCTGTTGAGTGTCGATTTCTCAGAAAAATGCTATGAAATGAAAAACACTGAAAATAACGCAACATCGGAAATAACTCCAGTAAAATCTGTGTCATTGGGTGTTCAAGATCCAGAGTTAGTAAAAGGGTGTGCAGCTGAGGTTTCCAAAACGAGCTTCTTAAACTGTAATTCTTTATTAATTGAACATGCAAATGTCACAGAGTGTTCTGTAGTCTGTGGTGGCAACTTTTCCAAGCATTTAAAAGCAACTTCTAAATCTGTTGTACCTGATGTTCTGTCTCACCCAGTTGTGTGTAGTGCCACATCTTCAGATAACTGTGATGACTTACACTTAATAAATAGTGAAAATACTCTTACAAAGTCTGGTTTTAAAAACCTGAAGATGTTACCCAGCTTGAGAAAGAGATCTAAGAACTTTATTTATAGACTAAATAATACTTTACTCTATCAAGAAGAAAAAATACAAAAAGAAGTTACCTCTGAATCACCTATTCATACTGTATTACCACATTTGGAATCTGATTCATATGAATTTAGAGGCTGTCTGGTGGCCAGTGATGTTGAGCAAGGTATATTATTAAGCTTTTCATCATTTCTGGAGGATTCATTATTTGTTATGAGCCTTTCATATAAATGTTTCAGATAAAATCATGTAAAATCTTGGGTTTCTGGAAAAGTAGCTGGGCAATTGGGAATCAACATATGGGATTGGTCTGTTACACAGTGATAAGGATAGCATCATTTTCAAGTAATCTTGTGCTAACTTTTCTCATTACAGGTTAGTTTCTGGAATAGAAACTTCCACCCTGAGCCATTATGCTAATTGACGAGCTTGGTTATCTTTGTCAATGATGGTTTTACATCCATAATGTCGAGGGCCATTTTGTCTGAGTTGGTAACTTCTAAGCGATCATGAAGAATGTTAAAGTTGTATGGGTTTTTTTCCTAGAATTAGGTGCTTTAAGACCATATATCCATCTCTCCCAAAAGCATAAAATATTTTAAAAAACAATATAATGAAAGCGAGCACATGCTTCTATTTTTAGAAGCTGTTGTTCTTGCTAGAAGAATTACTTTAGGAGTTGAAGTACTTTAAATTTGAAACAAATCCTTACGTTGAGACACAAAGAGATGAAGCCCACCTTCTCAAATTCCATTACAACTAAAAATTTATTTAGTGTTTTTTACCTGGTAGCCTTAACTGCAGCCAAATCTCATTAGAATATCATTAGGTTAAACAGACCTCCAGCCTTGCCAAGGCATTTGCATTTGAAAACAAAAGTGGTACTTCGAGTTCTGCTGTTGAGCTTGTGTAGAAATTATCTAATCCGCCAAAATTTTATGAAAATCTGAATCTACATTTGTTTCAATACATTTATTCATGTTTTTCTCTGTAATGTCTTGTCTTGTAGACCACTTTCTTCCTGCTGAGAGAAAGCATTTGGAATCAAATACCGGGACAAAGAACTTGAGCACTTCTGCTTTAAAAAATGATATAATTGATAACTCATCTGATAATGCCTTCAGTGGCAGGCTGAAGCAACAAGACCTGAGAGACTTGGGAGAAAATGCAAGAGAGGAACAACCTGCTACATCAATAAAATGCCTGGAAGTATCTAATACACTGAAAGAAGACACAACCAATTCTTTAAATAGTGAGATTGTTTTAAATTTAAAACGTAAAGTTCTGACTTCGGCATGCCTAATGGCAAGAAAGCGTTCCAGATTTCTCCCTAAAAGCTGTGCTTTAGGGAAAGGTGAAGAAGATAAGGATATGAGTGCTAAAGTGAATGATGGAGCTGCTGTACCTCAGAGCCCAAAAGAGCTTGGGTCTTCTCACAGGGGCAAGGAACTCTTGGTTGATATTCAGGATGAGACTACATCTGTGACAAACAGCAGTTCCGTTAATACATTGTGTCAGATCAACTTTGGCATAACTGGAGTCAGTAGTGACTGTTGCAATAAATTATCACCCAACAAAAGGAATGCTACAGAGCAGAGGTCAGGAGTTGACTGTAGAGAAGTACACAGACCCATGGGAATAAACTACTCAGAAAATGACAGTACTGGATTAAAACGGGGGGAGAAAACAAATGCAGCTGCCTTTTCAGAGGATGTAGCCAACAATGAAGACCCAAAGCAAGCTGAAAACAGCAAAAGCCTTCAAGCAGCTGCACTCAGTAATGTAGCTGTAGACATTTCTAAAGAATTATTAGATTGTGTAGATAATTCTTTAAATGAAGTAATGTCTGCAGAAGATAAACCAGTAGCATCTATGTATTCCAGCAAAAAGCCAAATAAGAACTTAAAGTGTAAAGGGGAATCATCAGGGGATCTTAATGCATGCAGTTTGAATCTGGGCTTCAGTGGCTTTCAGACTGCTTCCAATAAGCAGATTAAATTCTCTGAAGCCAGTATAGCAAAAGGCAGAATGCTGTTCAAGGATATTGAAAATGAATGCTTTGAAGCCTCTTCCATGGAAAGAGTCAGAAACTTTTCACATCAAGTTAAAAAGGAAAATACATTATTCTCAGATTCAAAAAGCAGGTTGGGCAGTAATTTACCTGATTCCTCAGATTCACAGGCAAGTTTTCTTGAGCCCAGGCATACACAGTTTACTCCACATAAAGTTGGCTTGTGTAAAAGCTTTCCTAGAACCCCACAGACCTTGCAAGAAGCAAATCAAACCTTGACGGCAAGCCAAGAAGCTGAAATTGCTGAACTTTCCAGTATCTTGGAAGAAACAGGTAGTCAGTTTGAATTTACACAGTTTAGAAAGCAAAGTAATACAATACCAAGTCATGGCTTGCAGCAATTAGGAACTGTAGAAACACATGAAACAAGGAATGTAGAAAATATTTCTGAAACAAGGAAAGATATGGAGGTTTGTAGCACTTTTAAATCAGAAAATCAAGTAAAAAATGACAAGTGTACTCAGGAGGAAGACACAAATGAAGACTCTGAATTGGTGGAAAATGAGAAAGAAAATGCAGTGGTTTTCCACAAAAATGACAAAAAGGTTACTTTTACTAACTTAGACATAAATGAAAGTAGAAGATTTGATGAGAGCTTTCCCATAGCTAAGCAGGACAGCTTTTCTAATTTCATAGGCTTTACTTCAGCTGCAGGTAAAAAAATAAATATTTCAAAGGCAGCTTTGAGCAGGTCTGCAGAGCTCTTCAGAGACTTGGATGATGATAACTATTTGTTTAAATCTTCTGAAACTGGTACTAGATGTCACAATTCAAATGGATCTGTGTCTTCTAACATTAATTTTTTCAAATGCCTGACAGAAGAAAGCAAAGTAAAAACTGTTTGTGTTTCAGATTTCAAAAGCATGAATGCTGTTTCCCACACAGGTTATGTATCCTACCATGCACAGAATAAAAATGAGGAAAATACTAGTGCAGCATTCAAGGAAAATATGGAAAATAAGGCAAAAATATCAGTAAATAATAGTGAAAATGTTAGCTTTGGTAGTATTAACATTATCAACAGCCTATTATCCACTAAAAATCATAAACAGAATTATAAAATTTCTGAACAAATTTTGAATCGAGGAAATGATGAAGGCAATTTGAAAGACAACTCATTAGATGTAACATGTCTAGAAGATGCTGTTATGACTGCAGAAGAGCACAGTTCAGATACGTCATACAAAATGGAAAACCAGTCTCCTAAGCAGACAGGAGAAGACAGAAAGGAAGATAAATGTTTGTCACCAAAACTTCAGACTCCAGCTGATGGTGGTATATCCATTCCTGATGCAGCTTTGGATCATTCTCTCCCCTTGTTCAGTGTACAGTGTGGAGAAGGAGATGTAAATGTTTTGGAGAATTCTGATAAAGAAAAAACAAATTGTAAAAATGTGGATGAAGACACGACTCATGATAAGGACCTGCTAGTGAATGAAAGCAGGATAAAAATAGGTTCTTGCCATCATTATCAAATACCTCTTGAACAAGAGGTAAATGTGGGGGAAAATGAAGTGGAAGGGGGTTTTATAACTGGTTTTCATACTGCTAGTGGCAAGAAAATAGCAATTGCTGATGGATTTTTGGCTAAAGCAGAACAGTTTTTTGCAGATGTTGATGTTGGAAAGGAACATAATGACAATTTTGAGAACCTCATCAAGGAAAGGAAATGTGGCAAGAACTGTGTTAAAGACTGTGATTTATGTATTGAAAGCATTGCTCAGTGTGACTCAGAAAAACTCAATTTTAATGAAAAGCTTGTCCCTGAAGAGCTTGGAGATCAGTTTAATCAGGCAATAGAGAGCTGTCATATTAAACATGCTGTGATTCTTGATCCTGCTAAAGCAGATACATTTGTTGACCTAGGTGAAGCTTATGAAGGGAGTTTGGTAACTTCACACATACATGAAAAAGCTGATGTCAGACCTGGAAAGACAGAATTGGAGTCCCTTACAGGACAGAAGAGTGATGCTCTAAGAACTCATTTGTCTGAAGATGGAAAATTCCTTGCAGAGGAAAAGGTGGACTGCTCACCAAGAAAGAGAGGTGATCCAGAAAACACAGATGATTTTCCTGGGCACTCTGCTGCATCTCTGCATTTAATGAATGTACCATGTGACCTCAAAGACAACTGTATGCCTGGAGATACAAAAAATGCTTTATTTGTTGAGGAGAGCAACAATAAAGCTGATCAATCACCCCTCTTAGATTCAAAAAGTAGCTGCTCTTACCTGAATGGTGACAGTATGGAATCCAGCTTAGAACATTTAAATGAACTGTCTGCTGATAAAAATGGCTTCACAGACACCATAGCTAGTGCTTGCCAAAACCAGTCACTAGTCAGTCTTCCTGAAGAGGAAACTAATTTGAACAGGTTAAAAGAAACAACACTTAAAGGTGAAATGCAAGGGAGTGATTTGAAACAAACAGTGTTTAGCACAGCAAAAGGGAAAGCTGTGTCCATTTCAGAAAGTGCATTAGCAAGAGTCAGACAAATGTTTGAAGACTGCAGTGAAGCTGTAAAATATGACATTGAGTCTAACTCAAGAACAAATCAAACAGAAATTGCTAGAAATTCATCTGTAGTCCTTCATGTTGAGAATCCTAAAAATTCTGCTAAATTTTTTAATGCTACAACAAGTGAAGAGGTTAATTCAGCTGTATCCCAATTTATTAAAGTAGATGCAATTGCTGAGGAAGAAGGTGACCAAGAAAGAAACACATTTTCAGAGTCTGTTTCAAATTCTCAGAAGCAATCCTTTGAGCAGAATATTAAGCTTTTACAGCACTTTGTTCCAAATAAGCAGATAAAGCCATCAGATGCTTCTACAAACAGTTTTGGATTCTTTAGTACAGCAAGTGGAAAGCCTGTAGAGCTTTCAGAAGAGTCACTCAAGAAAGCTAGACAACTCTTTTCTGAAATGGAAGGTAATCATTCACCACATGTACAAGAAGCATTTTTAGTTGAGAAAGATGCTGAAAAGTCCAAAATGCACACTGAAGTACTTGCTAGGAAAATGCAGGTAGTGTCTTCAAAAGGAGAAGAAAATACCAGCCCTGAATTGATTTCAAATTCTGCTTTTGGCTTCAGCACTGCTAGTGGAAAGCAGGTAAATGTTTCTAAAGATGCCTATCAAAAAGCAAAGGCAATTTTAGAAGAATCTGATTATTTTTTGAGTAGTGGGCTTTGCACTACAGATCAGCTTAGTTCAATTAAAGACAGTGGTCAGCATGTAAAGTCTTTAACAGATAAGGTGATCTCAGAATTCAAAACTGAAAAAAGCTGCAATCAAGACTCTGACTTAAAAAGCATCTGCCCTCTGGAAATAAAGTATTTTCCAAGCACTTACCATGTCAAAATGCCTGAGCACACACAATGCAATCAGAAAAACAAGCAGTTAACATCATTTAAAAATAGCTTTCAGCAAGAGGAAACAGAGTCTTTCGGAAAAGGGCTGGATATGGGGTCAGAACCAGAGTCTGAAGCAATTTCATGCAGTTCTACTGCTAAAGCAGAAATTAGTATTAATCTTCTCCAAAGTCAAAAAAATTTCTTGGAAGTAGAGGCTGTAGAAAGTGCAAGAGCTTTTATGGAAGACAGTTTTTTCAGTTCTGGAGTACAAATTAATGCTGCGCAGACCTTCAGTGGCAGACTGGATAAAAACTTCCAAAATAAGACCTTTGGGAAGAGGCACTTTGATGAAAACAACCCACTTGGTAAGTGTTTCATCGTACATATGTTCAACTCCATACTTCTGCATAGTGGATTGCTTTAGGTTTTGGGGTTTTTTTGCATGTCATGTTGATTTTTAGATCACAGACATTCAAGTTCTTTCTCTGGTTGTCAATGACAAAAGCTCTTTTTGCTGCAGGGTAGTTCATCCACTCTTTGTAGGCTTAAATGTGCACAGTAGAAGCTGAATTTGTGATTAGTAATTTTGAAGGTGTACAGGTTTGCCATTTTACCATAAACTTACAGAAGAAAGTTGCTGCACCTTTTGTCCCTGAGCAGACTTCCTTTTTTTTTTCTCTCTGTACAAATCTAGAGTTTTTTTCATTGAAAAATGAGTAGCAGTATTTTCATTTTCACCTTTTTGTGCATTGTAGGTGAGGACAATATTTTGCTTGCATCCAGCCTATTAGTCTGTTATGAAAAATAGTTGCTGGTCTAAAAGCGGTTTCTTGCCTTCTAAAACTGATCTGTCTAGGGGTGAAGTGTTATTTGTATTACTTGATGAATTTGTATTTGTATGAAAGTGAATTTGTATTACTTGATGCTTGCACAGACACCCAGACCAGTTCAGGGAGGGACCTGGGCTAGCTGAAGACTCCCTTGTGGAAGAGGAGATTGCAGCAGAGTCCCTGTGTGGATGCACAGGTCCAGGTGCAAAGGTCAGACAGGCTAGCACTGCAAAGTTTGTGTAGGTGGCAAAAGCCAGGCAACGACTCCTACCAAACCAGCTTGAAACAACTGAGCCACAGCTGAGCCCTGACCTTAGTTACAGCTTCTGTAAAAGATGAGTTACTCTTAGAAGGTTGGAGGGACTCCTTAGTTACTGAAAGTTCAAAGAGAGATGCAGGTGAAGTGCACTGTGAGAGCTGTGCTGCTGGAGTGCACTGTGATGCTCTTTCTGAGGCAAACTGAGTATGTTTGGTAACTTCAGACTTACAGACTTCATTTTGGGTGGAAAAGAATTACTGGTCACAAAAGTTTAATAACAGACTTCATTATATACGGTTTTGTTGTCACTCTTAGTAACACAATATGCAGTCATTCTGTACAGCAGAAACTTCTGCAATTTGTGGTGAGGTGGCTCTGCATTTGAAAAGGCTATTTAAGACATGTCACCTGAAAACTCACTAATTCTGCTTGCCCTGTAAGTAACTGTAATTAGAAATGTAATTTAGAAATTACAGTTATACAGTTGATAAGAAACTGAACTTGAGAGGAACATCACTTTTAAAACTGTGTTTTTATTCTAGGTGAACCTCCAATTAAGAGGCAGCTTCTGCATGAATTTAACAGAACAAAGAACTCCCCCAGGTCTTTGAAAGCTTCAAAAAGCACCCCTGATGGTAATTTTAGTCATCTTGTGTTCTAAGCAGTAATCCAGTGTCAGTTGTTATCTTGAGAATTCTTCAATTTACAATAACCTATCATACGATAAGTTTGCCTAACTACTGCATTTATCAATATATTCATGGAAATTCAGGAAAGCTGCTCTGATAGGGTCTCTGAAGACTTGAAGTCATGTGATGAATGATACGCCTTATTGCATACAGACTCTAAATATATTCCTTCTGCAAGAGCTCTGGTTTAATTTCCAGTTCAGGAGGAACTTACCCACTCTCTCACAATCGTAAATCTCACCAATTCTAGTCTCAGTAGAAAGAATGCACTTTATTGATCAATCTACAGAATATATTTTATTGATTAACTTTGTGTAGATACTTACTGGTAAGATACTATATAGTTACTTCTCATATGAAACTTCCTCCTTGCAGCCTAAGGGCATAGTACAAATGGGTTTACATTCCAGGCAGATATGATTTATTTATGTTGATAATTCCAAGATAAATGTGTCCTTCAATAATGGAAGGAGGAGTTTGTGCAAGTGTGCCTTTTTCTGTTGTAACTTCAAATAAAAGAATGAAAATTGCTGGAAGAGTTCTAAATTGAATGGTAAGCCAACCTGGAGTTAAATACATAATAAACATTTCCCTTTCAGGAGCCTAAAAATATTTTGCTGGCTCTCAAACACAAACTCTTGAGAGCTCAGCACTGTGAGCACTTTTCCTTTAGATCTCTCTGGGAAGATGTTTATACAAATATTTTGGGGGTGGGAAGGACTAAAGCTGTTTAAATTCACTCTGAAAAGTTTTCTATATATCATTAATATAGATAAAATATGTACTGTAAATTTGTTTTTATCTATGTAATGTGTCATTCCAAACTTTTTTTTTTTTCTGATTATCTTACAGGCATTTTTAAAGACAGAAGAAAATTTATGTACAGTGTGCCTTTAAAACCCATAACTTGTCAGCCTTTTGGGTGAGAAATTTGAGAGTTCTTCTTTGTAACTGTCTAAAAACATACAGTAACAATGTACTACCCAACTTTATAAAAGACAAAATAAATATTAAGTTTCCATATATAGCACAGGCTGCTACAGTAGACCAGCGAGATACTAAAGAATCTATACGCTATTACACTTCTTTTACTGTCTTTTCTCAATAGATAGAAGTATTCTGTTTTTAAAATATCAAGGATTGATATTTTGTCTTTTCATTGATACAGAATTGAGATTCGTATTACTAACTTAAGAATACAAAACTCCAGACAATGATTTTTGTCAGGAAGATGAAACCTGTATGCTTAAATGTTTTCATTTCCTTAGGTCAACTAAAGAACGACAAGAAGTCAAGAATCCTACTCTTACTCTGCCAGATCAAGACTTCAGAGGATTCCAATCTAAACCTGCTATTTTTCAGCACTGTGCTCTCAGGCACTCTTCAGATGGTGCTGCAGAGGTTTCCACTCCCTGTAAGGTCTTGGCAAAAGAGAGTGAAGAAACGAGAAGTTTGTACAAATCTGGTAAAGCTGCTAAAACTTTTGTTCCACCCTTCAAAACTAAGCTGACATTTTCTACATGCGAACAAGGCAGCAGCAAAAGACGTGACTCACCCATCAGCAAAAATATGACTGGAGAGATGGAACCAAATCAGATCAGAACTGAACAAAATACTGCTGACCATCAAGATCACCAGGCTTGTCTCCAGCATGCAGCAGACACTGACCTAGAAAATGACAATTTAGGTATTTTCAGATTTTACTCAACTTAACTATTATGAATACTAACTGTCAGAGTTGTTTCTTTAAGGGGTTTTTACATCATTTGTCAGACTTCTTTATCTTTTTTTTATTTTTTTTAAATAAAAAGAAGCTTTTTTTCAAGGCTTTTTTTTTTATTTTGGCAGGAAAATTAGGAAATTACTACTTTCCTAATATTTTGTATTGCACTCTTAAAAGAGCATATCTTGTTTATCTCCAAAGTTAATTGAGAAGATGAAAAATGTTTCACACAGTGCTTAGAAACCAGATAGCTTACGTTTCATTTGATATTTGATTTTTCTTTTTTTTTTTTACCTTTTCATAGGTAAAATAATATATGAACCTTAGATTACCCTTGCTATACTTCATTCATTTCTACAGAAGCTTGTTTTCATTCTGTTCTCTAATTAAAGGGTAGACTTAGCCATATAAATGGTTGATTGTGTAATTTTCAAAGGGGCAGACTTTAAATACTCAGCTGTTCAACTTAAGAATGTGGACTTATGCTTTCTAAGCTCTCTTGAATACTCTGGTATGTGTTATTTCTATAATTTACAATCAAATAATCTGGATTTTTTTCAGAAGGACTTGTGTGTATTTGAACAGGTATATGAACATTTGCAGATCTAGATCCTGCAGTAACAGGAGAACATTTCAGGATTATGGATTCATAGTAGTCATCAACTAATTTCTTTCCATTTGGAGTTTTCTGTGAATATCAAGTTCAGTCTGATGAGAAAAATAAGTGGATGGAAGTTTAGTTCTGGGATTTGTATAAAAGTAATATGCATATGTAATTTGTTTCATATAAATATTCAAATGCCTTCAGTAAACACTGCTTTCTAAATGAACTAAACTTTTAATACTTAGACTTGCAGTTTCTAAAAATCTGCAGAGTGACATAGAAAAAATGGTGCTCTGAATCTGCTACGGTGACTGTGTACCATTATTTGATAATAATTTGATAACCTTTTAAAAGGTTTTGATGTTTTTGGTTTTTTTAATTTGAAGCTATGGCCAGGATGGTGACAAATCTCCGCTGTGCCCGAGATCTACAGGAAATGAGAATTAAAAAGAAATGCAGGCAAAATATTCGTTCACAGCCAGGCACTCTTTATACCATTAAAACATCTGCAAGTAATAGAATCTCTCTGAAAACTGCAGTAGAAGAGAAATCTCCTAGCTTTTATTCTACAGAAGAGGTATATTGATATCTTCTTATTTTCTGTCTCTCATCTGTTTTTCAAGACTAGCAAATAATAAGTCAGTAGCTTTTGAATAGATGTGTTCTTCAGTTTTTAGGTATTTACAGTAGCTGTTACACCAATTGCTATGGTACTTAAATAGCATATATCCAGTTTTTAAGATGATTCCAAACAGTAAAGGTCATAAATCTCTAGTGTTATAATTAAACAGGAAAAAAATCCACCAGTTTTAATGCATATGAGGAGCTGGTTTAAAAGAACAACTAAAATTGAAGCTTAGGTAAATATATATGAAAATGCTTTTGCTTTTGGTACAGTGCAAGTACAAAACCTATTGAATTTTTTTAAACACTTTCAAAGAACACTGTGATGCTGTTCTGCTAAAACGGTTGTTGGGAATCCTCCATTCTCTATGGTTTACATATGAAATGGCAAGATCAGACGAAAGCTATCTCAACATTAAGGAAATATTTAATCTGAATTTATAAGATTGGATATTTAAACTCTCTGTTGGATTCTTACTGTATTGTCATTATTTTGTCTTTTCCATCTGATTTTTTTCAGCTATACACACATGGTGTTTCAAAACAGTGTGTACAAGTTAACAGTACAAATGCAGAATCTTTCCAGTTTCTCATCAAAGACTTTTTCAGTAATGAGTATTTGTTAGATGGAAATGGAATGCAGCTTGCTGATGGAGGATGGCTAATACCTACAGATGAGGGAAAAGCTGGAAAAAAGGAGTTTTACAGGTACTGTTACTTATGAACTTGGGGACAGCTATGCTATTTATTAGTTATCAATTCTCTCCTAGAATAAATCCAACACAGTGGTATTTTAAAGCCTTTGACTACTGTTCTTTTACTATGCATTTTTACTACACCTCTGTTAGTGTAAATAAAGATGATATAGGATTGTAAATTTGCTATGTAGATTGATCTTCACTGACCATTAAAGAAAGAAAAGTCAATTTGGAAAATTTCTGGAAATTCTTAAATGGTGTAAATAGTCTAAAAGATAGGCAAGCTAAAATTTGCAGCGGATTTCAGGTTAATTTATTAACAATTTATCTGCAGAGCCCTCTGTGACACTCCTGGTGTGGATCCTAATCTAATAACAGAGGCTTGGGTTTACAATCACTACAGATGGATTGTGTGGAAACTGGCAGCCATGGAAGTGTCTTTCCCACATGAATTTGCTAACAGATGTTTGACACCAGAAATGGTCCTGTTGCAGTTGAAATATAGGTATGTGTATAGCAATTTATTGGGAGCTGTAATTTGTGTTACTGTGTGATTTCTGGTTCATCAATATTATGAAGTAAGCACACCTACCTTGTATTCACTACTTAGAAGAATGTTTGTATTGTTAAACTTATGCATTGCAGTATTAAAAACGTAGTGTGTGTTACTTGCAAAAATGTACAAAACATTTGCTTTGCTACTGTGGTGCTTAATCATGTAGATTGGGTAACCAACAGTTTGCTATAATTGTGTTTAAAGAAAAACAATGTGATGGATTTTGTTTGCTGTAACAAAGCACTAACTCTTTTTTTGTAGGTATGATTTGGAAGTTGATAAAAGTAAGCGATCAGCAATCAAAAAAATAATGGAAAGAGATGATGCAGCAGGTAAAACACTTGTACTGTGTATTTCCAAAATCATATCGCTGAATACAGTTGTATCTCCTGGCAGTAGCAGTAAGAACATGGAAGGTAAAAAAGCAGCAGCTTTAATTGAAGTTACTGATGGCTGGTATGGGATCAGAGCTCTTCTGGATCCACCTCTCAAAGCTTTCTTAGATAGAAGAAGGCTGACTGTTGGTCAGAAAATCATAGTGCACGGAGCAGAACTTGTTGGTCCTCAAAATGGATGTACACCACTGGAAGCCCCAGATTCCCTTATGTTAAAGGTAAATAAAATATTCATTCAGCTTGATTGGATGTGACTGAGAGATGTGATAAATGCTACTTAGTTGAGCCACATTTTGTAAACAGAAAAAGTTATTGGGGTTTTGCGAACAGATGGAGCTTTGCTGAAGTTTAATAACCAGATTTGTAAGACATGATACAAGGTTGTTAATCAATATGGTTGGAAGAGAAGTTTGTAGTGTAAAATTCTGCCAAGTTTTGCTATGTGTTCTGGCAGTTCCAGCTCCTTACTTTGCTTAAATACCAAGTTGCAAAAAAAAGTATTTATTCATTTCAGACAATATAGAAGTTGGAGGAAGAGGGGGCAGGGGGGAACCAAGTCATAAGTGGGTGAACTGGTGGGGGATGGCCTTGGCTCATTTGAGATTAGTTAAAGAGCTTTAACTTTAAAGAAGGTGAAATTTTAGCATAACACTGAAATTGGTCCTGTGGTAGAAAGCAATGGTTTGTCTCATTGATATTAATTTCCCAGAGAATTTTAACTCATCAGATTTTTTAGATTGTGTTTAAAATACATTCTTCAGTATGAAGGGAAAGCTTTAAATTAAAATGTGATCTGCTCAGATACAAAAGCAATACATTCTTAGTGAGGTCAGTGTGAAAATAGATGTATAGATATTCCTGTAGATAAAATAAGTTGGCTATAACTTGACTTAGCAGTGACAGTTTCTCATTCACCATTTCCCTTGCTCAGATCTCAGCAAACAGCACCCGCCGTGTGCGATGGCACACAAGACTAGGATTTCATCGGGATCCCAGACCTTTCCCTTTGCCTTTGTCATCGCTTTACAGTGAGGGTGGTGCAGTGGGCTGTATTGATGTGGTTATTCAAAGAACTTACCCTATTCAGGTATGGTGTAAGTATTTTGTGGATATAACAGGGTTCTGTGAGATCTCAATTTTATTAATTAATTGCTATATCTTTCTTCAAATCAGACACAATACAGGGAACTAAATTTTTTTTTTTAAAGATACCATTATGTGTAAAATGAACAGGAGTGGTTCTCACATTGTACATGTATTTAGTATTTCATGACTGGAGTATCCTGCTATAAGAAGAATTTGAGTTTGTGTTCAGTATCTTTTGGTTGGCTTTGCTTTCAGCTTCAAAAAGCCAGAAATAATTGAATTTCAGTTCTGTATTCTAAAAAGTACAGCACTTGTTTTATTATTAACATATTAACAAAAAGTTACATATTTCTAAGCATTGGTATGATTACTTTTTCTTACATGTAGCTGACTGTAATGTATAAATTTGGTATTACTGAAAATACAGTGTGTAATTATGATGTAAAATAGAGTTAAGATCTTCTAAATACCACTTGATATCCAGACATTTTAAATACTGCAGTCAGACTTCACTGCAGCTACTTGGTTTTATAACAATACCAGACACAAAAAGAAACAATATTTCTGTTAGTAATCAATCCTTTTAATGTAAGCAGTTTAACCAGGACTCAACTTTCATATTTTATTAACTTCTATCAGAGCAGGTTATATTTGGCATGTGTATCTAGGATTCTTTTTTCATTGCCTTCTTTCTAAGGTATTATATTATTGTTGGTGGATGTAGAATGAATTCTGCAAAGGTACTAGCAACATTTGGTTTGGATCATTACTTTGCTATATTTAGATCATTACTTTAATGGAGGAAATTGCAGCACTTATTATGTGAGCTGCCTGGTAGAACAAACATTTATTTAGGTCTCAGAAAGGGCACTGTAATCTGTAACTGCATCACAGAAAATGGTCTCCAGGCTGGGGAAGAAAGTGCTTCTTCATATCTGGCTATGTCAAGAGATTAATGTACCTTTTTCTTTTGTAAACACTGAGACTCTTGCTCAAACATACCAAAATTATTGGAAGATTTGGGCTGTCTTCTTTTACCTCAAGAGTGAAGGAAAGTAGGAATCACAGTAGCCTTAATTTAAGGTGTCAAACTGTGAGTAATGTAGGAATACATGGTGTGCAATTAATGGTGTGCAATTAATGAGGTAGGCAGAGCCTGTTTCAACAATTTGCTGCCTCATAAGGATTAGTCCTGTAACCTTTGCTTACGTTGCTTTCAGTATTGGCTCTTGCTTGCTTCTCTATTCTAAACCTGGAGCTCACCTGGTCCTGTTGCTTAGGTAACTTAGTTCATTAAACTAGGAAAAAGTAACAAATAATAATATTAAAAACACACAATGAACTGCTGTTTATTGAATTACCAAACTGATAAAGTCTGCTGAGGTCAAATATGTGCTAGAGCCAATGCAGGGGAGAAGACAGAACTGTGCAGAAAATGGGAAGGGAAGGGACCACTTTCAGGAGCCATGGATCTCCTTGTTTAGCTCACTGTGACCTCTTCAAATCAGGCAAGCCAGTTCTGGCAGGGTTGTGAACAAGGCTCTAGTCCTGTGGAACCATCTCAGGCAGGAAAGTTCTCTGCAGAACTACATCATAATTCTTTTACAGCATCTAATCTAGGCTGCTAAAACAGACAAGTACAGGTGATGTGGAAAGACAAGTTGGGTAGAATGCAATCTGGTGTATTTATAAGCATTGAGTTTGATGGTTTATATCTTAATGTATCTACCAGTGGGATCCATTCATCATCTAAATTACAACACTGATTTACACTGCTTGAAGTTATGTCTTCTTGAGCTGTTAAATCATCTGGTTTTGGATACTGCTCCATTCCATGTGTCTTTGACAATTTACCAACCAATGCTGTGGGGTTTTGCCTTTTTTCTGTTCTACTGGAAGTACTTAAGGTCTGCTGCCTGTTCATTTTTAAAGCATTTTTGCTTAACAGTGAGTATGAAAGAGAAGCTAGATAATGTTACAAATAATTTTTAAAAAGTCTGTGTTTAGTTTTACTCTCTTTATTTTAGTGGATGGAAAAGACATCTGCTGGTTCCTACATTTTTCGTAACAGCCGAGCTGAAGAAAGGGAAGCTGCCAAGCACGCAGAGGATCAGCAAAAGAAACTGGAAGCTCTGTTTGCAAAAATCCAAGCAGAATATGAAAATCATGAAGGTAAGGCTTTCATTCTTTCAGAACGTGTATTAAGAACAGAAAAACATTTTGATGTTTTCAGAAAAGTCTAAAGAAATAGCCAAAAATCTTCTCTGGTGATAGAGAAGTGGAGATGGGATTTGGGGTTGTTTTCTTTGTTGTTCTGTATTGTTTCAGTTTTTTGCTTTCTGTGTAGCAAGACCTTTAGGTACAAAATGATTATGTGCTTATTTGCATGGCTTTGCAGCTGTCTAGGAAGCACCTCTTGAACATATTGGTAGCCAGGCCACTAAAAACTTATCCTTGAGATGATTCTCAGGGAAATGCTACAGAACTGTAGAATTCATAATTTCGTTTCATTCAGGGACATGGCACTGTAAGATTTCACCCAGAAGTGGGCACTGCTAGGATGTATCTCAGTAGACCTGAACACCAAGACTGAGCACCAAGCATCTTTTCTCATGAATAACTGCATGACGGTGCAGATACTGAGGTCAGTGGAGCTGCTCAGTGGGACAGGGACTCTGGGGACACAGGCCATGGAGAATGCTGAGGTACTGAATGCCCTTGGTTGGCAATCCCAGGTCACGGAGACCAAGGGAAATTCTGAAGCAAGGACCACCCTTGGTGGAAGAGGATCAAGTTAGAGAATGCTCAGGCAAACTGGACATTTGTAAGTCCATGGCTGATGACGGGATTAACTCAGAAGTATTGAAGGAGCTGACTGATGTCTGTGGGGCTGCTTTTGATCCTCTTTGAATGATCATTAGTTGATTGATAGAGGTGTCTGGAGACTGGAAGAAAGCAAATGTGTCTGCTGTATTCAGAAAAGACAGGAAGGAGCACCCAGGAACTACAGGCCAGTCAGCTTTACCCTGATCCCTGAGAAGGTGATAGAACAAGTAATCTTGGAAGCTGTTAAGTGGCACATGAAGGACAAAAATGTGATCTGGAGTATTCAGCAAGGATTCACCTGGGGGAAGTCATGTTTGGCCTACCTGACAACGTTCTGTGATGAGATCACTGGCTTGAGCAGTTGAGGCGAGAGTAGTGCCATTGTCTACCTGGACTTCAGAAGGGCTTTTGACACTGTGTTTCTTAACATCCACAGAGAGAAGCTGATGGGCTGGATGGGCAGGCAGGCAGGTGGATTTAAAACTGAACAGGAGGGCCCAGAGGGTGATGATCAGTAGCACAAAATCTTATTTTGGAGGCAGTAACTTCTGGTGTATGCCAGGGATGAGTACTGGGTCTAGTCCTGTTTTAACAAATTCATTAATGATCTGGAGAATGGGGCAGTGTACTTACAGCAGGTTTAATGCTGAAAATTAAGACAAGTGATACACTAAAGGATTATGCTGCCATCCAGAGGGATCTTGGCAGCTGAAGAAATAGGCTGACAAAAACCTCATGAAGTTCTACAAAGCAAATTGCAAATCTTGCACCTGGGGAGGAGCAGTGCCATGCACCAGTGCATGCTGGGGACCAGCCATCTGGAAAGCAGCTTGGCAGAAAGAGCCCTGGGGGTCCTGATGGACAAGCTAAGGATTGTTGCCAGAAGGTCTAAGAAGGTGATCCTTTCCTTCTGTTTAGCACTGGTAAGGCCACATGTGGAATGCCATGTCCAGTTCTGGGCTCCTCACTACAAAAGAGACATGGACACATTGGAGATATTACAACAGAGGATCATGAATGTGTTTAAGGAATTGGAGCATCTGGCATAGGAAAAGCTGAGAGAGCTGGGACCAATTGAGCTTGGAGAAGGCTCAGGGACATCTGATCAATGTACTTAAATACCCAAAAGGACACTGCAGAGAAGATGGAGATAGGCTTCTGTCAGTGGTGTCCAGTGACAGGTCCAGAGCCAAATGGACACAAACTGGAACACAGGAATTTCCCTCTGGACATCAGGAAACACTTTTTCACTGTGATGTTGCCTAGAGAGGCTATGAAATCTCCATCCTTGGAGATAGATATTCAAAAGCTCACTGGACATAGTCTTGGTCAGCTTTCTATAGGGTGGCCTTGCTTGAGCAGGGGGATTGGAGTAGATGATGTTCAGAGGTCACTTCCACTTCAACTTTATTCTAATTCTGTAATGGCTGACACTGTTCACCTCTGCCAGTGATTTCTAACAGTAGTTCTAGCATTGAATTCTTAGTTGAAATCAGAGATGGCCTTGTAATTCTTAACTTCACTGCTGTGACACTTGGTGTGTTGTTTTATATTTGGTAAACTTGTGTACATGGGAGTCTGCTATGCTGAAGGAGTTCATAAAATTCTGTCAGCAAAGTGACTTTACCTAAGGAGAAGGTAATAGTTTAATGTAAGTTTACTTGGTATTCAGCTGATGTCCTGAGGCAGGCCTGTGATCACCTGCTGTCCCAGATCTTGGTGTCTCTAAGACTTTTCTGCTGCATGAGTGGGAGAGGAAGTGATGGACATAAAGGAAATGTAGTTAAGTATCTATGAAGGTTCTTTGCAGCCCATAAAATCTCCCACCCTCTCCAAAGTACAGACGCTGGCAGATACTGGCTTCCCCAAAGTTTGTATAATATTCTAATCTATGTTGTATTTAAAGGAATAAGGTTTTTTTTTTCTGCTTGTACTTTTCTGATCTGTATATGCACACACACACATATACATCAATTCCTATACATGTATTTTGTGTTTTTATTCTGGCAAGGCATAAGTACTACTGTGCTTGTTACATAATTATTTTTTCCTTCAGTTTAAAGTGTATTGGTTGTACTCCACATAAAGACTTTTTCTCAACAGAGAGAACCAGCAGAAGAACACCAAGATCGCGGATAGTCACAAGACAGCAAATCCATAATTTGCAAGATGGTGCAGAACTTTATGAAGCAATTCAGAATGCATCTGATCCTGCTTATATGGAGGTAACTGTAGATCCTACTGGGCTAATTTTGAAAAGCTTGTGGAATAAATTAAAATTTAGTAACTCCTGCTAAAATCGACCATTAAATTACTTTTTGGTTTTGCTGCCTTTTTATATTTTGTACAGCATGCTTATTGCTAAATAAATTAATATGAAAAATTTTGAAAAAAACTTAATGAAGGCTTCTTGTAGTTGATTAATATTATCTTGGATGGCAATTTTCTCTTGGTATAAAAATCCAGGATATAGCACAATTAAAAGTTAATGTTACTTGTAATTTTATTACTTTGCTCTGTTTGCATACATGAAAACTTACTGCATCTCATCAGTCTAGAGTTTCATACACATATTCTTGCATTCTGTTCACTGAATTGTTTGAATAATTACATTGTCTTTATTGTCTTCATTCCCTGTTCCAGTTAAATCACAACTTTTAAGTGTTTATGCCTTTACTAATAAAGATGCAGGTAATTAGTCCCTGCCAGTTGCTAAAAATTAAATACATGCCTTGTCTTTTGAAAGTGAGGATCCTTGTCTATCATAAAGCCATATGATCTGTGTCTTCATTTGATAAAATGGTGTCCATGTCTCTGGAGCTGCATGTACAGGCATTTGGGTCTTGAAGGCTTGGTCAGAAAAGTGATGGGTTTGATGCATTTTAGTGTAAATCATTGTGTCAGCTCAAAGACAGCAGCCTTTGTGTACAACTCTTCCTTTATTCTTAGAGAAATTTTTCCTAATATGCCTTCATATTAAACAGACAAGCCTGCCTGTTATATTAACTATTCACCTTAGTTAAGCACTCTCAAGCAGGCTTCTCATTAATTGTCAGGTAAGATCAGTGTGTAGTGTAATGCTCTGCACAGACCAGAGAGCACCAGCTGAGCACCAGGTAAGACTGCTGCCTCCAGTTGTTTTAATAAACCTCATTCGAAGTCCTAATAGTGTATCAGCTGGAAATAAATTGCTTCTAACAGATGAACACTCAAGAAAGAGGCTATCTAAAAATCTTGAGAGTGTTTTTTTGATTAATAAAAAAGATACTGAGTTAATTTTCTCTTGGTTGCAGGGATATCTCAGTGATGAGCAATTAAAAGCCTTGAAGGCTTACAGGCAGCTGATGAACGACAAAAAACAAACTCAGATACAGGAACAATTCAAGAAGGCTATAGAGTCAGCAGAACAGGAAGAAAACGGTTGTTACAAAAGGGATGTGTCTGCAGTATGGAGATTATGTGTGGTAGACTACAGAAAGCAAGAAAAACATAAAGGTTAGTACTTGAAAAGTTATAAATAACTTTTGACTAAATGTGGTAACTGGCCAGCATAGGTGGATTTGAAGAGTTTCAGTTTCCCAACAGTATTTTACCTTGTAGTTTAATATTTCCAGTTTGATTATTGGCTTAGGGCTTTTGGACAGGAGGGTATGTTGTAGGTTTATTTTGTTTAAAAGCCTTCAAATTATTACTGAGCAGGAAACTGAGCTTCCTGTGCTGTTGTCAGGAGCAGTACTGAGTATCTGGCGCCCGCTGCCTGACGTGTGTTCCTTGCTGAAGGAAGGCGCTCGCTACAGGATCTTCCAGCTGTCAGCATCCCAGTCCAGGGGCAGGGCAGACTCCACCAACATCCAGTTAACAGCCACGAAGAAAACTCAGTATCTACAGCTATCAGTAGGTGCTTTAAGTGCATAAATGTGCATCATTAAAATGGATCACACTCTGTAAGTGTGGTAAATACTGAAGTTTTGTGTTTCAGGTATCACAGGAGATGCTGGTACAGATTTTCTTTCCAAGAAAGGCTCTAGAATTCACCAGTTTGTTGGATCCTTCTTTTCAGCCACCATGTGCTGAAGTGGATTTAGTTGGAGTTGTAATTTCTGTTAGCAGAACAGGTATGTTGTGGACCACATTCATGTCCTCCCATTGAATAAGTACTGAATTATTTATTTCAAAAGTCAGTTATCATGGTGCTGTACCTGCATCTCAGGCCTGTGAAAACCTGCTAATAAAGCCCATCACAGTGACATGCTGGCAGATAAATCTATATTTCTGACGAAAAACTGTCTCTGCTTATTAGTTCAGGAAGTTAGTAATGCAGGATCCAAGCTAAAAAGCAGCTTATATTTACATATTTTTATATTTATATTTTTTCCATAAATGGTGGGCGTAAGTTCTCACATCTGTGTTCAGCATCTGCAGAAACACCATCGTGCATGTACATGAGCTCTCTCTTTTGTGTAGCGTCATGGAATGAGTGGAATTCAGGCACTGGAGCTCAATGGAAGCAGTGGATAGTCTTCAGGATAAAAAGGAGTATTGCTTTTAAAGACAACAATATATAGAATTTGAAAGAAGCATGAGATTGCTGTCACCACACAGATGGGCTGGCATGTAGCTCTTTCAAGATGTGTGTGACTTTTTTTTTTAGTAGATACAAATTACAGTACCTTTACTTAAAGACATATAAAGGTTTAATTCAGACTTCTTTTGTGCATTTAGGTTTCACTACTGTAGTGTACTTATCTGATGAAAGCTATAATTTAGTGGCAATAAAGATCTGGACAGATCTCAGACACTTGGCTGTTGAAGATGTAGTTGTCCGCTGCTCACTCATTTCTGCAAGCAACCTTCAGTGGCAGTCTGAATTCAGATCAGAAATTCCCGTGCTGTTGGCTGGAGATCTTTCTTTATTCTCAGCCAGTCCAAAGGAATGTTATCTTCAAGAGAAGATTCATGAACTGAGAAGTGTGATAGAGGTAAACCTGTAGAGGTGTTATTTGATGGTTAGCTTTAGTTACTGCTGTGTTACATCCTTCACCAAAAAGTCTGTTAGTAATAATAAATCTTTAAAACAAATAATGCACATAATGCTGAATTTGAGGGGGATTTTCTGGGAGATGGAGTAAGATGTCAATGCAATTTTCCTGGGGTATTGAATGTCTTGATTTTTTTGTTGTTTTGTTTTGTTTTTTTTCAACTCATCCAGCACTGTCTTTAGGAAGTGCCACAGAATCTCTGGCTGGCAAAAGATCTTGTACCTGTCAATAGGAGATCTGCCATGGACAGAAAGTGCAGCAATCATCTGTGTTGTTGGTTTGATATAAAATAAAATTCCAGTGGGATAATGATGAGAAAAGTTTTAAATGTAGTGTATATAGTACTTGCATAGTTTGAAAGTCAACTATTCTGCATTGCAAACTCTGTTCTCCCTTACAGAACATGGCTTCCTTCTGCTCTGATGCAGAAAGTAAACTGATGAATTTGCTACAAAAAAATCTCATGCTTACACCCAGTTTAACTAAAAGATGTGGCTTGGAAAACCCCTCTCCTTCCTGCAGCTATACAGAGGATAAAAGTTTGGTAAGCTTTTGGTAATTAATGCTGTGTTTGTACTGGCAGTACATGCAGTAAGGATTTAAGGAAGTGTTATAGCTGTGGTGAATGGTCTTGGTTCTCAGTCTGCTTCATCCAGTCTTTTCAGGGCAATGCAATGCAAGCTGATTAGAAGCTTTTCCTGTGTGTGTGGGTTTAGGATTACTCCCCAGGAGGAGCCATGAGATAGATTGTCCTTCCTCCAAACAGTACATGAAAACTTCCCCTTGTGGCCTGTATTTCCACAATGGTACCTTAAGTATTTTGAATTTAATGTGAGTAAAATTAATCATCCTTTCTTTGTAGATGATTTAGTCCAAGGAAAAATCTTGAAATCCATTTTTATTTCAAGGCATTCTGCAGTTCCTACCTTTGTTGAGAGAATTTACTTCCTGGTCTTTTTCTAGATATTGTTTACTATTTCTAGGATTTAGAAGGGAAGAGATATCACCTAGTAACTGTATTTTAGCAGTTTTGACAAAAATTGATTTAAATAGTACTCAGGCTTCCCATGAAAGCTGCTGGTGGTGAATTGCTTCTGATGTGGAGTACTGAGCACAGTCAGAACAAAAATGTTTCCTGCCATGGGTTGCAAGGGAGGTGTAAATACCTTGGTGTGATATCAGTTCCTGGGGACTAAGTTTAAGCTTATAAGGCATCCTTTTCCATTTCAGAGGGAGGGCTAATGTTTAATTCTGGAGATCTAGTTTATATATTTTATAGACTAACTAGTTTATATTTTTATAGCTTATTAAATACATTAATCATCTTTAAAAAATAGGAGACATTAAGTGTATTTGCAAGACTGTTGGAAAGCTTTGCTATGCAGCATCTGTCTTGTGTGTCTTGATGTCTTAAATTTTTTGGTCTATATTCTATCCTGGTTTTTCTTCAAATGTTTTTTCTCCTTTTTACTTATTTAACTAATCACGTGTGGAGGGCATAGCCAAGGCAGTAGAAGACTCATGAGTGCTTTGATTTAGATACCATCTGCCATAGAAAATTCCCGTATATTTTGCTTAGCTCTTAGAAACAAAATGTAAATGTACAGATAAACAGTGATTCATCAATAACAGCACTTGAAGGAATAATATTAATCAGCATCAGGAGATACCAAACTAAACTTAAATGGGATATGAATGATGATGTAGTGGTTTTATGTCGGAGGGAGGGGGGGGTTTCCCCCAGTTTTTGGAAGTCGTTGAGGAATTTCATGAAACAACATTCTATTCAACACAAAACTTTTTCTCTTTTTTCCCAGATCTCTTCTAAAATTGAAATAAAGCATCAAAGCCCTTTGTCAACTTGGACACCAAATATGAAACTTGTCACACCAGGGTCAGCAAAAACACCTTCACCTGCTACAGTTAATGAAGACCATCTCAAAACCAGCAAAAAGAGAAAAGCTATGGACTTCCTCAGCTGCATACCTGCCCCTCCACCACTGACACCAATATGTTCAGTAATTTCTCCATCTGTTAAAAGAGCATTTCAGCCTCCACGAAGTTTGGGTTTACAGCACAGCAAGTCACCTAAAGACACAGATCAGAATATTGGCCGCGTCACCCCTTGCAGAAAAGTGAGAGAAACTGTCCATCTTCCTGAGAATGACTTGGTTGCTGATGAAGAACTGGCAATGATTAATACACAAGCACTCGTGAATAATTTACCAGAAGAAAAGAAGATGGATTGTGTAAATGAAAACAGCAATGCAACAGCTAATACTTTATCTGATGATATTTCATCCAGAAATAGTTCCAGGTCTACTGGGGAAGCAAATAACTCATCCAAAGCAGTTCTGAAGTAGCTGAGGCTCTTCAGAAAAACCCAAAGGAACCTGAGGACTCATTACCAGCCCACAGAATGCTACAAAGACCAAAATCCCAAAAATGCTGCTAATGTGTATGTACAGTATTGTGTATATTTCAAATTCAAATTATTTTTACACTTTGTACATTAAAGCTTGATTGTATTTAATAAAGTTCTATTACACAAGCAGACTCATTAAATAACACTTCATTTGCAAAATAGTTTGAAGTTTAGTATGCAAACACTTCTCACAGAGATGTATTGTACAATAGCATCAGTGTGGCTGAAGGTTTGATGACATTTTGTAAGCCATTGATTCTGTTCTTATATTACAGCAGGATCTTTGTTTTAGTCTAAAGCCATCAGTTTTGTTACCCTCTGCAACATTAGAATAGTTGTTTGGCTGCCCAGAGTGGCACAGGGCATAATAAAGAGCTCTTACTTTCACCAAACAGAACACTTTAATTCTGAAATGCTGCTCTGCTGTTCTGGTACGGTTCTTGTACTTTCCTCCTCAGACTTTCCATCTAGCCCTAAAAGAGGTTTAAAGAACAGCTGTGATTATTTGATTCACAGCAAAATGCCATGCAGAGTTATTACTAAATAGCTCCTTGGTCTGGGTTTCCGCTTCAGCTGTTCAGAGCTGCTCCTGTAGCCTTGTTCCCACTTAGGAGATAACATGCACAAGCCTAACACTAATGTTTCAGTTTAGGAGCCTCTCCATCTTGGGATCAGTGAACTCCTGTGTCTCAGCAAGAGGAAGAGCTAAGTTTGCTCTGTTGAAGTGTTTTGCTTTCCGGCTGGAGGAAGGTTTGTGGGTAAGACCAGAATGAATCCACTCTGCAGAGAGGGAACATCAAATCTTGCTACAATCTGTTGAGCTACTTTGGTCATCATTCACTTCGTATCTGAAAGTTACAATAATGCTGAAGGCAAGACGGTAGATACAAAAAGTTTATACAGTCAGATATAAAGCATTAACATGGCAAGAAATGCCAGTTGTGTGGGAAAAGAATTGGCCACAATGGCATTAAGACAGAAATAAAATTAGGAATTTCTAGCATCAGACTGTGAGGAATTAAAAAACATCCAAAATATAGCATATGGTAGAGCCAGTACATTTCACATGCCTGGAGGGATTTTCATGAAGGAAGAGGGATGAGAAGGAGTACAGTGGGTACAGTGCTCTTACTGTGGTCATGTAGAGCTGTGAGAACACAGTCCAAAGCCATTTAAAAATTTGTAAGAAATAAAAAAGACAAGAATAAAAAACAGGTTAGAAAAAAATGTAAAACTAGAGACTCTTGTACCCTGATAATTAAAGCACCTGGGAATGCAGTTAAGTGTTGCTTCAGTTAAATGTCACATTTGTGCGTGCCATGCCAGGTCTTCTCCTCCGGAAGGCAGAAGGGTGGGTGGGGTGGGGACCTGTGCCATGAGCTGCACTTGCTCCACTGTAGCTTCCCTCATCCCTGCTTGGTTTTTCGGACTGGAGAACACTGTGGAAAGTAACATTGTGCTCGTATTGTTCTTTCATCCGTTGTATCTTTTCCCGAGGGACATGATGAATATTTCTTCTGTAGAGTCAACAGTAACAGAAAATACAAGTATTTAGCTGCCTGTGTATGAGAGGTTATCTTCAGTTTGCTGAAGTTCCTGACAGGTTCAGTGTAATGGTTCAGGTCTCTATTGATCTCTTTCTGGCCCTCTTTTTCAAGTTACTGTTCACTTCTACCTACTTCTTAGGAATATTATTGTGACTGCTGAAAGACATAGCACCATGATTTTTGGGAGGCAGGCAGGACACGGTAAGTTGACAAATGTCCAAAAGAAGAGTTGTGTAGAGGATCTGTGTGGTATTTTATACGAGTGTTGCTGTGTTTTAGCACTAACAGCGTGTTGGTCTCACTGAGCTTTTGTACAGCTGGGGTAGCAGCCAAGGGCTGCAGCCAGCCCAGACACCGACATAGCTGCAAAGATAGAGGTCACAAACTGCTGCTGCTTGGAGATCAAGTAGGGAAATGTCACACATGATGTGGCTCAGGCTCCAGGGTAGATTGGCAAGTGACAAGTTTGAGAGGCAAGGAAACACCATGCTCAGACATGCAGGGCTTTCTGGATAGAGCAGCCAGAGTAGCACCAGCCACAATCCCTCCCCTAGTTAGCGGGAATTGTCTTCCCAAAGACCACCAGGAATTTCTGTCTGCAAACACTGAATATCTTTGGGTTTGCCATTTAGTGCCTGAAGGCACAACTTGTGCCCTAGTGAGTGTTATGTGAATTAGCTTTATAATGCTGCTGTGAAAAGTCAATGTGTGTCAAGTACTTAATAAAACAAATTGCGAATTACTGAGCAGCTCTGCCTACAAAGAATGATCAGATTGTGCCCCTGCAGTGCTCCCCTGCCAATGCTGCTGAGGCCAGAGCTGGTTGACAGCTCAGGTTGGTGGTGTCCTCACCTGTCCCCAGCCCTGAGCCATCATCTGCCATGTCCCACCTCTGGGCCTTGGCCCTCTGCCATTTGTGTCCATCACACACAGACGGGAGCAGCATTAATTTTTGTCTAGAGCTCCTGGCTGGTAGAAAACAAATCCATCCATTACAATGAAGTGCCCATGCCTTGTTTTCTTGCACTAACAAGTTAGCATGTGTTATCTTCTGGATTTGGTAGCTGGGAGAGCTACTGGATACACTCTTTATATCCTTTTTGTGTGTATATGTGTGTTAAGGTCTTTACAAAGATCCTGTAGAATGCCGTTTCCTACCCACACTTGGTGTACCATCCCTCCATGCTGCAGCAGGACAGTCTATACTATATACTGTCTATACTGAATATTGTCTGTAGTACTTAGATTCAAGTTTGTGCCCAAACAAAAGAGACTGCTGCTCAAAATACAGAATGAAAATCGGGGCTCCTGCCCCATCAAGCTTGCAGCACAAAAACAAGCTTCAGAGCTTGTTTTTTCTACTGCCTGACTCACTTCAGGCTCTTTCAGGACTGAATTCATTACAGACCAGGTAGTCAGTAATGGAAATTTTCCACAACGATCCTTCTGTTGTCATTTACCAGGCTACATTCTTCCTTATATGAAGAGGAAGAAGGCTGGCCTTCTCAGAGCCTGACAACAAAATGACAAGCTGTCTGCTCCAGCAAAGAGAAAACTATGTACCTTGTCAGTTCTTGAACATTGAATTTCCATGGTGTATCCGGTTCTTGGAATGTAACTTCGTATCTATTTTCATGTGCCTGAAGGACACAAAAGTGACATTATGAAACTTCACTAAAAGAATTGCCACCTCTGACAGAACTCCTGACACGACACACCAATGTGTCTTGAAAGACTTTAATGGTGTGTTTTTCACAAGTCATGAACTACAATTATAAATCATATCTTGATATATTTGTCAACAAAGAGTTTGGGAACTGTTCGGTTCATGTCACTACTGGGGAAGGGTGTGATGTCCTCAAGACCAAGGTGTATCAGGGCAGGTTCAAAGGCCATTAATTTTTTTAAGTAGTTTTGCCTCCACTGAGTTACAAAGCTGACCAGCTAAACAACTACAGTGGCACCTCTGCCCCTCCTTCATCCCAATATCCATCCTTAACTATAATTAGAGAACTATAGGAAAACTGAAGTAAATATTTTTAGCCTTGTGAAGAACGTTTTCAGTCAGATCAACTTGTGTCATATAAAGGCATATAAAAGCAATAAATGGGAGCTTTCCCTACCATCATCACATAAGGCTTCATTTCCCAGGCATGGATGTTGGTATTATCAATAATAACAGGGCTTTTCCCATTCTTCATTGCTTTGCGTGCTGCAATGTAACACATCAAGTAAAGCTAAAATATATTAAATATCAGAGCCAGGCCTTACTAGCCCTAAAGTGTCCTTTCTGCTCGCACACTTGGCTCCCCACCAGACCTGGTCTTGCAGCTACCACCCAAATGGGAGCTGAGATCGGTGCCCAGCAGCTCTCCTGGAAAAGGAGAAAAAGGAGAAAAGCCTCTGGCTGATCTGAAGAATTAAACATACTTAAAACAGCCAAAAATTATTGTCATTTGCAGATCCCCATTACATGATATCAAAGTATGTTCACCATCACTACAAATCCCTTCAGAGCACAGCCAAAAAAGCATGGTACAGTGACTAGAGACCTGGGTTGTTTAATTCTCAAACTCAGCCTGCAAGTTTTCTTCCTGTCTATCATTACATTCCCACCCCCCTCCAGGTCAGGACAGACACCTAAGAAGTTAGAGGTGAAAGCTGTGGTGCCTATACTGCAGGGAGCAGCTGCTGGGATGGTGTCTGAAGAGTATCAAAATTCAGCAGTGCTTCCTCTAAAATAACATTAACCAACCTCCAAAATGTTTTCTTTAACAAATTTCCCTTTTATAAGTCAAAAGAAATCAAAACAGAAGTGGTAAATGTATTTTTTCAGTTAACACCCCATGAGCTGCAGTGTATGACACCATCTTGAGATATTTCATTTTGGGTGCTAAGTTTAAAGACAGCCTGAAATGCAAAACTTTTGCACAGCCCCTGGATCGAGTTTGGTCACCTCTTTTCTGGTTCCACTTGTGTGCATCCTCTAGGAAGTCAGGCTCAAAGACGTAGACACCATTTTCAACAAAGAAGTCATCAGTACTAAGGACCACAGCACCAGGGTGGTCACGTTTCAGCTGTCTGCAGGGGAAAAAAACCCAAAAATATGAAAGAAGGATTAGCACCTGGTCACACCCTTTAACAGTGACCATTAAATCATGACCTATTTGAGTGCTCTGTAAATACACAAAGTGCTTTATTTGAAAAATCCCAATTTAAAGGATCTGGGAGTACTGCAATCAGTAGATGGACACGTAGGAAGAAAGGAATGGAGCTTGAAGGTGTGGCCTTGGTTTCTTTAATTCAGCGGAGAAATCTACACAGACTATCAACATCGAGTCTTTAATCTTATTAATATATTCAGCTCTCCTGAGTAATCTGAGGAAGAGGGATTGTACAGAGAAGAACAAAAATCCAGCAACCCAAACCTGCTTATCCAGGCATGGAAGTTGGTGTCAGAAGACAATTCGATGATGGGAATTTTGCTACAGAGATTTCTGAAGATAACCAGGAGGAAGGATTTGTCATTTAGTGAAGATGGTCCAGAGACCTGTCATTTTGGTTTGGGGGGCTTTTCTGACTGTAAAGCAGGTAGCACTTTTTAAAAATTTTAATTTGAAAACAAGTATCTGAGTGATAAGTGAATATTTTTTGTTATTTTATGCAATTTTATGGTTCTTATCACTTGTCCCTGTTCCACTTAATCATCCTCTTGTAGAGTTATTTTTATATCTTCAGCTTTTAAACAAATTTTATAAACAAATCTGAGTTTATAAAAAATATTTTATAGACAAATTTGCAGATCCATAGAGCAGACTGCTGTGGTGAGTGGCACTGGGCAATCCCACTTCCCTTCACACAGGTGTGTGTCCCCCAGAAGTGCCAGGGATGCCACGGGGAGGGGATGTGTGTCCTGCTGGACACTGACCAGCTGCCCCACAGGCAGCCACTGGCTCTTGGAGGTGGAAGGAAGTGCTGCCTTGTGTGGAGGTTTAGATGATGAAGCATCCCTCTGCCAGTCCTTAGAGACTTAAAAAAGAAGAAGCAACAAAAAAGCAACCCTTAATGTATGACTGTGTTCCCATTTGTGCATAATCCAGATTTTCTTTGTGTCCATAGAAAGAATTGTCCTTTTTTTTTTTTCCCAAACAGAGAAGAGTTGGGGGAGGAGGAAGTCTCTGCAAGAAGTCAGGGAGAGCCCATGGTATCACCCCTCTATTTCCAGTCTCTCTAAGGCACAGAATGTCTTGGGAAAACAAAGAAAGGTCAATCAAGAAATCCTGTGTCTTGCAGACATGAATGCTGCTGCCCTGCTGTCTCATACCACACATGGTCTCCAGCCCCTTAAATGAATCATTTCAGCTTTCCTAATAAAACTCTTCTCCTTCCATCCCCACAAGTTGCAAAATAACCATTTCTCAATGTCTTATCTATGGAAAAGGTGTGTCCAGGTTATCAGCAGAAGAACAGGCACCCAGACAGAAAAACCTTAATTCTGTCATCCAGCTCTGTTCCAACCCTTTACTTACCAGCTGTACCCTAATCTGCCTGCAAGCAGCAGCTCTTCATTAGGACTGCAGGGTGCATTTAGTTGAATAAATGTCAGCTTCTGACTTTGCTGTGTCTCCACTGTAACTTCTACCATCTGTTGATTAATTAACATTACTTCGTGGTGGGGTCCACCCCAGCGAGCAGTGACTCGGTGATGGAGCCAGGACTGGGCTGTACCCCCTGTCACACATCATCCAGAAACTACCTCTCCTTGTCTTGGAGCCCCAAAGGGATGTTTTATTCACAAAATTACTGCTGAGAAAACTGATTTAAGAAAAGTCATGTTTTAAACTGTTAGCAAACAGTAAAATTTTGTTGCTTTAATTTTGGCCCCAGGCAAAGAAATTCTTCTAATGAAAAGCACAGCAACACCTAATACTTATCTAGTTACTGCAGTGGATAACCTGATATATTCAGGTCTCACTATGATTCAGCACCTCACCCTTCCCACTGCTTTACTCATTGCAATTTGTTCTCTAAAAAATTGACTGCTAAAATATGTGTTATCTCTTTAGCTACTAATAGGCACATAAAATTGTGCACATTAATAAAATATCTCAAGACTATTCTTTTTTTCTTGCTCAGTATTTCTTTTTAAAGTGTTCTTAACCAGTGCAAATTTTAAAATCCATTTTCTTAGCACATACCTTAATGAATTTTCAACACTGAGAGCTTTGATATTAACCCTCAAGCAATCTAAAGTGTAGGTGAGTATCTGTAAGCTCAGTCTACAGTCCTCACATCAATAATTAAAGTAGATAAAACTTGTGTTTCAAAGGAGGAAAAATATGGGACAAAATGAGCTGAGAGCTGTGAATTACAGTCACATTTGCTATATTCATGCCAAATGAGCTCCTGCTAGCAGCAGCATATGAAAACACGAAGTGCAAAAAGGATGGTTTACCTTCTGTTTATTTTGCTGGTTTTAACTTTTAGATTTCCAAAACAACTTCGCTGAAGTTTACAGCTGTTTTCTGTAATCCCTTCCATATTGGCCACAAAGCTGACAAAACTCCTATTTCTTCTCTCCCTTATCATTCCAAAGGGCACCAAGAACCCTTTCATGTGTTCTTTACAAAATGAGCCTTCCACAATCTTTACAGGACCTCAGGCTGGTTTAGAAGAAAGGTCCTGTATAATCACATCAGGCTCTTAATCACTGCAAGCAATTAAAATACCTGTATTTTAGAAAAATACACCAGCTATGCAAAATGGGAGGGCTTGTGACCATGGTTATTTATGAATAAATCTTGAACTGCCCTGTAAAAAGAAAATTACCCACCGCTGGTAGGTCAGTAAGTGTAAAGCTTACTAAGGAGGAAAAGAAAAATGCAATCTCTTTGCAAGATCAAAGGACACATAGCAGCTATGTTAAGGAGGAAAAGAAAAATGCAATCTCTTTGCAAGATCAAAGGACACATAGCAGCTATGTTTGCATTTTTTAAAGAAGCCACTGAACTGGAAGCACTGCATTGTGACAGGCAGCATCTGTGAAAGGTTCAGTATTAATTTGCTTTGGACATGTAATTGCACAGTGCTACATCTCTTCATCTTGCAGTGGATATCGTACCTCCTTCACCTTGTAGTGGGGTAAGGAGAAAAGGGTTTGAGGAGATTTATTTTATGCAGAGGAAACATCCCCCGTTCTTTTCTTACTTGCTTATCCTTTGTAGGTTCTGAAACAGCATCAAACCTTTGTTTAGCAAAGGATAGAGCATAAAGCATTTTGCATTTATAGGTTATCATACTTTTCCATCAGAAAACTTGAAAATAAATTAATTTCTGATAGCAGATTGAAAGAAACATTTTCAGTGCTCAGAAGGCCACAGAATGGCATATCAGAGACCAGAACATGTATGTACTGGCACCACTTGCTCCAGCCACTCTTCCCAGTGTTAAGTGTTCTGTGGCATTTAAAAGGTGTCTAAAAACCTTTTGTTTCAGCAGGAAAGCAGGACTGTGAGAGCTGGAGCATATGCCCAGTGCTTGTCACTGTCTGTTGTGTTTGAAGAACTCCTGGTGCCCCGAGGACTTTGCCTGGCCAAGCCCAGGTGCTGCTGGCAGAGCCCTGCCTTTGCCTCACCCACGGGTCTGCTTCATAAAGCACCAGGCTCGTGTTGTATTTGACCAAGGCACTCAGGAGACTCACCTGAAGTGGTTTCACACAAAGGTACATGCTTACAGTGCAATGCTGCCTGGAGGCAGGAGCTGCAGAGCTGAAGTCCACGAACCCATCAGAGCTGTAGTTCCACAGCGGGGTTGGGTGCTGGGAACGCTGGGAACAGCTGGCCTAGGTCTGGAGGTGCTGGGATAAACGGGGCAACAGCAGCAGAGAGAACTGGAGAGGACAGATTGCACCAAGCAGTGATGCCTCAGTGCCAGCACATTTTTTTCCCTCCTGCTCTTAAAGATGACTTGCTCTGTGCTTCACAAGGGAGTACAAGAACAAGCTTATTTGAGCAAAAAATCAACAGCTGTGGCTGAAAAGTTACAAGTTTGATCATGCCCAGCCTATAGTACTTGAGTCAAACTGTTAGATAAAGGGTTAGTTGTAAGCTGAGCTGTGCAGCACAGCAATGTGCTGATGGAGAGCTAGAAATGCAGCTACCATGCAATGCAGTTTGCTGGGGAAGCAGGTATGAGCTTGTTCATAGCTCACTGAAATTTTGGAGGCATTTTAGGAAGTATAGCTGCCCCTGCACCTCAGATAACCTTTTTCTTAGCAGCTGCCTCAGTGCGATCACAAAACCTGCACTGGGAAGTCAAGGCCAATGTGTTCAGGAGCATGGCCAACACACCTGAAGGAGGCTGATGGAGGCGTGACTTCCAGGTGTCCATTCTCCTTCACAATTCTGTGACATTCTGTGAATGGTTAAAGGGAGGTAGCTGGGGCCACCTAAAATATGTGGTTCAGGGAAGCCCATCATTAATAATGAAGCTGCTGGAAAGGTGTGAAGCTGGGTGGTGAGCAGATCAACTCCTCCTGTATCACTTGTTGGTCCTTTGCTGTCTTTACCAGAAACCAAAAACCAGACCTGAACTGATCCATGCCAGTGTAGGGCTGCTCTGAGCTGGGAACAACCAGGATGAGGAAATCATTTTAACAAAAATGCCATAACTAAAAGTTACAAAGCTGTACCTAAACTCTGCTGAGTGATATTAAAAGGTCAGGGAAACAAGCCATGGATCCAAGGTTGTTCCTAGGTCTGTGTGACAAATGGAAAACGGGCCTTTTGACTGGAGTTATCACTGGGTTGCTGTATCACCAGTGATAACATTCATGGTTTGTGACTCACAAGCACTGTGAAGAAGTAGAGGTTGTGACAGAAGTACAGAAATACCGGCTGATACGCAGAATGAATGAATGTAGATGTGTGTGAAAGCACCAGAAGAAAGAACAGAGCAAAGGCTAAAACAATGGTACCCACTGACAGCCAGGACCATTAACAGCAATAAAACTGGGACAGGTGCTGTTTACACCCCTCAAGGCCAGCACTCAGCTGAGGCCCAGCACTGGTGACCTGCCACAGGAAAACCCGTGCTCTGAGAGCAGGAGGATGGGCAGCACATCACACCAGCCTCTCCATCATCCTGCTTGTTCCAAGAGGGGTAGATGTCCAAAATGGGAAAATTAATATAATGGGAGGGAAAAAAACCTACCTAAGATTCATATAGCACCGAGTAAGCAGAATTCACAGGCAAAAAAATAGCAGTATAGGAGCTGTTGGCTGGAGATGGCACAGCAGACCTGGCCAAAACCCACCCTGTCACCACCAACCAACAGCAACCCAGCAGAGAAAGTGAGGATGGGACAGCTGGCAGTCCTTGTCTGCTCAGATTTTGGGCAGACCACCTCTGCAAATGCATCTTGATGCTTGCAAGTATTAAGTTGTGATATTGAAAGTGAATAAAATCTGAGAAAATAAACCTGAATTTATAAAATGAGTTTACAGAGTGCTTTTGCAAATAAACAACCACCTTCCTCCTCCAGTGGGATCTCACACTGAGATCTGTTGCAGTAACTTCTTGCAAACTTTCCCTTGTGCAGACCATAGCATTTACCAATACCAAAAGGTATGCAGTGTGAGAACAGCAAAAGAATTCTCTTGGTACAGTACTTCACAATCTGGACAAGGTTAAGGAGAGGCACTAAATGCTGCCTTTTGATCTGTGTGCTGCTGAACAGCTAAACACAATGATGCGATTAACAGAGGCTGGAAACAGTAAGATACTCAAACGTTCATCTCACAGAAGACTACTACAATATTTACAATTGATTTTGTAAATATGTCCTCAACAATTAACCTTGTGTTTTGACTTAAAAAGTACAGGTGAGTACAGTTACTTGCACTGCCTGAGAATATGTCCCCAAACCTTTATGTTCTTACTGTGCAATGAGAAGACCTAAATCCCCCTGAAGGAACAGGTCCACACACAGCCTCTTACGGGAGAGGTGTGTATTTTGGGTGTGAGCAAAACACAGCATCTGGCAATTCATAAAATAAATTTGTTTGCCAAAGTGCAGTGAGGCAGAAGGCCCAGTGGGTCAGGGAAGTTGTACTGAGAAGGGGAAACTGTAGATGAACCCAGTGTTTTACACAGCTTTGTGCTGCCACCTCTCACAGCAGAGCCCTTCCAGCGGCAGCCCATGATCCCACCATGGGTTCTTCAGCCCAGCAGCGTAAGAAGACAGGGAATGTTCCTCTTTTGACAGAGAGTGGGTGGCACTGGGAGCTGAGTGATACCAAACTGTGAGATTTTGTGATACCAAACTATGGCTGCACAGCACACTGTGGTGCTGCTTCCCAGCACTTCCCACTGTGTTTTCCCACCTATTTACAATCAGCCTTTGAGCTGTTGGAGAGTGGAGTGGTCTCCTCTGCTCATTTTGTACACTGCTAAAGCTCTGACCAGGAGTCCAGGACATTATGAAAACAGAAGTCAGAGTTGTCAGTTTTCAGCCAGAGAGAGGAAGTTTTTTGCCATGTTCATGAGTAAACACAAAAAAAAAAAAACAGAAAACCAAAAAAGCCAACCCAACAAAACCAAACCAATCAACCAAAAAATAAAATTTAAAAAAATTAAAGAAAGAAGGAGAGGAAAGGGGAAAGGAAAAAGGGGAAAGGGAAAAAGGGGAAAGGAAAGAGGAAAGAGGAAAGAGGAAAGAGGAAAGAGGAAAGAGGAAAGAGGAAAGAGGAAAGAGGAAAGAGGAAAGAGGAAAGAGGAAAGAGGGGCCACCACAAATCTGACTCCTTTGAGAAAAGGAACAAGTACCGTCTCGTTTGGGGTGATCAGTCCATCTCACCACAAGCATCCCTGTAGGTAGAGCTCGCTCAGAGCAGGAGCTCGCACAGTCCCACGGCCAGGACACCCATACACGGCCACAGGTGCCCGGGACAGCGCATTCTGGAGCGGGTCTGGAGCCGGGGGAGTTCCGGGCGGCTGCCAAGGCTCCGGCGAGGCTCCCGCTTCCCCCCGATCCCAGCCCAGCCCTGTCCCGGCGGCTCTGCAGCGAGTGCCGGGCTCCCGAAGCACTGCCCCGCCCGGGGCCGGGACACGCTTACCTGGCCAGGGTGCTCTTGCCGGCGCCCGGCAGCCCCCTCAGCAGCACCAGCCTCCCGCCGCCGCCGGCCCGCGGGGGCCGCAGGCTCAGCCCCGCCAGGGCCTGCAGCAGCCGCTCCTCCGGGGCCGTGGAGCCGGGACCGGGCCCGCCGGGACGCGGGGTCGGGGCCGGCCCGGGACGGGGGGCCCGGGGCAGCCGCTCCGCAGCTCGGCCCCGGGCCCGGCCCCGCGTCCCTCGGGCCCCGCGGGAGGGGCCGGGCCGCAGAGCTCGCCCCTCCATGTCCCGGGCGGCCGAGACTTTGCCCCGAGAAATCGAAAGCTGCGGGAGCAGAGACACGGGAAAGGACGGGCGGCTGCACAGCCAAAGCTACGGCACTCGCTGCGGACCCGGAACTTTGGCCCGAGATACCAGCTCCAGTTATTTAAAGTCAGGACTATTCTCCGGATTCTCAAAGGCAGGAAAACACAAGGCAGCGGTGCCGGCGTTCCAGTCCCACGTGCTGCCTCTCTGTATTGCGAACTGGGGGGCAAGCCCGAAAGGTGAGAGGAATGACAGGTTTGTCTTTACAACCAAGCTGTGGGTCTGCTGATGAGATGAAACTATCACTGAGAGATAAACAATGGGACGGATTCCGCTGATTGAGTGAAAGATGAAAGGGACACTGTGGAAACACCATAAATTCCACAAGAGTTAAGAGGGGGTTATACACGAGAGGGGAATCTTAGGTATTGGGCATTCCGGGAAGCCTGTACCTCTCAAGTACCTCAACCTATGAGGAAAGAGAGAAGGGACAAACGGCCGGGAATTAGGATAAAAAGGAGGCTGCGCCCTCCAAAAATTTGAGAGACCCCAAGGGAATGCCCCATGGCCTCTCCCTTTATTCAAATCAAGTAAAAGGACTCCTATATCTCCTTTTTGGACATACACCTCTGGTGTTTGTGGATTAATTTTCCTGACAAAGGGAATGAAGCCCAAAAGAGAAGTGGGGCAGGTTACAGGACACCAGGTATGCCCAGAGACTTCTTCACTGCCAATCCCTTCCCTAGCAATGAGCTATGGGAGTCCTCTTCAGCCACAGCAGGGACAAGGATGCCAAGGGAATGTAGCTAAACAACTGCCCAGCATGGAACAAATGAGCCTGTGCATCACACGCTCACTACACCACCCTAATTTTTTATTTTTTCAAACATAATATCATAAGAGAAAGTAAAGGAGGTCTTAAAAATTTCTCTCCTCTGAAGAGAACCTGATTTCCATTAACTTGATCACCAAAGAAGCCAAAGAAATTATAGTTTTCAGTAAAACCAAAAATAGTTGGAGTGGTATCACACCCTCCCTCTCAGAGCTACACACAGCATCACGCCCAGCTTGGTTAGGAGCCAGGTATGCCCCAAGCACACAGCACCAGCAAATTTCAATGCTGGAGCTTTAGGTTCTGAGATTCCAAATGGTGCTAAAGAGAGTGTTCACACACAGGGAGAAAGCTTAGCTCCCCAGGGACATGGCACGCCAATGCTAACTGAAGCAAGTGGGGGAAATGTGGCAGGAAAGAAGAGACAGAAAAATTGAAATTCATAGATACTGGAAAGGGGGGTTAAAGTAAACTTAAACTAGCAACACTCTACTAAGAGATGAAACATGACTTGCCCATACAAGAGTACTGTGAGATTTTGAAAACTATTTTTATTTCAAGCATTCCAAAAGGCCAGGATTCAGTAACAGAAGAGAGAGGCATTCTGATTTCTCGCTCAATAAATAGAAGTAGGAAGACAGTATCCTTGAGTGACATTTTCTTGAAATCAAACTAACTTGTCTGCTGCCACTAGTACAACACAGAAGTCTGAAACTGTGGCTATGGCGGGTATGAAGTCCCTTCCTCCTCCCTCACACATTTTGTATAATGTTCTGCTGGTAGGAGAGCAGGACATTTCCAGCCAAGGAGGACACACACATATACATGGGAAATGCATTCAAACAGTGCAGCCAGAAAATTGCTACAGTGGTACAACATGAATTTAGAAATACATACATTGTTAACTGCTGTCATGTAGATGCAGTACTTAAGTAGAAAGTGGAGACACATTGGCAAATTCAACCATGGTGAAGCTTCAGCACAAGTTCAGTCGAGTCCTGGCTCTTCAGCTGTATAAACACATGCAGGGAAAGGTGAGGAAGAAGAGGTGAAAGAATAAATGGAGAAATATTCTGGATCTGCAAACTGCACAAGTGGGAAATATTATTTCTGATGAGTAGACACAGCCAAGTTTCCTGCTTCTACTCAATCTTTTCTCACACTTTTTTTGGTAAGGGAGGTGACAGTTGTCTTTTCTGTCACTCCTTCTCCCTACAAGGAAGTGTCCAGCCTTATGCATGCCTCATAATTGACAGAGGTTGCTCTTTATAATTAATTATAATTTGTCTATCTCTACATACTTAAATATTTCCAACACCCCTAACAGAAACATCAAATCACTGGTTACCAGTGCTAGTTACACATCTTCTCAGTCTACCACAAACTATACACACCCTTGCTCCAGTGTCTTTGCATCAGTTCTATAGTGAAATGTTCTTGTTTCTGTGGTCCCGCATTCCCAAATGAGTCTAGCTGAGGGGAAGCATGAAGCCTGGTTTCAGGAGAAAAGCAGGGGAGTTGTGCACCCCTGGATGAGTGAATAGGAATGACAGATGAATATTTTTACCATTTGAGGTTGTAAAGGGACTGGGTGCAATTGTGACTGAGGGTGAAGGCAGAAGGAGGCTGAGACATGTATCAAGCACCATTCCCTGCATGTGAGCATCACTCACTGCTTCTGTGGTGATAACCTGGATCCTGATACAAGGGAATTAAATACCACAGCCTGAAGCTCACACCCCATAGGGACAGATGTCTCTGGTCTCCACTCTCAATCTTTTTATACCACACTTGAGGATGTACTGAGAAAACGTAAAACCACAAATGCCTTCAGAAAATGACATTTTGCCATACACAAAGTTATCTCAATTTTGATCATTATTACATGGACAGGGAGGTTGATATTGGAGAGTAGTGTTGGGGGGAGGAGGCCAAAGATGTACACCAAAAAATCCACAGTGGTTTCTTTCTTCCAGGTTATCCCTCATGTTTAAAATTCTTGGTGGCCAACTGAAGTCCTTCCATGGTGTGAAGAAAGTGAGAAGTTTCTGAAATAAAAAAAAAAAAAGAAGAGGATCTGCTGAAGTTCCACAACAGCACAGGCAGCAAAAAGACTTAACAGATAATCCAGCCCTCAGACTGAGAAGAGTCTGTCCAATGCTTTTTAAAGTTTCTAATACCCAGCTGTTGGTTATTTATTTAAAAAGTTAAAAAGGGTGGAGAGGAAGCAGACAATGGAAAGCAAAGGAAAAATAAAAGAATGCAAGGAGAGTGGAAAAGGATGGATGTCAAAACTAGAGGCAGTAAGGACCTTACCATCTCAAAGCTGAAAAATAAGGAGAAGAGTAACACAGTGGAAGTAACATAGCTTTTTTTTTCTCTACACACCACAAGCCCTATATAATGAACAGCTGTTAAACCAATACCACCATAGTACAGCTACACCTCAATTTTTTTTTGTTATAATGTGAATTGTTTCCCCTGTTATGTGTGCTTAGGACCTCACAGGCTTTCATGTTACAAAGTTTGTGTGAGGCACCCGCACAGCCCAATTGTTGCCCTTTCCTGAGAGCTCCAGAAACACTGCTGTGGGCAGCTCTTATTCCCCCAGGTAATTAGACTCTCTGCTTAAGTGATTTTTTGAGCCAGGTTTTCCTGTAAGCACTGTAAGAGACAGGTGAGGTTTTCTGGTCACAATTCCATGCACTTTTTCATGCTTCATTTTGTTTAATATTAGTGGTTAAATGTCAAAGGACAGATAGGTTTTTCCACTATTGTCTTTGTATCAAAGTAGCAACTGGAGGAGGTTTGACCATGGGATGATATTTTCCTGTGGCAATACTGGAAGACAGTTTTAGTCTGCTTTGTATACTTCAGATTAATTTTTTTCATTTTAGCAAAAAAACAGTCCTGCCTGTCCCAGCTATACACTCCTGCTTTTTTGCCCATGTCCTGCTGATCTCTAGGACAATTTGTTTCAGTTCCACAGTACAGACCAAAAACTTTTGGATGTCTTCATGCATTAGATGTTAGAGCTGAACTGCCTTGCTCAGAAGCATTACAGCCAGCAAAGGGAAGTGCTGGGAATAGCACAGCCAGGGAAAGGAGGAGCAATAACACACGGTATCAAGAGATTTGTCCCATCAAAACCACACCCTTCAGGGCTGGTGTGTAAGAAGTATTTCTGCAGGGAGTTACTGACTGCTGTACTTCAAAAGAAACATGCCAGCTTCTGCTTTGCAGTAGTCTTGCAGATAAATGCTTGAACAGACACATTTGTATTGTACTGGCATCTGTGAGTCCTGGTCTAAGAAGAACTAGGCACCAAAAATGATGCTCTTTTCACTGACCTCAACATTTCTCAAACTGGGAACTGTTGCTTAATCTCCAGAACAAATACTGATGTGCTGCCAATGCTGCAATAAGGAGTTCTCACAAAAACTTGAGATTAACCCTGTGTTTTCACAGAGAAACACTGTTAACCCTCCCATTTAAATAAAAACACCCTTACACAACATGAATACAGAAGCATGTTCATCTGGCTAACAGATTAATTTGCACTTGGCCAGGAATGCTCTGTTTGCTTTCCAATCTAAAGGGACCAAAGTGATCATATTAGCTCTCCCTTGATTTCCTATAATTTTAAAATCTTTTTGTAGGAATATCTCAGTTTTCCTAGTTTTTTATTTTCCCCCTGACATTTGAAGGAATGAATTCCATTTCAACATTTACGGTTGCTCACTTGAGCAGTTTCACAACCACTCTGGGACATTGTTTTTGTCAAGCCTGCTTTAATCAGCAACCAGAGGGGAATTATTTTGTGGTGAGGCAAGGCAACCCTATCCCTTCAAAGCCAGGGGCACCATCCATCAGGAAAACTCACCTGTCTTTTACATACAGATATTGTGGAAGTACTGGAATACTCACTTGGGGTCTGCATTACCCAGTATCCTGTGCCTGACAGTGAACATGAAAACCCTAAGACATGCTTCTTCCTTTCCACATACTGGTTTAATTCTTTTAACATCCTACATTTGTAAAATCTTAAAAGAGGAGTCCACCTTAAGGTTTGGTTGCAGAATACATGGTCCCTGATATCAGAGCTGCCCAGACAGGACACCCTGCACATCCTCTCCTTGTATCTACAGCAGCACGACCTCATCTGCTCCCTTGCTCCAGCCGTGGCACTGAGCTGGACCTTACAGCAGCTTATCTAAATTCCTCAGTCCAGCAGAACAGTATTGATTTGTTTGCTGTGGGGTTAATGAGTTAGATGATAGCCTTCATGTCAGCCAGCAAGTGCTGGAGCTGCTATCTGGAGCGGGGCTGGGAGAAAGGGCACTTCACACTTTGGGCAGCAGTTACCCATTGCATCAGCCTGGTCCGAGATGGCAGATCCCAGCTCCAGAGCAGCCTAAACCCACCTGACCTCTGGTGTCTCATCCTCTCCCTTCCAACAGCCTCCAGGACTTCCCCTGATGCATTTCAGATGTTGAACCAAAGCAAAGCAAAACAAAACCCCCCAACATAAAACTCCAGCTGTATCATTCCATTCCAGCATAGATATCACTGACCAAGCCCTGTAGAGACACTGCAAGGCCTTTTTATAAGCCAAACACTGAAGGGGAGTCTTCTCTCGTGGCAAAGTCTGCATTGTTCTCATTCTATATTCCATAGAACTAACACAAGCTGACACAGTACAGCATTAGACTGCAACACAACATAACAAACTGGCGTTTCCTGGCAGCAGACAGTGCCTGGGTCACAAACACACAGGGCTCTGGGTCATTTCTGCTGCACTCATGACAAGCAGGAGAGGAAGAACGAAACAGTTTGGGGAGTAGCAGAGCAGACAGACAAAGGAAGTAAATCTGATGGGAAAAAACAGTTTATTTGATTCAGCAACCAGATAAAGGTATAGACAATAAGGCAGGATAATCTGCTAGCATTTGTTCCTCCTTTTTTGATGCACAAAAGGAAAAAGAAAAAGTTCCATATTTCACAATTTTCTCCCAGGAAGGTAACAATGTTCTTCACATCTGTTTCTTTAGCATATAAACATTTAATCAATAACCTGGACATTTCTGGATAATAGCTTAGGATACAAACCCACGCAGTCATCCAGTCAAGACCATAAGCCAAAATCCTGCCTCTAGAGTGTTTGTATTTGCAATATTATAAATAAGTGGCTTCTAAAAATCAGTAGCAGGTGTAGCCTAAGTATTTGGTGAAAATATTTTTTACTTGCTTACCCAATATTGTAGTATTTGATTATATGAGAGGAAAATACTGCTACCAGATGTTCTTGATGTTATTAATGATCTGTGCTGAGAGCACCCTGTGGGACCAGAGCTCTCTGGGTCACATGGTTCACAAAGATCTCCCTCATCTTCCCACATTGGTAGCTGGTATCAGCTAATCAGCCTGCAATGTCATTTTTGCTGTCAATGACATATAATCAAATTAAACCCCATTAAAGAGGTTTCAGTTCCAACCCAAACTATTCAGCTACTTCCCCTCTGACACAAACATCCTCTATGAAAACTTCCACGTTTATGACACAGTGCACATCCACCTCCTTCACCCCTGCTCCAGTCATTGACTGGAGGCATAGTCAGGTCAGGCACAGGGCACCAGGTGACAAAGACTCCCTGACCAGACCTCATATGGATGATATTCCAGCAGTCCTGTGACATCTGGATAGGAACAATTTAAGCCTCAGGATATGGAATCATTTTCTGGCTCAGTTTGCTCATGGTGCAAGTTGTTCTATTTCCACATACCTCGGTTTATTTGTTTAAAAACTACAAATTAATCCATTTTCCATTTTGGAAAGAACAACTAACGGCAAATGATAGAGAAGTTAAGCTAGCATTTTCCTGCTGGAACCCATAATCCTTCCTTCTTATCTCAATCTTCCCAGAATATCTCTCATAAATAAACCAAACAAACTTTGCCAAGTTACCAAAGGGTTCAAAAATTCACGAGACAAGCAAGAACATGACAGCACACTTCGTCACACTAAATGAAAACATTAATGAAAACTTAACACTTCAATATATGGAGTCTTACTGCGACCTCCTGCTACTGTTTTTGCACTGAAAAGCAGAACTGCCACTTTTTCATAACTTGGTGAAATACTGTTTTATTACTCGTAGAGTTCATCTCATAATTAGACCCTTAATGGAGCCAGCATTACTCTCCACGCTGAAAAGCCAGGGAAAGTAGGACTGTGATGACTCATGACAGATTGCCACAGCAACCAAAATGGGAGTAAATTCCAGGCATCCTACCCTGCTGCTTTCACTTCACCATGCATGTTTTAGATTTCAGAGGAAAAAATAAAATCATATGGTTTTACTAACAAAATATTGCCTTCTCTTTTCCCCATTCAGGCTTGAAAGAAACAAAATCTGAACACCCCTCAATCCTAACTCAATTAAAACTCAAGTAAATTGTGGGATACTAAATGTGGCTTAAAAATTATAAGAAACAATATTCTTTAGATATTTGGTCAAATACAATAAAAAGATACTTGGTCAAATATAATAAAAGAGTGAAACATTCACAAGGTGACTGATTACCTGTTTGTTCACAAGGAATTTAAGACAGTCAATCATGACTGATGAAATGCAGCATCCAGACAGCCAGTGCAGGTTATGATGTTCTCTTCTATCACATCTTGACACAGCTCCATGTCTGACAGTGTTTCAGAAGAGTCTTGATTCTCTTGGTGATTTTTATTTAGATCTTCAAGACTAATAATATCATCTAAAAAATAAAGAAATTACAAACTGCAGCCAAAACCACCTGAAATTACCCTACATAGTCTGTCATTTCTGTTGTGTCAGGATAGAGTATTTCTAGAATAAACTTTTATTTTATCATAATCCTCTTGATTTTGCCTCCTAAATGGCTTATAAAATAAATGAAATATTTCAGTTTTGTCTCTCATAAGGGGTGGGGGGAATGAGAGAACACCCATGCATGTGTGTGTCTATTCCCAGTCTTACACTGCCTCTCCAAAATCAGCCTTTCTTCTAAAACAGGGAAACTTCTCTCCTATTTTAGACAGAAAATTCTACAAGCTTTCAGGAAACTACTTTTGTGTATTTTTAAACTTGTTGGCAGAACCTGTGAAATTTTTCTGCATTAATATGGAAATTGTGAAAAGATAAGGAACAACCTTATCCCATAACCTCCACACTGCAGGATTAATGTTTGCAGAAGTCCAGAGCTTCACAAGAACCTTGATATCTCTTACTGCTCAGGTGTGTGACCTCAAGTGCTGTTTGATAGCAGCTGAATGTGAGCCAGCTGTGCTCAGGTGGCCAAGAAGGCCAATGGCATCTTGGGCAGTGGTGTGGCCAGCAGGAGCAGGGAAAGGATTGTCCCTCTGTATCCAGCACTGGTGAGGCCACACCTTCAGTTCTGGGCTCAGTTTCGGGCCCCTCACTATAAAAAGACGCTGGGGTGCTGGAACATATCCGGAGAAAGACAATGGAGCTGGGGAAGGGTCTGGAGCACAAGTCTGATGAGGAGCAGCAGAGGGAGCTGGGGGGGTTTAGCCTGGAGAAGACGCAGGGAGATCTCGCCGTTCACAATTGCCTGAAAGGAGGCTGGAGCCAGGTGGGGGTCAGTCTCTTTTCCCAGGTAACAAATGACAGGACAAGAGGAAATGGCCTCAAGATGCATTGGGGAGGCTTAGACTGGATATCAGGAAAAATTTCTTCACTGAAATGGTGGCTGGGCATTGGAACAGGCTGCCCAGGAAGTAGTGAAATCATCTCTGGAAGTGTTCAAAAAGCAGGTAGATGTGGCACTGAGGGACATGGTTTAGTGGTGGACTTGGGCAGTGCTGGTTAATGGTTGGACTCAATGATCTTATAGGTCTTTTCCAACCTAAATAATTCCATGATTCTATTACTATGCTGCCAACTTTTAGTGATAATGAAGTTTAATTAACTTGAAGATACTCAACCTTTCAAGGAAGTCTCAAGGAAGACTATGTCAAGCTAAACACCATTTTGATCTAGAATGGATAAACTTGAACTAGTTACTGGAATATTTCCGTATGGAAAACTTTACAAGGCAATTTTAGCACTTAGATGAGGAAAAGTGAAGTGATGATAGCAACCATAGCTCTGTGGACCATGGCCACAATCAATGGCAGCACAAATTTATTTATCACATCATTGTACTTTTGCACAAAGAGGAGTCTTATCACTCGCTGGTAATGAAAAAGCCTTTGATAAGATGAATTTTACACAGTTTTTGTGTCACAAAATAGACTTACCAGTCAAGCCATCACCATTCTGCAATCCGTTTGTTTTCTGTTTTTCCTAAAATAGATAACAATAGTCCAGCAAAAAGAAAGTATGTGACAAGAGATGCTATTTGGGGCAAGAACAAAGTCCATGCTCTATTTTATATTTACTAGTTCATTGTAATCAGGATTTTCTTGATTTCCACTACCAGGTAAGGAAAAAAAGTTAACCTGTAAGTTAACACTTTCAAGCTAGACAAAGAGAATTATTTTTCCCACAGTCACGCAGAATAGCTTCTCTGCTGCAGCTCTAGCAGAGGGGATGGAGAATGAGATTTGCTTAGATGATGAGAGAAAACTATAAGAAGGAAAACATCTGAATGATGGTAGCTTATACTTAATGAACATAGGTCAGGTCAAGACACAGGTATCAAAGTTTTTTCACCCTTTTTTAACTACTTTGCACACACTTCTGAAGTTGATCTTTCAAAACTTGAACCCTACCATGCCAATGAGCTGGTTTTAGAAATATTCAGAGGAGGACAGAAAACATCTCTCTCCTCATTGTGGATATTAAAGCAAATTTACTAACAAAGAACTGAAGAATTCCCCTTGGCACCTGAAATATTGGAAAGCCTTTCAAAATCCCCTAAAATTCATACCTCCACAGAGGTCTTCCACAGTAAATAGATCATCTTTGAAACTTTCCAGTCAAGGGGAACTATATAATCATCTGGCAACAAGGATTCTGCAGAAGAAAATATTTTTTGCAGTTGAGTGTTCAGATCTCTCCACAGCCAAAATATATCACTGAATTACAATTTTTGCATGTCATTTATATATATATTTTAAAAAATAATATATTTAAATAAGCCAGCAGCAAAATCAGAATTTAAAATTTCTAGAATCTAAGGCCAGTGCACAAGAGAGGAAAGGGGGAGGGAAGGAGATTTGGGTTTAGTTTCTTTATTTAGACAAAGGCTTTCCCACCATACTTTCATTTCCGCCACATACTGCCCTAAAAATATGGGCACACAAGAAAAATAGTTTTCGGACAATAAATTAAAAGAAATAGAATTAAATAACAACTTTCAAATTTTAAAATGCTTAATTATAAGAATTTGTGCAGCATCAGTAGAGAAGCTGCTTCCTAAAATATTTTAACTCTGACGTGGTTTAAAGAAGTTGAAAAGAGGTTCTTGAAAACTATCTGAAATATATTCCACACTAATATGAGAATTATATAAGCAAGACAGGCAATTAAATCTTTCATTTATAAATAACTACAGATATTTCTTTACCAAAATTTTCCCCTCCAAAATTATTTCAATAAAGATTGACTGCAATTCCCAGTGTTGTAAAATAATACCACTAAAATGTGTGCATCAATAAATAGTTGCCTGCCAATATAATGTATGCCACAAAGAAAACCAAACCAGGACAATTTCTGGAATTTTAGGATTATAATAATAAAGGAGAATGTGACCAGCCAGGCACAATTCTGATGGGAAAACCCCAGCAGTCAGCAGTCATAAGCTGGCAGAGCTTCAGAGCGATATTGGGGTGGGTTTGTATCTCTTAAAGGTTATTTCCAAAGGAAACTCACCTAAACTCCAGAGAATATCACCTGTTACTGACTCAGAAAAGAAGGACATTTGGTTCACTAACCTACTGAATGTTTCTGAGTGCCTGGTTATTCTTTTTCTTTCTTGGGAGATGCCTGTTTTCAATTCATGGCCAACTCCCTCTAAGATTATGAAATTCAGGATCACAAATATGAAGATTCACCAAGTTTGATGAAGAAAAATGTTTTACATCTAACAGTTGAGGACATCAACAGTACTTCCTTGATTCACTTCAGCTCTATATGGCAAGTTTTTTGTTGTGTGGTGCCAGATTTAGGTAAAGCAGCACTACAGGTCAGTCCTTTAGGGACCAAGCCAAGTAATGTTTCCTGTGATTTGCATCACTGTTTGGCAAGTGGCATTGCCATCAACTTCTAAAAAACAACAAGGAGTCCTGAGGTCAGTTTGAGCAGATAAACAATAAGCTGCTCCTCAGTTGTCAGATTAAAATTTTCTTATGAAAATTCATGCTTAACTTTAAACTCTACTGAAACAAACAAATGTAAAGGTATACTGAAAAGCTGGTCTGTGTTTTTTAATCCTTTTGCTTGGCTAAATGAAAGTTACAGTTTCTCCACTAAATTTGGACTTAAGAAACTGAAAAGCATTATGCACAGAGAATATGGTTCTTTCAGCAGGTGTTCTAGGGTGACTTTCATGCAAAACTCTGACGTTGTCACTAGTTATCAGCTCTCTGGGATTGCATTAGCCTGCAGTATACTAGGAAATTAAGGTTTCACCTTCATTTCACACCCAATTCCTTTGAGGACTGATCATCTTTTACCTGCTAACTTAAGATTACTAAACTGAAAATTTAGTGTTACAAAATTATCCTATTACAAAAATAGGACATCTGGAGCTCTGGAAGGCAAATATACAACACTGGGACATTTATTAATCAGGCACACTTAAAAAGAAGACATTCACTATCAGAAAACATCTCATAAGTCTGATATTCAATTTTAAACTAAATTAGATTTTGGAAAAGATACTCAACAGCATCTAAGCCATGTAAGAGTGTATGAAAATTTTACTAAAAAAAAAGAAAGTTACTATCTGGAATATAAAACCAAATATGCAGCCTTTTTATAAGAGGACACATTTTGTAACACATTTTCGTTTAGTTCCATAATCATCACAGGAAAGTCTTACTCAGTAGGATGTATTAAAACATCATTTAATTCTGTAATCAACACAGCAAAATCTTACTAGGATATATTAAAATGTAAGCAAGCATTTAATGTTTGGATTTAAAGTTAGTCTTTGTTTTTAAATTTAATGTTTGTTTTTGTTACTAAAATGACTGCAAATACAAGGCCAAATCAAAAACTCCTTTGACAGAGACTGAGGATTTTAGGTAAAAACTATCACCAAACCAGGAGTAATTTGTTTCAACAGGATTAATATTTAACTAAGAACAGCAATAAAAATTAGTTTTTAACCATAGTCTTTTCATTTGTTTTTTTTGGTTTGGAGGGAGTGCTTTGTTTTTTGTTTGTGGTTCTGAGGGGGTTGTGAGGGTTTTTTTATTTTACATAGGAATAATAAGAAAAGAATTATACCCAGTGGAAGACCTGGAGAACCAAAGAGCTGCACAAGCTGAAAAGCAAATCCTAATGATAAAGGAAGTCCCAGAAAACTGTATTTCATATCTGCATCTTGATAATCTTCAAGCTGTGATGCCTTTGCTGGCTCAGAGTCATCTGCTCCATTTGCATTTTCATTGCAGCTTGCCAATGTATTAGAATCTTCTAGATATTCAGAAACAGCTTTAACAGAAGACAGAATATCTGGTTGCCCATTTGTAACCTCTGAAGAAGTGTGTTCACCCTCGTCCTCTTTTTTATTAACTACCTGTTGTGGCTGAAGAGTTGTAGCTTGCTCCTCCTTTGTTTTGGAATCTACACAAACCCTGGAGGCGTATTTTGATATAGGAGAACATTGTCCTGAATGAACGTAAGAAATATTACATAATAGAGCATCTGCTTCCGGAGTGGGTAAGGAATATTCCTGCAATGCATGGTCCTGTTCAAGTGCTTCTCCACAGTTCTCACTTACCAAGTGGTTTTGCCTCACTTCCAAAACACTATCTTGGGGAATATCTTCTCTTATACAGACATCCTTCCCTCCCTCTGCATGATCAAAGATCTGTCTTGGTAGGTTAAACTTTGGTGCTAAGTTAACAATTCTTCTGTATCTCTTCCTCTTCAACATCATTGGTGTAGCATCAATTGGCACATTTACTTCACTTGAACCCTGTATGAAGGTAGCCCTGGCTTCCACTAGGGAATCAAAGTGCCCTTTACCAGTTGGAGACACAGACAGCCCATTGCTTATTACATTGTCAGCTTCCTCAGTTTCTGTTTCATGATGGTTCTCCGATACCAATCCCTCATTTGACTGATAGCAGTTTAGCTCTGCTGAACTGTTTGTGTGAGTCTGTTTCCTCACTTTTTGAGATCTTTGTTCACTTACAAATTTATCCTCAGAGCAAGGAGAGAGAGAAACTTGAGTATTGAAGCCCATCTGCAACTCCTCAGTAGACAAATTACTTGAAAAAAAAGCCCAGGCATTGGAGCTAGTCTCTTCTGGTTTTAATGGACATTTGCCCTGTGTGTTATCAGACGTCTCATCAAGTAGAATTGAATCGTAACACTGAGAGATTTCTTTTTCTTCACTGTTTAAACTTACCAGCTTGGCTTCCAAGTCAGATTCACATGTAATTTGACATGATCCCAGTTTGTTTTCTGTGCTTAACAATGACATATGACAGTCTTCAGAAATGCCTTCTGTTTCCTGGGTGGAATTTTTATCGTTGGTTATGGTTAGGAAACTGCAGAGATTGTCTTTGTGCCATAGCTTTGCTTCCTCATCTAATCCATTTTTGGTTAGGTTTTCAGTACAAAAAGGTTTTACATCTTTCAAAAGCAAACTGTCACTTTCTACAGGCAATTCATTTTTCCATGCACTATTTGACACCACTGAGACCTCAGGCACAGTGACCAGAAAACTCTCTCCTGGAAACCCTGCAGCTTCCTTTAGCCTTTCATCACCACTCTTAGGCTGCTCCTCACAAACTGTTATTGGATCCTCTGGGCTTTTGCTGAATGTACTCAATGATTTTTTGTTTTCTTCTTCCAAATCATCCTCTTCACTTTCTGATCCATCATGGTCACCTGGAATTGGATGATGAGCTACTCCACACAACATTTTCTTTGTAATTTCTGTAAAATTACTTTTCACTGTTTTGTTTCTTTTTCTCTTTTTCTTCTGTTTTGCTTTTGTTAACAGGTAGCCAGGGTTCTTGCTCAAATGGGTTCTTGTCTCCCTATGTGAAAACAAAGAGGATCAAATGTAAAACTCCTAACAAATAAAAAAACCAAATCCCCACTAAATTAGAGCAATAATGTATTCATGGTGATCAATTTGAAGAATAGGTACCTTATGTTACTATGATGATCAAACACAGACTGTTTGCTTTTTTCAATAGATAAGATCTCAGATAACACCTTCTTTTGACTAAACAAATGCTTGATCAATACAATTCAGGACAATCCCGAACATTTAAATCTGTTTAAGTAAACCCAGCTGCCATCTCGATAACTTTGTTTTACAAAAAGTATCACAAATCATCATTACACCAAACATCATGTTTCTGGATGTCTTTCTAGTATGATGTTTGAATAATAGATCCTGAAGAGCTGGTGCTATTCTGAAATGTCATTAAATGCCATGAGGAGCAGAAAGGTACAAGCAGAAGAAAATGCCATCTGTTAAGATCAAATACTGAAATGCAAAACATACTTACCAAAATCCAAATAATGTAAAGCTACAGTGACTACAGCAACTCTGATATTTACTGTTCAATATGTGAAGTGTTGACTCATACATATTTGGAAGAAATATTTCATACTTTATTACCAACAAAATAATATATTGCAGAAAAATTAAGATGCTGTAGGAAAAATAGCATGTATATTTTCAGTTAATTTTTTAGCTCTTTTCAGAACATCTTATTTATTTTGTCTGAATTTCTCATCAAATTTAACAGAAAGCAGCCCTGTCTTCTCTGAAATCTTGACATTGGCCCATCAGCCAGCTAACCCTGAAATGAAAACTTGTAAGAAAAATCCAGTTCAGGTTTCCATTCAGGACCCTAACAATTCTTTACAATTCTGCAGAGAGATGAGATTTTCAGAGCTAAGTTTGATTGATAAATCCTAGTACCAAAGACGTGTTCCTTTTCTGTAATTCTTCACTTTTTCGAAATCTTTTGTTTGGGATGGTACTTCACACAACACACCAAGGCAAAGCAGAAGCTAGAATTATAGGGTAAAATTGATTTTGGGGAATGCATATGTAAAATTACCTGCTTTATTAAGTGTTATATTCTGAAATTCTTGAGAGAAACAATACAAAACTAACCATAAAAGGGTGACTGTCAATGTAGAGGGAAAGCTGATCACTAGGAGGCAGCCTGGGAACTAGTGGGAATCCTATGGGAATCCATCCTTACCCTTTATTCATTCTTAAATTTATTCACTGTTAGTCTCTAATAAGTTTTTCCTTAATTTAGACTCTGCAAAGTAAACCTTCCCAGTTCTCTGCAAAGGACAGCAGCAGCCATTTCAGCATAGCAATGAAGTTTGCTGACTGCAACAGGATTCAGAAGTCTTGGTGCCTTAATATTGCTGCAAAGGGCAATACATATCTCCATAGGGATCTTGTTGGAAAGCACATAAAATGTATTTCCCTCTAATAGCATCCAGATAAGAAATCCAATGAAGAAACGAGATTTTCTTCAAATGTTGGTGCTTAAATCCAAATGGTGATTTTCTCCAAGTAATGGAAACTGACTTCTCCTTTTCCAGATCTATGTATTTTTGATACAGTGCCCTGTGGTTTAAGTGGGAATGTCCACACCACCAATGGCTGAAGTTAACCAAGAAGAATTCCATGTTGAATTCTGTTCACAATACACTCCACAGTCAGCAACATGCCTCCTATCTCTCCAGAAAACGAGACACAGGATGCCAAAGTTTTAGGATTAAATACACCTTATTTGTCTATTGAAATAAATGATATCAAAGTGAAGTACCTGCAATAGTAGCTGGAGAGATTTTCTTTCTTATCCCACATACACAGAAATCATGTACTAATCCAAGATTTTATCTTAAAATTAACTTTCTTCTTTGGTGAAGAAAATTCATAACTGGAAAGTGGTTTTAGACAAGGAAATTCTCTGGACTTTTCAGGTTCATAAAACCACTTACCAGTGAAATAGAAAATAATGTCCCAATTATAACTATTTTTAATGTAGTGGGGAATAAAACCTCAGACCTGTGCACCAATTCCACAATTTATTGTACCTAAAAGTCCTTGTGCTGCCAGAACAATTGCAGAAATGACAACCAAAGTATCCACATCAGCACTGGCACAGGAAAGAAATTAACTTCTCCAGCCTTGATATTATTGTAGCTAAATTTTTCTTATCACTCACTTCTGCCAGATGTGAATTTGCACTGCTGCTGCTGGAAATGAACTTCCATAATACCGCTGCAAGCATGTTTCTGATGTCTAAACCCTGACATATCTGACAACACTTTCAGGCCAATGCGGACAGAAACTTTCTTAGGCTGGGATGTTGCATCAAAGGGTATTGCAGAAATGAGGGGAAAAGTCTTAAAGGTCTGCACAGTTTCTTAGTCTCCTTACTGTTAATTCTGAATCAGGAAGGAAAATCACGGTGGATGGGATTCACTTTAGAATGCAAGCACAGAAAAAGACACATTCACCAAATAATGGGAAAAGAATCCCCTGGATGATCCAGAAAAACTAACAGGTAGTACTGCATTGAAATTATTGCATGTCAAAATAATAACAAATGCAAATGTTGGTCCAACAATCCATTGGTTGATTTAGCATACCTGAATATGACCATGAATAGTGACATTCAACAGTGCATCATAAATATAAGTATGTAATTTCTGTGCTTTGGAAATACAGAGATTTTATAACAGTTCAAGGAAATTAGTTTTCTAAAGATCTGAATTTCCTGAAGAAATTACTAAAGCAAAAAGGAAAGTGATGAAGTATTAAGTGTAGAATAATAAAATGTATTATTCTTCATGGTCCCAGGTAACCTTTGTTTTTCAATTGATTCTAAGAAAATACTACTCCAAGGAAATATCCTAATGTGCTGTGATGGCATAGCTAAAATTTCCAGCTTGGGGTATAACCCCATATAATGTTAAAGTTTCTGCATTTAATTAAGCAAACTGTCTACTAGTTTTCATAAGATTTATCTTCATTTCTCCTCTTTCAGTCCACCTGCATGCCTTCTGAGAGTTTCTTATACTGTAAAACCATATAGCACACAACCACTGAGCAAATGCAAGAACCAGCATGGAGACAGACTTCTCTTCCTTACAGGGACATTTGCTAGTGAGCCCTTATTAAACCCAGACAACACATGCAAAAGGAAAAAGAAATTCCCCTTTATTGGTGTTGAAATTTTGCTACATATTATGCATCTAGAAACCTGGTTAGTAATAAAAAGACCTGAAAAAATATAATGGTATCTTTGTTGCAATAGGAATTCCCCGTCTGTAACATTTTTAAATTTCTCAGCCTACTGTTTAGACAATACCAAAAGCTTTTTGCCGTAACTCTGTTACATGTGACTTTAAGGTTGTACCCTACTGCTCAAAGTAGCACTGACCAGCTTGACTGAGAGTCAGCACCCAGACAACACTTTCAACTGGAGAAATAAATGCATTTTCACTGAACCAGAACACACTAATTAATCTAAAGCAATTAGATTTTTCAGCAATTGCTGAAAAATGGCAAAACCAAAAGAGTTACTTATTTGCAGTTGTACAGACTTCAGCATGCATCTAAGCTGATGTCTGCTTGATACAGAAAAATGTCTGCAGTCACTGCTGCAATGAAACACAGGATAGAATCACTGAGTCATTTAGGTTGGAAAAGATCTCTGAGATCATTGAGTCGAACCATTAACTCAGCACTGCCAAGTCCATCACTAGACTATGTCCCCAAGTGCCACATTTACATGTCTAATAAATACCTCCTAAATGACTCCACCACTTCCCAGGGCAGCCTGTTCCAATGCCTGACCACCAGTAAAGAAATGTTTCCTGATCATCAGGCAAGATAGAGGAACAGATAAATTTAAAATCCAATTGTATATGACATTTAGCAATGAGGTACATGGTCTTTCAGAAATGTATGCCATCATTAATATCCAAAGTCTCTGAACTGCATTTTCAACACAAAAATTACAGCAGACCAGCTTGCTTAAGATGGCATTTACTGGCATGCACTTCACTTTTCCCATCTGCTAAGTCCAAGTATATTCTTGAATTCCTTGTGATCTAATTTTGCTTCAGAAACAACTAAAAATTGAACTTACTATTTTGGAATAAAAAAAAAAAAACATAACAAGGTACCAGCCTTTTTGTTACAGATCTTGCCTTTAACACTGAAATGAGTGATAAAGATCTAATTCTGCAAAACCGAATAGAAAACTGGGTTATATTATCAGGTGATCACGCACCTGGAAAAACCACAAAATGTGCCAGCATTACTGGGCTTCCTGAAATTGGACAGATAAGCATTCATCTTAGCACTTTGTTGCTGAAGAAACACTTTGTCACCCTTTCCTATTTCGCTCCAGATCTTGCCCTTGCACTTCCACTATGGTCTTTTGCTGGCTCTACCACTCCCCTTATGAGTGGATTCACCTGCCTGACCCTGCATCAAAAGAAAAGAACTACATACTTCATTGTTATGCTCACTTAAGTCTCCAAAGCAAGAAGTAAAGAGTGTCTAGCTAAGACAAAGTGGTTGGTGGGAACAAGTGAGTACCTTCTGCAGCAATATGCCAGGCTGCCTCACAGCAAGGAAATTTAAGATAAATGGTTTGTAAGAAATGTTTACACATTACAGTGTTGCAAATTAATTCTCTCTGCCCTAAATAAGTAAAGATCCTACAAACTGAATTAAATCTGAAGTAACTCAGTATTAATTTTTCTTTTGTGTCTCAGCAGCATTGCTGAGATGGTTGGTGAGATTTAAGTACCTTTATAAAATAAACTAATCTATCATAGTGCTCAAAAAGCTGGTCCAATCTTATTATTTTCTACAGGAGTAATGTATATACAGTTCTGTGCAATGTATAATCAGTCATCAGACTGCTGTCCTGTTATAGTCCAGACACAAAAGACCTGGATCTAGAGAGTATACAGAGAGTATCATACAACTGGTCTGATTAAAACATGCCTTTATGATCTGTTCATTTAATCAAATACATGGCAAAATGCAAGCACTTTACTTTCCAAGGTTAAAAACCCAAACAACCCACCCACAAAAACTCCCACATTCCTGAGGTAAGAACATTTCAGTTTCAAATGACAGTCCTTTCACTCCAGAAAAATTTCAAGTGGGGTGACTTTATTGATCTTGGTCCTGCCTGGTCATGAAAGTCATGAATAGCTTATGATTTAAATGTCCTATTTTGGCTCCTTAGTCATAGAATATGCAGATCAAGATTAAAGACATCTATCCTGAATATACTGTTTGATACATATGTTTATGTGTACTGAATATACTTGTGCCTAGCATGGAACATCCACCTTCTGAACAAGTGAAACAAAAGCTGCTTCAACCTCCTCTAGATACCATAAATATCTTACCTGACACAATTCAGAGCTGAGAAGAGAAACAAAACAACTCCCCCAGCAAGAGATGGACTGATGGATGCCAACAGATGGAGAAGAGGTGCCATTTTTTTCTTTGACTAAATTTTGCTGCACTATTAAGTATAGCTTGGTGTTGGAAAGCAGGTTAAAGTGAAAAAAGGACAACATGAAACACTCCAAGTAATCTGATTACATCTTAAGGGGATGTACTTACAACACAGAGAAAAAATCCTACAGTTTTATCATCAGCCTCTCCCCCATGAAGGCTCAGAAGATCAGTTTTAAGCTTTGGCAACATTTAGTCTTTTGAAGAGAACATGATGGGCAGAGATGCCAATGTTACACACTGCAAGTACAGCACCAATCATCTTGTCATGCTCTCTGAAGTTACTGTTCAAATAAATAAATAAATGTTTTAACCAGGAAATAAAAAGACCCACATACTTTGATACATCATCCTAGCACCAGAACACAGATGACAGACATCATAACAGGATGCAAAGATAAGCAAGTACAACAAAAGGGTTTTAAAAGTAAAACTGAGATTTACAGGGGGAAATGTTGACCTTTCTTACCAATGCACGTTCACACTAAAAACAAAATGTAAAATGAAATTTGAGCTGAGACACAAGCAAAAGCAAGTTGAAGAAAAATATGGGTGGGGGGGACTAGGGAAGCAACAGGGGCATAATGAGAGCAGAATTAAGTATTTGGAGATTAGTAATTAACTATTTCTTGTTAGGAATTCTCAAAGAAAGTCAACAGATTTTAGCTGTGTTTAAAATAACTTCAATTTGCAAAATTATAGCAAAGATGTAACTATTCACCAAAGCACAGATCATAATTCTGGAACAAAAGCATGAGTTTTAGTAACACAAGAAGATACTGAAAACTTAAGGAGAAAAAAAGGATGAAGACAAATACACTGTACAACACAAAATACTCCTTTTAACAGAACAAGAAAAAAATTCAAAAGGACAGCTTAGGGGGTGAGGTCCTATATGTTCAGCTTTCAAATCAGCAAGGGTTTGGACTGAGGCATTTAAAAATTAGAGAATAAGGTGTAGCTCTCCACACAAATTTATAGTGAAGGGAAGAAAATGGACAGAGGAGATGGATCCAGAGTTATGAAGACAACTGCAATAACAAACACACAGGACTCAGATGAGAAAAAAGCAGTTCAAGAATATACAAAAAGGGGGTGAGGAAGCTACAACAGGAAAACAGTGAAAGAAAACAGTATCAGCAAATACTAAGTAACCAGCCTCTAACCTAGATTACAGTAACATTAAAATTCAAATACTGTTAACTGCAGACAATGTCCCTATTCAGAACTTCTGCTCCATGTGTTGAACTCATTCCATGCATCTCAAATGCTCTATGAAATACTGAGAACTACAGAGCATTCAGATAAAATGCACATTCTGTGGATCTTATTACACCTTTTTCAACAAATCTCCATACTTCATCATGCTAGCATCCAAACTTTACTACTTCCTCACACTACACTTTGGTATTTACTCATTTCCCTTTTTAAATGTCTTTCACCAAAGGACCAGACACATACAAAAGACATAATGAATTATGCCCTTAAAGATGATTACTTTTTATAAAAGAGCTCTGTATTATTCCTAGGGTTTTGGGGATGAATAGGTGCAGAAAACTGTCTTTCAATTCTGCAATTTAGTGAGCATCAACAGAGATTTGTCTTTGGAGAGAAAATAAAAAACTATTTTAGATAAGCACTAATTTATGCAATTATTTTCTAGTTCTGAAAAGACAATACAGCTAACAAATGGACACTGAGAGACAGAAAAGGGAAGTAGCTAAAGGTGTTGTCAGGAACCAGTGAGCAACTCTGCCAACAAGGCTAGGAAACAACATAACCAGAATAAAGGGTACAGCCAGTTTTGCTGCTATTTAAAACCAGAAACTTAGTGTCCATCTGAGAATAAGAACAGCATCACAGCTAGCATCCAACACCCTGAGACCAGGCCAGCACTTCCATTAGTGATTTAAAACTCTGATAGGTAAGGGCTAACTCTTCTGATACTATGCACACTGCTCTCACTCCATCACTTAAAACAGAATTACTTCTTGTCAGATCTCTGGAGATCATATGGCCCAACCTCTGCTCAAAGCAATATCATGACCTTGTTGTTAAATGCCTTGTCCATGTAAATTTTGAATATTCCAACAAGGAGATAACACAGGCCATTATCCAGTACAAATTTCCCATGCTGCAACCTCCACCCATTGCTTCTCACCTAACAGGACCTAGACCTAGGCCCAAGAAAGGCACCTAAGTATTAATCATTAGAACCAAGAACACAGAGTGCAGAAACAAAGCAGTAACAGAATGAAACACAACGCTCTGCCATCCACATATTACATACAAAGAATTCCATTTATAATCCTGTATATAATGATTTTTTTGCTGCATTGCCATAAGCAATTTCCATAAAGTGAAGAATAATGTTCAATAGTCACTGATTATTTAGCAGATGTAGCAAATAGCTGCAAAGAGCCACAAATGCAGTTCAGACATACAGACCTGACCTGCTTCAGGCAGACCATTCCACATCTATACTTTTTGTTAAGTACTGCATCCATCTTACAGGCTACCAGGAAAAATGCTAAATGGGGGAAAGTAATGGAGTCAATCCACTCCTAAGCCAGGTTCATGGCCCTTCAGAAGCTATTAATGGTCAAGAGCAAGATGTGGGATAGGCTGTTCAGTAAGTCTTCTCATAGACTATAATAACCTATAATACAGGCTACCCAGACCTAGGGCAAATGAATCAAGAAAAAAAAAATTACAACTATCATGAATAATACAACAGCCACACAGGATTATGGCCTTAAGACTGATTTGTACATTACACAATACATCCCTTAGAAATAAGCAAATGTTTACTCAGTAAGCTAAAGCAGCATTTCTTAGTCTGTTAGCAACTTAGAGATTAAACAACATCCATGACATAATTCACCTTTTTTAAAATCAGTATTTAGAAAACATGCAACTACATGTTCCAAAAGAAAAGATAAAAAAAAGAAAAGTATTTAGAATCACTAAAAAGACTACAACTACAACTGGTTTTTTTTGTTTGTTTTCAGTTTTCATGGATGTAATATATTCTGGCTTGGCACAACATGATATTGTTACAAAGAACACTATAAATCAGTAAAGTACACATGACATGGTCAAGGACTGCCTGCCTACCAGAGAAATGAAGCGGCAGCATTATCAGCTAAACGGAAACTGCAAAGACCAATTCCAGACAAAACACTTCAGTGCTTTTATTATCCTTGATCTAGAATTACACTGACAGTCTACCTCAAGCAAAAACCACCATTTGCAGCTTCTCCATTACTACAGAAATAAATTAAGACAAATTTGAGATGATCAGACCTTGACAAACTGTTACTTTTTTTTCATAATAAAACCAATTATGCTTTCACACATTTTTCTGTGATCTCAAAATAAGCACATTTACAGCTAGTTTAGCCAATTAGCCTATAAAAAGATAAACTCCACAACAAATTTAATGATGTACAAGATTTTCACCGATAATAGAGAGCTTTAATCTCTGCTCCTGCTTTTATTTCAAAAGGACAAGAACATAAACACTAAAATGAGACAAACAACACTCTAGAAACACTGAAAGGAAATATTTCTACATCTGATCCACAAGAAATATCTGATCACTTAAAATGAGGGCTTTCAACTTCAACACTGTATTTAATGCTTTTTACATGTAATTGTAATATGTGTGTCTGTCCTTCTGAAGTTTCAACAGATACCTAGTCATCTCATCTCCATGATATACCAGCGCTGAGCAAAATCATTTCCTCCACAAAAATATGATTGCTAGGAGAAAGCAGCAGTTAAAACTACATGTCACACACAACTGTGAGAATTCTTCTAATTCACTGAGAATGAATCTTACCGTTTAGCTAAAAGAATACCAACAGTCTAAATTACAACAGGGAAGACACACAAAACAATTAAATATAAATGTTATGGGTCCTATCTCAACTAGAAAAAGCCTTGTTTTCAGTTATCTATTAGGAGAGAAACAACCATCTCTGCAAAAGGTTTCAAGAGACAGATGACAAAAAAAACCTTGGCCTTCTAAAACACAAAAGGTTTAAAAAACTATGCATCATGGCAAACTAGATTAAAATTAACCTCAAGAGGATATGGCTAAGAACAGAAGACAGGATTCCTCGCAGGACACCATTTAACATCACATGCTAAAAAATTAGCAGTTAGACCAGATTGTCATGGTTTACCCCCAGGTGTTCTATCAACCCCACATAGCCCCTCACTCAACTCTCTCCTGGTGGAATGAAGGGGAAGATCAGAAAGGTAGAAGTGAGAAAACACATTGTTTGAGATAAAGACATTTTAACAGGTGAAGCAAGAGCTGCACATGCAAGCAAAACAAAACAAGGAATTCATTCACCACTTCCCACAGGCAGGTAGGTGTTCAGCCATCTCCCAGGAAAGCCAGGCTCCATCATGTAGAACTGTTACTTCAGAAGGCAACCACCAGCATTCCAAACCCCCTCACTCCCCCCTCCTCTTCCAGCTTTATATACCAGGTATGATTCCTTAAGGTCTGGGATCTCCCTTTGGTGAGCTGTCCCAGCTGTGTCCTGTCCCAACCCCTTGTGAGCAGCAAAAAGACCTTGATGCTGTGTAAGCACTGCTCAGCAGCAACAAAAACACCCCAGGGTTATCAATACTGTTTCCAGGGCAAATCTAAAACATAGTCCCAGACCAGCTATTCTGAAGACAACTAACTTTATCCCACTCAAAACCAGCACACAGGTTTTTTAGGGTTTGGTCTTGGGGTGGTCATTTTTTTCTTGCCCATTCTAAATTAAAACAGGTAAACTAACTCACCCAAAGAAATGCCAATGATAACTCTTGATAATTCAGGCAGTAAACCAATAAACCACGAAACAGCAGCTTAGATGAAGCAGTAAAACTAGAACCACTTTCCCCTATACTTAGCTGATGCTAAGCGGTCTGCTATATGAACCAATTTATGTATGTTCTAGAAATTAATTTTCATTTAAATTTCATGCTTAGAAAAGTTAAGTCTTAAATGTACTTACCAAACATCCAACTAGTTTCAAGTATGCAGGAGAAACTTAGGATTTGTATTTATAATATACCAGTTCTATGCATTAATTAAATTTAATAAAGCCCCAACTTGACATTATTATTTCATGAAATATGATGAACTAGCAATTTATTAAAAAAGTGAACAATGGGTAACCTTCATTCTAGGTACATTAACAGAAGTGCTGTACAGGAAGTACAGACAGTAAGAATTTCCAGATCCCCTGTATAGCTGAGGAGCAAATTCTAACACTTCTGGGACACGCTTGGTTTTGAAGGCATGAGAAATTCAGTATCTGTGACATGTATTTCACGTAATTTTTTACCTATAAATAATGTAGTGTAAAATCAGCTTCTGAGATATATGTTTGTCTGTGATCTGTGAGTGCCATATCCTCATAAAATATGATCACACCATAAAACAGAAGTGTTACACTGACAGTAACTCCAGTGACTTTTCACCTGTCACTGTACTTACCTTAGAATACAGCTGTACAGATGAAGCAATTTACCAATGTTTGATACACAAATCACAAAGCTTCCCTTTCCTAAGTGTCCTTTTCAAACAGCAGGCCTATTGATCAGCATGCTTAGCACAGCAAAAACACTCCCCTGCACCAATTATTCAAATTATTAAAAAGGTAACACAAGGAAAGCTGCACTGTCTTAAAACAGTATGAATTAGTACCTATTCAAATAAAGACTGCTCAACAACCCCATTTCAATCTTCAATAATCATCTCCTTTTTGCCATGCCTTAGCATACTGTGTATTACCTAAGCCTCAATAAATTTTATCAAGTTAAAGCTTGCAGTAAAATAGAGTAAATGGGTCTAAAACCTTTTTATCTCCCCCACACTTGAAATGTACTTTCATTTTAAATATAAAAACTTTGGCATAATTAAAGTATTACTGAGCATTTACAATGATATCCATGATTCTTTTGAGACATGGAAAAAGGTAACAATAGAAACTAAAATACAGTAAGATATTTGATATGAAAAAGACAATGAAGGAAGATAATATAGTGGGGAGCCTCTTTTCTACATGTACACATAATATATTAACAATGCATGCACTAGTGAAACATTTTAAATTCTGTTTCAAATAATTAAAACATAAATTTGCACAATGGGTGTGGAAAACCACAGAAAGATACTTCATTATATACCTGAATTTTCAGCTCTCATGGTATTCAGACTTTATTGACAAAGCAATTTTTAGGGCCTATCCAAAAATTGTCTACAATTTTAAAAAAAATTATGCTGATTGCAGTTTTCAAAATTCTGAAACTGTGACACAAAGTGAGCAATAGATAACCATCTGAATTCTTTTAGTTACACACTCATGTTCTTGACAAAATTTCCTAGTCAACATTTGGTCATTCACTGTATAAGGAAGTCGAGCATAGTTAGGCTGTTTCAGCTAGCAGGTTAGTTATAATGGTCATTTGTATAAAATCCTATAAGCCTGAAAATACAAACTGTTGCATTGAGCTACTTCAACAATACTGAACACAAATATATTTTATTAATACAGCAAGCTGTTAGAAAAAAGGCAAAGTGAACACTTACAAATTCATCATTTTTTTAAGAGAAAAAGAGCAGTAAGTTAGTCAGTCTCCATGCTGGTTCATTCTTCATCATGTGCTAAACAGATTACATTGGCTATGCCAAAATTAGGAATGCAAGATGGTTTTAGAGAATTATATCCAATAATTATACTGAAACGATTCCTCCCAACTGCGGACTGGGAATTGACAGCCTTGTTCTTTAAAACTTCATTTTTATCACAAATGAAAGAAACTGGCTTAAAAAGACACAGCTGTGAAATGTCAGTGATTTAGTGATAACATTTAGGGCTTTTTTCAGTCAGCACAAAATAAGTTCGTTGTGTGCCAACATCATCATAGTTTATATTCTACTGATGAGAATAAATAAAAAAATAATTCAGGTTGTGCAATTTATGGCTGGTAAATACTGTACTGGCAGAATGTTGCTTCAGCTGCCACATGAACTTCTGAGATTAAAAAAAAGAAAGGGAAAAACTCAAAAAACCAGCAAAACAACAACAACAAAAAAAAAAAATCAAACCTCCTAACTGAAATCAACCAAAATTTTGCCAATTGGCAATACATAACAAATAGAACTAAAAGACAACCCACAACATAACTACTTTCAAAAAAATCTCAAAAAAGGTAAGAAGAAAATGCCATTCGTTAAAATTGACTATTGTGTAAATAAACTCCTCTTCTTGGGCTTTACTTCTCTTTTAAAAGATTCTTAATATGACCCCTTCTTTAAAAAAATCTGCTCAACAGTTACCTAATATATGACAACATCATTGTCTTAGATTTATGAAGAAAGACTCTGCTATATGCCATACTATATTAAATATTTTACTAAAATCCAAGGTCTTACAACTTTAATAAATAAAGTTTTAAAAATCATGAAATGTACAATTTTATTTACATTCAAGTCCATTAAAAGAAAAACCTCCAGAAGAAAATGGGTCTTGAAATAGGCCTATTTAAAACACAGACGATCACTACTTTATTGGAGGTGATGATGTGTTTTAAAAGGGCAAATGACAGATTCTTATTAACTGACTGCAACTTTGTTACTGGCTACTGGAAGTACTGAAAGAACGCCATGAGTCTGTATTGTCTCCCCACCTATGTCTTCTCTGCAGAGGTGGTCTTTGAGTGTTTTTGTGGGGAGGTACCACTGAATTCATGACAATAGGGATGGATATTTGATATTCGTATCGTTCCAACATCTGAGCAATCTTCTCACGAGTGACCCCATGCTTATTCCTCCTACAAAAACAAAAATTTCAATGAGTTGCCTGGTATGTTTATAGTTATATATAGTTATATATAAGTGTATACATATATATATAATTGCATGTTACAGTCTTCAAGAAAAAAACCTCTAAATTCTCAGTTTTTTCTTCTTGCTTTTATTACACTATATCCTCATTCTCTAGGCATTCAACTTGCGTTAAAGTTTAACAATTCACAGCTGCATACAGAGTAACAATAAAAAATTATTAGTTATTCTTCTTCATACACAAATATGATGTTATTCACTGTAACTATGCGCCTGAATTACCCTAGAAGGATTTTACTATTTATTCATCAGATTTTACATGGTGTACTAGCTAATGAGTAGAGGGATGAATAATAGCATAGACTACTCCTTATGAAAGAAACATTCAAACTAGTATAAAATATGCAACTACACTGTTTCAAGGCTTAATGAGAGAATACTTTCTCATCATGAAACCTCTCTACAGAATAACAGAACTTTAGTTCTGAACCAAAACAACATGCTCACAACACTTTCACCTACTAGTTGTAATTGACACTTGTTGTAAACTTAGAAATGTACTGAAACACACATAAGGGAAAAGGTATCAAAAGTGCTGCCCTATTCTTGCAGTGCTCAGTGACCAGCGACTTTCAGGGACAACTTGGTCTGTTAAGAACCTGAGCCACTACACATTATATTAGAGATATAAGTATCTCCTCAGTATCTATGGAATAGGACCTTAAAATCCATGTTAGCAGAGAATTTCAGTCTCTACCAGAAGAAAAACAAGCCTCATGCACAAACTGAATGTCAGAGAATTGACAGAACTGTAACAGAAATTTATCTAAAAGAAGAGACATGAAACAGAAACAAAATGTTTTCATATCATAAACAAACATTTCTCAATATTCAATACTTTTTATTGCCAAGAAACCTTGTCCAAGGTAAATTATGTCCACAAAAACCAACAGGGAAAGTATTTCTGCATCTTTGTGGTTTCTGCCAGGGACAGAAGAGGTATGGGCCATACCAACTTTTTCAGCACTGTAGAGGAGAAATCAACACTGGGAACAAAGAGGCTACACTGGAAAGACGATATTCCTACAGAAATATTTTAGAAGACTGATTCCTCACCACCCAGTCCCCTCAGGACTTTGAGTATTATTACAACAAAGAACTAAGTATCAAGTTGACAAGGGTTCAAAGCACACTGCAGGTAGCACACTAGTTTCTCATTCAGAATGGAAACAGAATTAGTGATCTCAGAATATTCAAAATGACACTGGCTCCTTAAAGGTCATTTTGATTTTGATTTTATCAGCTTTCTTTTTGTGAGGAAAATGTTTAAGCAGACCATTCCTCTCACAGACACTCTTCCCTGAGACAACACCAGAAGCTGGGGTCATCATCACATATCGCTCATTGTTTAAATGCTTGTAATTTATATATTGTGCTAAAGCAGCCCAGGAGCAGCTGCATGTTGAACTAATCACTTGGTGAGTCTCAGCAATTTTGATTTTATTCACAAATACGAACAAGGTTAATGGTAAAGAAAAAAGTCAACCCTCTACAAATATGTGGATTTTATAAAAGCACTTGATATTCATGACAGACAAAAAATGAGAAGAGCAAGTCTAAGTCTTTTAATGCCAAATGTTGGAAGCAGAAAGTTATTCAATATTTTCCCTATCTTAGTACTCCTAGAAAATGATTACAGTTCAAGTGCTCTGGACATTAAGTGCACACTCATCCACAACTGAATGGACTTGTGCATAATCACTTCATAAAAGATTTAAGTACTTTTCATAGTAGAATAAAGCAGGATAATAAAATCACCAACAGCAAAATTGCATCAAGCATAGAAACTGTTTTAAAAAAAGAAATCAATTTGCTGTATAGTGTCATTTAATACTGGTATCTCCTCTTCAGGCATGTCTTCACTCACTCTTTGCCAGCTTGGCTATGCTGAGAGAACATAAAGTCATCTATCTGAACCAAAGCAGACGTATCAGCAAAAGCACCTTACAGACAGGAGGAGGAAGAAGACTGTTTTGCATGGAAGAACACAGAATCTATTGATAAAAACAAAGTTCTGCCACTACTAAATGCTTCCATACTACCCTCCACAACTGCACCCTCAGCCAGCTTGCTGATGAAACAAAACTGAAAAGCCCTCTCCCAAAGGAATTGAAGAACAAAATGAAAACTTACATCACAACCTTTCTTAAATTCCCAAAAAATAAAGTTTCCAGGCAATGGGCCTCTGTTTAAATATTTAAAGCAGCCAAAATTGCTAAAATATTTCTGGGAATCTTCTAAAACCTGGTAACAGCACTTCACAGTTCAAGGGTTTTGCTCTGGGAAAGGTATCAACTTTACTCCCACAATTAATAACTGGACAATAAAATTCAACAGTAATAACACAACTGTTTATCCCATTGCTTGTTAAGATCATGTGGAAACACGAGCTTTCCTGGAAAATTAGTCTGTTTCACATAATGGAAATCTCATGCTGACTATCTTAGAAGTGCCTGATTACTAAGATTCCTAACTTGGCTGTGCTGCATGCCAAACTAGAAAAATTTACTATCGTTCTACAAGACAGCGAACTCCATCTCTAGAAAAAAGTGAGTGGTAGCTTAGGAGCAAAAGGTGAAAACTTTAGAACATTTATGAACACAATGAAGTTCAAGTCAGTAATGCAAGCATTAGACACATGTACTTCGCACCAAAACAACAATATGTCAGCTGAATGCATATAGAACAAAAATTGGTGATAGAACTCTATCATCAACTATAAAAACATTACACTACTTTTCAAATTAAGAAATATCCCTGAGCTGGTCTGATACCTCAGATTCCTAAAATGGATATATCTGAGACAAAAAGGAAGAATAAGCAGCTTCCCAAGCACTCTTAGAACCCAGAAGTTCAATGACCCATGTTCAACAGTATTCTAAGTCACATCTACACATGTCCAATAAAATACTAATATTGACATTTTGAGCCAACAAGATGGAGCTGGTATTTATAAGTGTACTTGTTTATCCATAAAACTCCCATGTAAAGGAACACCTCAAAATTCCCATTTAAATAAAATACATTTCATACTACTAGTAAAGAACTTGAGAAAGTATTTTGAATGAAATGTAACTTTCTGCATATATACTTATGCATGCATATTTATCTGCCCATCTTTATATATAAGTCATGATTTCTGTAAGAGAAACCTTACTTTTCTAATTCCTCTGGATCAAACATCCACCAAGTATCTGGCTCATGAAATTCCACTCTGTATCCTTTTTCTAGAGCCTGCAGCAAGCAAAGAAATGTGTGATGTGTATCATGATCACATAAAACAAAAGAAAAAATAAAAACAAGGACAATAAACAGATGCAGCAGTGTACTCTGCTGCAGTACTATGCTGAATTTCACTTACCCCAACCTGTCTTAGCTTTCATTGCAGGATAAGCAAGTTAAGTCAATCCTTGAATTGATCTAAACTATTGCCACACCAATTACTCATCATTATCAATAAGCAATTTCTCTCTTTAAAAGCCTGAGTAAAAATGTTTCTGGACAAAACATATCAACTTATCACACGCAAGGGTAAGTTTGAAAAATTTTTACAGGTGACAATCATGCAACAAAACCTACCACTTCCACATATGGCTTCATTTCCCAGGCTTGAGTATTAGTGTTATCTATTATAACTGGAGATTTTCCCTGCTCCATTGCTTGCTTTGCTGCAATGAAAAATTGTGCAAGTTAATAAACCACATGTAACTCTAACAAAAAAAAAAAAAAAAAAAAAAAAAGCCCCAGATTTTCTTTCACTAATTTACTCTGACTGAAACACTGTGTTCTAAAAGAAAGAATAAAAAGTACAGACAGGAATGAAAAGAAGTAGAAACAAGAACCTGATGCCCAAAGAAACAAGGTTATCTATTTTTAACTCTGAACCCTGTAGAAGTGTTAAATTTGATGTGTGTATATACATGAATTAAAGTACAAAAAATACTTGAAATACTATTATATATGCTTTGCTAAAATATATATACTCCTTTCCATACAGACTATTAATACTTAGACATGTTATGCTACACTTTTATTTCCTCTATGTAACACAGCTTAAAAGGATGCCTCTCATTCATTCCAACCTCTCTTCCGGTTCCACTCATGGGCATCACCAAGCTGAGCAGCATTATAGGAGTATCCATACTGCTGACGAAAATAATCATCAGTGCTGAGCACAATGCCATCATGACTCTGACCAAGCAGAACACTGTTAAAGGAAAACACAAAAATATATTCACTTTTAATTTTCAGATAAACAAATTTTAAAAATATATTTAAAATAAACTGAAGTGTGACCTACTACTGAACTTCTTGCAAACTTCAAACAGATTTATAAAAAGGACACCCATATCTATTACCAATAATTCTAATCAAAATCAAAGCAGTATTTTCTCTCTCTACTATTTCTGTATTTGTTGTTCCTTCTCCACTCCCAAGAGATGTTTGTACCCATCCAATTTTACAGAATGTATTTGCTAACATTTTCCATCTCAATCCTCGCTTGGAAATATGTCTAGAAAGCAATCTGATCATGAGAAACTCCCCATTTTGCCAAATGTAAACCTAGTTTCAGAAAGTCCTTGCAAATTGGCACTTAAAGGAAAACCCTATATAACTAAAACAACAGTACAGTTTTGTTTAAAGTCCAGCTCACAGAATAGATGTAGATTGGACTTTAAGCCTCCTTGTCTCATTTTAATCCTATGGCATTATTTAAATCTGAAAACAGAAAAGAGCCAGTTAGTGCCAAAGAGTATGTAGAGCCCACTGCAACACTCAGTTACCATTGTCTTCTAGAAATTTAGGTAACTATTCCAGCTCAGAAATAGGCAACACACCCACAGGCTACAAAAGCCAAACTGCACTAGCAATAGGTGGGACTGCACTACTGCTGAGGCAGCAGCAAAAAATAATTGGCCAGATCCCAAATAATTTAGGGGAACAAAGATGTGCTAGATCTGAGTTAGCCACTTAAATATAACTCCTATACAAAGAATTTTCTGTTTTGCCACCTGTCACCAACAGCAGGCCCATTATAGATCACAGTTTAATGACTGGGACGCTGTATTACCTGCCAGTTTATACTCCTACAGGTTTACTGTCCCACAACTATGCTGCTGGTTGTTTCTGCTTTTCATATACATAAGTAGATTATAACATGATCTTACAGTCCTGGGAAAAGTTACAGGAAAAGAGACTTGTATTTTTAAAATATTTTTCTACTGAAGCTGCCAGCAATTGCAATTTGCCTTTTCGCCATAAATATCTAAGCATTAATTTTGAAAAAAAATTTTTTAATGAAATTGAAAGAACAAATACTGGTGTCATTTAAGAAGTCTGTTTTTAATTAAATCCAGTAATATATAAAGACAGTTGTGTTTCTCTGGGTCCATTCTTCTCAGAGTATATGTCTACATATGTACAACAAAATTCAGACAACTAAAGACCAGAAGAAACTACTAATGGTGGAATGTCAAGTAACATGATCAAAGCTGCATGCAAACTGTTATTTCTTTCTTGTTCTTCCTTTTCCAGAGCTTTAAGGTTGGTTCAGGACAAATAGCAATGCTATTTGAGAAAGCAGAGCATGATATACCTAAAGTGAAGCCACTTTATTTGAACACTGATAAACAATTGGTTTTGCTAGAGCCTAGATATTTTAATGGTGTATTACACTGCTTTAGAAGAGTGCAGAAGGGTTAATCATCTATTTTTGTACTAAAAAGATCAAATGGCAGAAGTAAATCATTCACTACACATAGCAGCAATTTTTTTATCCCTCTTCCTCTCCTGTATAAAATATTTAACAAATTTATATTCATTAAGTTACTTGGCTGTGATTTCACACATGTGATTTCAATTATTTACAGTATGCTACATTTGCCAATTAACAGCACCAGAAAAACTGGATGCATCTTCCACATTCACTCCTTGTGTGCTGAATGTATATACACATATCCTAAAGAACCATCTGCCTTAATAAAAAAGATAGCAAACAATATCTGTGATTCTTCTATTGGCTGTGTAGATGTACACACCCTCCACTTCCTAGGGGCCTGACCATCAGGTTTCTAAAGGAATATATGAACTGACAAATCAACACTAATATGACATGGATTTTCATTTTTATTTCTAAGAACTGACTGGTATTTGCTCATGTTCTGGAGAATAACTCACTCACATTCTTCTGTTGTATCTTCCAAACATCATTTAGCAGCAATAAAGAAATACAGTGAAAAGGGTTCAGAAATCTTGCAAACCCATTAACAATTATTGAAATAAGTTTGTTAATATTTCTTGAGGTTCAGAGTACACCACAATTATTAATGAATCAATGTAACTTAAATAACAGATTTAATATATGAAACTGTATTTGCAATAATCCTAAACCCATAGAATTTGAGAAGGCAAAGTAGTTACCAAAGAGGCCAGAGTAACAGAGCCCTTACCACACACACAACACACAAGCTATCACAAAGTCACGAGTTTATGAACTGAAACTTCAAATATTATGGTAATGACTAGAACCTCTTTCTAAATTGTGAAATTAAATCATAAAACATAACATTTTAAAAACCTGATAATTACCTCTTTCAGAATCTACAGTATTTAAACTTTTAAAATTCAAAGGAGAAAACTATTGATTGACCTCATATGGAATAATTCATTTACCTCTAGCATGCATTTGGAAATAAAATTTATCCCAGGCCCATGAACTAGAGAACAGAAAGAACAAAAAAAGCATATCTATAGAAAGCATATTACTATCTAAACCCACAGAGATGATATTCCACTTTTAAGAGATGAAAAAAAGATAAATGTTTTTCTAATGAGAGTCAAATTACAGATTAGTCAGCATCCAGATGTGCACATGCTTGAAATGAGTGGCATATTGCCCAACTGCTGCAATACATCTTTTTTACCCTAAACCCTCCCTCCAAGCAAACACCCACCTTTGAACACAGCAGGACATTGAAAGTAAAGCAGCTCACCTACTTTTTCCAGAAATGCTATCTGATCTAATAGAAGCTATTATCCTGACATACAAAAATCTCATGTTGAAACCAGTACACATTTTTTCCAGTGCATGTGCGCATGCACACACACAAATCCTTTTTCTTTAAAACTAAAATAGTCCCCAAATCTGTATCCTGGTTAGCCTACTTTGATAAATGATTTTATAATAAAGAAGGTATCTCAGAATTGAGTAATTCACCTATTTAAAACAGCTACCATATGGTGGATGAGGAAAAAAGTAGTCAATAACTATAGTTTCAAAATATGCAGCATTATTGAGCTTTGTAAACCTAAAAGCACTATTTGCAACACTGTTTAAATAAATACATAATTAGAAACAACAGCACACCACTGTTTCTACATTCAGCTATAAACACCAACTCCCAACTCTGCCCTTCAGAAGATTTTGCTCTGAGAAGAATGGACCCAGAGAAACACAACTGTCTTTATATATTACTGGATTTAATTAAAAACGGACTTCTTAAATGACACCAGTATTTGTTCTTTCAATGTCATTAAATTTATTTTTTTTCAAAATTAATGCTTAGATATTTATGGAGAAAAGGCAAATTGCAATTGCTGGCAGCTTCAGTAGAAAAATATTTTAAAAATACAAGTCTCTTTTCCTGTAACTTTTCCCAGGACTGTAAGATCATGTGATAATCTACTTCTAATTGTAGCAGACTTTGGTTACTTGGGCTAAAGCTGTCACTGCTGGGTACCTGTCTGGCCAAACTGTTTTCAAACATTTTTAACTAAATGCTCAATCTCTTTAAAAACCAAGGGGAAGAAAAAGCATTTGTATAGTATTTTGTTATTCCAAGTTTTTCTCTGAGAAGCTTTGGACTGAGGAAGTGAAATTTGACAAAGCACATGCATTTGTTTGCCCTGCAAAAACTTTCTGTAAATCTGCCCAAAGTATATAACTTTAAAATATCATGTGCATGGCAAATATTAGTGAAAATAACTCATGATTCTCACTGCAAAAGTAAACCCAATCCTAAACAGAGCAATCTGGCAGTGGCGGGAAGCTGATTCAGGACCAAAACTGCATTATAACAACACATTTCTCCCTACACAAGAATGGCAACAGAAGGAACAAAATTGGCCTAAAACAGGAGGACACGGGAAGCATTGTGGTATAAACACTGGAACAAGCAACTTGGTACTGGCAGTAGAGCTAGGAAACAGGGCCAAGGCAGAGTGAAGCAGAGGGAAGACACTGCTATAATGAAGTTGGGAGCGATAATACAGACTGAAACAGGGAGAAAATTAATCTGGGAAGAAATGGGATTGAGACAGAACTGAAGAAATCAGCCTAGAATTTAGAAGCAGATATGGCTTTTGTGAGCACAGATCAAAAGCAGTGATTGGATATGAACAGATAAACAAAAATGGAAATGGATGGTTAAGAAGCAGGATTTTGTTTGAGCCTCAGGGGCTAGGATTGCCTAAGTCAGGTGGACACAGGAAAATCCATGAGATGAGGGGATCTCCCAAACGAGCCAGAAATGGCTGATACTATGTTCATATTTAAGGCAAGTAAAGACAAAGACACAAAACACTAATGGCTGCTCAAACTCACCTAGGCTTTGTTCTGCAAACAACGAGAGTGCATCCTCAGAATCTACTTCCAAATATGTTCAGGAAATTAAGGCAACCAGGACGAGCCAATGTGGGATTTGCAACAGACAGTCACTCTTTACGGACCGGAATGCACTCCCTTGTGAAGCAAGTGCTGTTGTCAACGAGGACCAAGTGATGAATGCAGCATACCCAGAAATTATCAAAGCTTCCAGCATCATATCCCAGCCAGTAACAAGCAGAGAACAACAAAGGATATAGCAAGACCACTTTTCCTGTATCTTCATTCAGTACTGTCTCACCTGGACGATGAGGTAAAGAACTTGCTGATGACACCAAATTAGCAGTGATGCTCAACATTGAACTGAACATTGAGGCTTCTGTCCAGAAGGCCACAGAGAAACCTGAGAACTGGGCTAAGCAAAACACCAGGATGCTCAACAAGGAAGGAGTAAAGCTCTACAACTGATGAAACCTAAGCCTCAGCACAGGCAGGAAAGTGAGTGGTTGAGCAGCTCTGTTGAAAAGAGTCTGAGGATAACAGTGGACAGCAAATGAGATGAGTGAATGGTGTACTCTCACCAAAGGCAGGGCAAATCACAACCTAGGCTTTAGTAGAGGAAGTGTGGCCAGTAGATCACCTGAGAAGGTATTACCCACATTCTGCCTGGATCTTGTGTGCTCAGTTCTGAAATACTGTGTCCAGCATGGGACTTGCATGCTGAAAAACATGGGAGGGCTGAACAGGTGGCTACCAAGATGGCTACAGGCCATGCAAGATGCAGCCTCCAAGGAGAGGTTAATAGCAGCTGGACTTGTTTATTCTTGCAGTGGAGACTGCAAAAAGTCTGATGTCAGCCTATTACAGTGAATAAAACTCTCCCTTATCAGAAAGGAAGCTGCAAGAAGATGAGCCATATTCTACCATGTAACAACACATGTTATTACACAGAACAAAAAAATTATGGCTTGGGAACTTCAGTTTGTAGATTAGGAAGAACTTCCTTACTTAGGTGGTTTGTACTGCACTAGAGAAGTTTGATGAGACCACAGGAATTTCTGTGGTGTTTTTAAGATCAGGCTTGACAAAGACACACCTAACCTGATCCAGTGATAGTGACAGACCTCCTCCAAGCAGAACAATGGACTAGTTCATATCCACTACTCTCTTCCAAAAAATGTGCCCATAATTACAACTGCTTAGTTGGAATGGAAGAGTCAAAACAAAAAACTTCAATGGAAGACTCAAGACAGACACAAGTCAAGTTTGTGAGCAGGAAGAAAAGCATCTGTACTTAAAAAGCCTTACTCAGCGCAAAACACAAATTGAACTTTGAGATTCCAAGGTCTCACTACTGGTTCTGCTGTCACTTCCTGTCTGAGAAACCCACTTGCAAGATCCACCTCATTCCCCCGCTAGTGCTGATCCACACTGTCAGGTTTCTGTTTTTCCTTCACAGTTATTTTACTGGCACAAATGGTAGACATTTGTCCGCAGGTGCCAAAAATGCTGCATCTCCAAAGGTACTTTTGGGTGCTAATATGACACCAGATAGAACATCATGGCTGTCCTAGTCTACACTGCAGAATTCTATGTTAAACAGAAAAACATGTTCAAAACATGTTTATTAAGATTTAACCAATAATAAAGGTATTTTCCCCATTGGCACCCATTACTTCTGGGACGTTTTCTCCCCAAGGTATCCAAGACTCATGATTTCATGGGAATGAATAATTGCAACCAAGCATTAAACATATGAAACTGCATGTAATTGAATACACTGAAAAACATGCCGTTCAAATTCTACACTCACTTTTGGTAACTATTCTTAACCTTGATCTCATAGTACCCACTTTCCCATCTGCTAAATAAAATTAGTAGCTGATCTCACTAATGAGAGATGAAAAAAAGCACAAGTATGTATTCTTAAAAGCCTGAAGAAATTTAGCATTTTTCAGATTATATGAATCATATATTTGGAGAAAGTTTTAGAGACAATTTAGCACACCAAACATGGAAAACAAATGTATTTGGTATCTTCGTAGTAAGTATTATCCAATCTCTGAACTGAATGAAGCAGCATTTTTTTCCACAGGATTATTTTTAGTTTTTTTTTATATTGCCTTCACATATAAAAGGAATTATTGCAACAATATTTAATGAGGACATGCAGCTTCAAAAATGCACGTTTGCAAATCACAGCAATCGGTAACTATAAAAAAATTATACTGAAAGTTACTGAAACATGTAAGAAAAATACCTATAAGAGATTTCTAGCTGTAATATGGGGATGACTATCTCCTAAATATCAGGGAAAAAATCCACTAACAGAATGTTACTCCTTTATATAAAAAAGCAAATAAGAACATGATCGTGTATCTATTTCATAGACTCCCCTCACACAACAGATGATAACTACAAGAGGACAATCTATCTGTGATGATGTTTCTGGATGAAACTCAGTAAGTGATATTTAGTGACTTCCTTTTTGATATACACAAGAGAAACTTTCACTTAATACAGGTAGTGTCTGTGCTCTATCCACTTTTTGTGCTTTTTAAAATAGGCAAAAGAACACTAAGGGAAAATCCAAGCTGGAGGTGGTACCTGCTTTCAATCCTGCCAGACTTCAACAAGTACATTTTTAAGAAAAAAAAAAGACTTTTCTCTTATGTTGTTCACAAATAAGGAAGAGCAATCAGCAGACCATACTATGAAAAAAGGGAATGACATAATGCTCAGTTTCATCAACAGACCAAAACCAAGTATTTTCAGAGCAGCAGCACTCCTCTAATGGCCTTTGAAAATTCTTGCATGGGCATCAAAAAGGACCTCTGGTTCAGTTCAATTGACTTTGTTAGATTTAATAAGAAGTTTTTTTTAAATTAGGGAATTTAAGAATTAAAAAAAAGCAGCAGGCCATCACATACTAGTATGAAAACTTAGAATAAAGGACTATGCAGTTTAACGGATGCTCAACGTTTTAAATTTAACACACAACAGCTCCTGTTCATCAAAACTCTGACAGACACAAAACCCCCAAGTAAATCTTTTTAGTATTTACTGTCACTTGCACTCTTTTAGTACAAATGACAGCATTAAACTACTGCATTTTAATAGCCTAATTAACAAAGTTTCCTTACTGCTTACAGACAGATTCAAATTATTAAAAAATTTTACTTGAATAAACTTCTCAAGCTTTAAGTCTTTACTTACCGAGAAAGTGTTGTTTTCCCTGAACCTGGTAGGCCTCTTAAGACTAGAAGCAATTTCTGTGAACTGAATCTTTCTTCTGATAATTGCAATGAAGAAAAGCTGTGCACACCTTCTGTACTGTCAGCTTTTGGATCCTTCCAACACTCCTCTCTGGTTTCACAGAAACCATTACTTTGGAGTCCATTCTGATCATTATTCCCATTCCTGAAGACCTGAGTAGTATGGATGTCAGTATGACAAGAATAGTTGGTATTTTGATCAAGCAATGGACCATGACTGTTGATATCAGTATTTCCATGGTAATGATGGTAACTTTCATAAGGAAGTCCCTCATTCTGAGAAGGGGGAACATTTGAGACTCGTGGTGGGGAATTAAATATCTGAAAATGGGATTGATGATTGAATCTAGGAGGAAAAGGTCCCTGAGATTTTGTGAAAGATGCTCTAGTCTGCCAAGCAGGTCTGAATTCAGGCACTGAACAGTTCCAAGAATCCACTTGGCCATTGTTACAGGTATTTCCAGTTTTCCAGACACCTGTTTCCACAACTAACTTCTGCTCATTGTTTGTGTTCTGACTGTTCCGTTCCCCCAAAGAACACTGTCCATTCTCATAATGTGGCTGTGGACTGCCCAAAAGTACAGGTTGATAGTTCTCTTGTGAGCTTTGACTAGAGTTAAAAGGAGAGTGTTGTTCCTGAGAAATTTCAGTTTCTTTTTCCTGAACATTAGTATCTAAATTTTCATTTTCCAACTGGTGAATTTCTTTATAGAACTGATCCAGTTCATCATCTATTTCTGGTACAGTGGCAGAAACAGCCTGCATCTTCTCTGCCTCCTTTCTTTTACATCTGTTTTCATGTAATTCATTCTCATCTCCTCCAGTGTTCCTACATTCATTGTAATTGGCAGATTTGTCCTTTTTGTTACTTTTAGTAGGCTTGTAAATAGGTCCTATAAAATCTTTGCTTGTAAAAAAGTCTTCATCTGATTCATTTCTATTTACTAAGAATGATGTACTGCTTTTTTCAACACTATCTTCACCAGAATTATTTGTACTAAAAGGGTCCTTCTCTTCCTCAACTTTAAAGTAATTTACTGATTCAAATGGAGGATTTATATTCTGCACAGTTTCTAAATCAACTGGCTGACTAAGTACTGGATTATTTTCAGAGAGAACTTCATTCAAGGATCTTAAGACACCAGTAGGTATTTTCTCTTGCTTCTCCATTTCACGTTGCCCTTCGTTATCCAAGGCACACATAGGTATGCAATCATTTGATTTTCTCTCAACATCCAGTTTTTTCTGAGTACATTTGTCATCATCAACAGGGAGTTCCCCACAAGCCTCTTCTGTTGACTTCATTCTTTTAGAATATGGTTCAATTCTGATTTCATCCTGATACTCCAAGAGCCTGACTGTATTTTCAGCATGAAGCATCTTAGAAAAAAGAATGGATACATTATCAGCATTCACATTTTTAAAGTAAAGTATAAAAAAGCTGAAGTTATTCAGGCCTATGACATCACACTCTTCATGGACACAACTATAATGTACTCACCCAGAAGAAAAACAGACATCACCTGTCACAAGTATGTTTTAAACAAGACTGCTACATTACTTATCATTACATCCTTAGTAAAGAACTACATTAGTGCTATATCAGTCCTGCAGCCACGTTTTATGATAGGCCTTAAATAATTTACAAATAATACTTTTAGAATGTGACTATTTGAAGAATTATTACATCAACAATCTCTGACCTATGTTACTTCTGTTCTCTACTATTATTCTGCCAAGTGTTTGAAATCTCTTTAAAAGATAAGCATACACCGATTTCCAATGCACAAACTGATGCCTGACATCACAACTAATATGACCAACAAAAATGCAAATACTTCAACTATGAGGATTGTTTTCTGTGACATGAACCAAACTCAACTAATTCATTTAACACCAATCAAACACGTGCTGGCTGGCATTTGTAATTTAGAGCTAGTCAAGTAAGACTTAAAATCAAAGCTGCAATCTGTTCTTATGGTTCTGGTTTTGAAACTACTTAAGACTTTTGTTAGGAACCAAGAGCACTTGCTTGCACATCTTCTAAAATTAAATATACACGCACAAAAAAAAAATAAAAAAAAAATCCTTGTACCAAATAGACTGCATTCTGATAATTAAACCACTAAGTTCCAGACAGGTTCAGAGACAAGTTATTACAAAGCAAGATGGCACTAACCATTATGACATACTATTATCCATCTATTAGTCTGATTTCTTGGATTTTGAAGTCTACACAGTACGCAATAAAGAGCAAAGGCTTCCTCTTTAAATAAATACAGTTTCAAACAGGAAAGAACATGTTTCTCCTACTAGAAGGTTTATTCTACTGTTTTCTGAAACATTTAAACTTTCCACAACTAAATATTAACAAAGTGTCACATGCTCCTCATCCTGGATAAGAAAATAATTTTTTTCTTTATCTATAAAGATTCTGTAGGTAGTGTTATGGGAAGATTTGCAAGTAACCATTATCCCATCATGCTCACTTGCAAAACTGGCAAGAAAATGTGTTACTCCAGGCACTTTCTCACCTATCATCCAAAGGAAGGGAAACCTGCCATTCTCAATCACAAGCAGGCTAAACCAAGGAGATGTTATTGTCCGCACTTGACTTTAGTACCTGGAAGAAAGCATTACTGTCAGAAGGGGAAGAAACATGGCCATCCAACTCTCTCTCTTCCTCAGAACTGGTACCATGTTCCCTCCTCCTCTCAAGATTTATGCATAGGTATGCATGTGTTTTATGCATACCTCCAGCTTCTTAGAGCTCAATTTTTGTACATTAGAAAGCAGGTATGACATTACTACTAATCATTCCCCAGTCCTTCTGCCTCCACTCAAAAGCAGTATTGAGCCAAAAAAAAAAGTTACTTTATTAGCTTCTATGTCCTCATCTTCTTCAGGGATGGTGTTTAAGCGGATCCCATTTCCTGATGTGGAATTAAAACAGCAAACGTGTGAATACTTGCTGCATGGCAAGATGTCCTACAACAGAAAATGCTGCTCTGTCACTGTCTCACAAATGAATAGTCTTTTTTGCTAATTTCTAACAGACTTTCCCTCACTAACCTTGGAGAGAGTGAAGCTGCATGTAAAAGCATATCCACCTGCGTCCTTGGTGAGGACAGAGCAAGTATGCTTAAGGGAAGCACAGTCTCTCTGACACTCTCACCTCTTGAACAGGGCAAATTCGGGTCTGTATCATTTCTATAAAGAACTGGTTATAAGCACTGAACCTGAGGCGGCACACGGGGATGCCAGACTTATGTATCATTTTAACTGACAAATGAAACATCCAGAAGGTTCCATGAACTAACTCAAAGCCTTTAACTCCACCTGTACAATACCTTTCCACAACGGAAAAATAAGGCCTATTTGGCAGAACCTACAGACGGGGAAACTGGCTGGCTTTCCTTGCACGGCGTGGGTACGGCAGTCACAAGGCGCAGAGCCCAGCGCCCCTTACACGGCGCCAGGACACACCTGGGAGCCGGGGGAAGCAGGCGCTGCTCCCACACCGGGCTGGCAGCGGCGTGTCCGAGGCGAAGGCGCCTGGGGGAGGTGTATCAGCCGCCCCGTCCCTCTCTTCCCCACGGTGCAAAGCCCACTCCTGTCACCCACACACACTTCCCTCAGCGCGGCGCCCACGTCACACAATCTCAGCAGCCGCCGGCTCTTGCGCGCTGACACCGCCATCCCCGCGCTGCCCCTTCCCCGCCCGGCTGTGGCACAGGTCGGTAGAAACAGCGGCAGTGACGGAGGAGAAGCGGCTTCCCTTCGCGGCCCAGCCGAGCAGCAGCCGCCACAGCCACACGCGGGGTGAGGGAGGACACAAACCTCAAAGCAGCGGCTCCCGGCCGCGTGAGAGGCAGCGCCGCCGACCTCCCGCTCCCAAAATGGCGCCGCCTCCCGCTGCCCCCTCACCCCGCGCGTGGCGCCGTGAGGGGCGGGCGCGGGCGGAGCTTTGCCCCTCACGCCGCGCACTCTGCCCGGCGGGAAGCGCCCGGCGCCGGGGGTGGGATTTAGGCTGCTTTACCCGCCTTCGGGGGCTGCCTTCTCAGCATGTCGGGGCGTTTGCTCTAGGCGGCACCCTGGTTATTGTCAAGGAGCGTCAACGGAATTCCAGTGAGGATTGTCCTAGTGTAAAAGCCGCCCAAGTTTCCCACACGTGTGTTGTACTTAAAATGGATTTACAACTTTCCCTCCTAAATGTATAAACTAAAATTCTAATAGAACGTAACTGCTTCCCTCCCCCCCCCCCCCCCCCATCTTATGATACTATGCAAGGCAAGCCACATTTTTCCTAAAACCCCCCTCAGTCTTGTAACAATAATTCCCCAAATTTTATTCGTGCACACAAGAGCTCCGGGAAATGATGCGCCCATACTGAATACCCGCAACATTTATTCTTTCCCATCACCCAAATGGATTATGAAGGTTTTAAAGTATATGATTTATAAAGCCACTGAAATTAGATTAATTGCTATAAATGGTAGAAAGAAAACTGGTCAAATCCACTGGCCAGGCATTCCTTCCAGTTAACCCTGCAACTAAAGCATAGTCTCCTTTCCTGTGCCAGATGATGGCCTTATTTTGTTGGGAGGTATGGATGTGTCTTCAGTAGCATTTTAATCTAGATGAGAAGTAAGCTGTGAAGTGAATCTCCCAGTTTGCCACTATTTTTCTTCTGTGATAGTAATTATGTGCTTCCCTACACAGGCCAAGTCATGCAACACCCAAGGTAACCATTTAGAGAGTGTGTGTGCTGCACGTGAACATTTTGAAGGTAATATTTGGAGATCAGAGCTCTCAAGCATTCATGTTGTGTATGTAGTAATTGTCTCAGATGTAGTTAATTTGGGGAGTTCTCCCACTACTTGTACCTAATTAAATAAGCCACATGTTACAACTGGCAGTACTCTGATGTCATATTTTCAACCTCATTGAGTATAATGAAATACACTTTCCCTGATGATCCTGTTACAGCTGCTACAGCTCCTACATGGGAATCATGTAGCACATGGGAAATCTCTTGCTTGAGACAAAGCTCCAAATCCCCTATATTCCTGCACTAGATGATAAAAAAAGTTCCATTGGAAACATTGTTAGGAGAAACTGATAGGGTAGGAAAAAGCAGTACTGTAACAGTGAAAATATTTACAAAGAAGCATTAAGAGATAATGTTTTTTTCTTTGTTTTCAGAGGAGTCCAAATTTTATAATTTCATTTTTATATATGTTTATAAAGTTACTCAGAATGCTCCCATGTACCACTACTATGTGTCATCTAAACCACTCTCCCTGTAATGTGCATCTATGATTGTGGTGGAAGTGTCTCACAGAGATAAAAATCTAAGTGTGGTAGTGATATTGCATAAATAACAAGTTATGAAAAATTATCTCTTCCTATTTATATCTATCTTTATCTATTATCTGTTTATTACATCACCTTCATATTAGTTGATGAATTGTAGACTAACTAATCTAAGAGAAGAGTAAAAGGAAAACTTTACGCCTTATGTAATCAGATTTTGATTCAGTTTTCCAAGTATCTTGTAAGTTTAACTTGATTTGAACCTTACAGATCCCATCAATTTATATGCACTATGGGAAGCGAGTAATGTTCTTAGAAAAAATCACAGTAGTTTTGATGTTAGGTAACTTGAGTGTTTGAACTTTCAAATGGAGCATTTTTTCTGAGTAGTTTTTTGCATTTGATTTCCTACATTAGAAGGGGAAGATAGCAACTGACCACTTTGGAGGATCATCCTGATTTCTTTATGGTTCACTGGTATAGTTGATGCTTTAAATGCAATTCAGACATCTCTGATACTTGTACCAAACTAAGTTGTTGCACTGCTTTCTTCTGCATGGGCCCAATTTCAAATTCTGTAGGAAAAAAAGCTTTAAGGTGTAATTTCAAATTGCAGGTAAACCACAGTAAAATTAAACTACTGCCAGAGAAAATGCTTTACTCTTTCCACCCATGGCATTGTCTAATTACTGTCCTGCCTCCTCTAAATTGATGGCTGTTGTTCTTGTTTGAGAACTGGGTGTTTTTAATAAAAACATCATACTATTCTTTTGTGTATGAAAAGGTTTCCATTAAATTTGCTTCCAGAAACATTTTAGATAAAACTTTCCAAAATTACTCAGCATGAAGAAGGTATCTGGCATGAAAAATATTAACACAGAAGACTAAATATTAGTTAGTGAAACAATAAGTGCCTGTGTGATGCTTTTTAATAGAAAAGATCAGGAAAATTTAAGATAGACAGAATGGTAAGACTCCATCTATTATTAAAAGGGGGAAAAATTACCCAGTGGGCATCACTTGAGGTTGGCTTTTACGTTTAAGGGTTAATATGGAATGATAGGTCAATCATTTAGATCTTGTGATCTCATTATGAGACTTGACATAGCAGAGTGCTCTTTCTTCTTTTCATAAGACTGTTCTTCTAATAGCACTTAAATATAGCATTTATTTGAGTTCAAGAGGACTAGTTACAGACTTAGATTTAATCATGCCTCTTTCTAAAGAGGTCATAGTTTGTCTTGTCACGCTACTAAATCTTGTTTGAAAAGGTGAGGCTTCAAGATGATTTAAGAATTACTGTTGCATAATTCTTTGAATTTAAATCGAACTATCTCTAGGGAGAAATTCTGGTGAACTTTAAGAGAACTGGTTTATTCAACAAACCAGGAATGCTAATTGCCAAATTGTTTTTCTGAAGCTTTTATATGGCAAAGAGGAATTCTGCTATGTAAATTTCACACCAAAGTTTCAGTGGTAAAAATACAGTAAGAGCTTTTTTCTTATTAATTTCCAAGGGTAATATGGAGGTTTTTATTTCCAAATATAACTTGAAAATTACCTTGAGAATTCGAGTTTTGATGACGTTATATACTTTTACAAATAAAAAAAAAAATAATTCCAAGTAGCCTGCTGATTAGGTGAGATAGGAGTATTATTTTATATATTTAACAGATTGTAGCAAGTGTTGTTTAAGCCATGCCTAGATTAGTATTTCTTTTGACTATGATATAACTAGTTTTTAATTTAAATATTGTTACTTGATTCCCTTCTGGTACTGGATGAATCCTTCTGGAGATAAAAATATGGGGCAAAAATAAAAGTAACACCTAGTTAGCTTATTTTGGAGCTTCTTGAAACCTTGCATTTAATGATACTTATCTGAAAGCTGCACAATTCATAGATTTTTTTTTCTTGACAGTAAAGCACCTGTTCTGTGATTTAGGTCTCAAGTGCTACAGCAAAACAGAACTAAAAGAATGGTGAGATTTAACTTTTAAGAAAAAGCGGTCTAGACAATATAACTGCTGGCCCACAACAAAGCTGAGCTTTTGGGTTGTGAAAGCAGCCAAGGAAACAGGATTCTGAACAATTCATGTCTTTCAAAGTAGAGCATGGGGAGTTTCTAGGAAGCTGACACTCAAGGTGAAGGTCCAGTCACTGCTTAGTCTGTGGGACTCTCTAAATAGCATCTCCTATTTACATAAAAATGAAGGAGACTGAGTGCAATGCCTTCAGTAGACTGAAATTCAATGGGACATTAAAGTAAGTAGCTTTAAACAGAGGGCAGACAGTGGAATGTAAAAAGTAAGAGAAAGAAAGTATGAGCAGAATAAAGAAAGCACCAGACAGAGCAACTAAAAAATACCCAGCATTTTATGAGCACAATATGTTGAAGTATTTAATGCTTAATATACTAATGTTTAATCAAGAGGGAAGAGGTTGATCAAATACTACAAAAGTTTAGTACAATGTACTTAGTTACGTCCATATTGACATACCCTATGGTCAAATACTTGTAAATTTTAGCCACTCAGCTTTTACATGAAATTACTTTTATTTGATTTCTTGGAGCTGAACAACTGAGATGGTCAGTTTACAGATACAACTTACAGTAGAAAGTTTTTAATTTTTTCACATTTTGTTATGCTAATGACATTGCTTAAGAATATTCAAGTTATGTACTAACCTCTCCCAACTCCTATCCTACATCTCAATTAAGGATGGAGAGCACTTAAATCAATTATAGGTAACTCAGAGGAGAAACCAATTTAATTCACTGACAAACTGAGCTAATCACCAGGGGAAGAAAAACGGCTGGTACTGGCTCCCAAAATATTAATTCACTACTGTATTCACTACTGTCATACCTACCTGCAACGCACCAAGGGAAGAATAAATTTTTCCCTTACTAATGTGATTTTTTACATGCTGGCTTCTATAGGTTATATTAGTGCTAAATTGTAGGAATACATTTTGAAAATATTGTCAGCAAGAAGATTCCATTTAGCAACAAAGCAGCTGTTAAGTCATACTAGAATAAAAAAAAAAACTAGTAAAAAAACATAACAACAAATTTGTTTTAGAAGATGGCAGGTTTGTGTCTTAGTGCTCTCTAACCTGTTCCTATCAGATGGCAAGATGGCTTGATTTGTTAAGGCATAAAGGATGCCCTGGTTGACAGCAAAATTTGCACCATCATTTCCTGACTGCACTGAAGAGACAGATTCTGTTTTAGGACATTAAAAATCTAATTTATGTTTTTGCTTCTGTGACTACTGTGACATGAAGCAGTTTATTGTTCTCTTCCCATGCATGCCTCCAAATAGACAACAACCTTTTTAGGAAGAAGTCGGAGATAAAGATACATCTACAGCTGACTCATGAGGACATGTTTTGTGAGGGGGTAATGCTTCTTGCTTTAATAGTCTGACTTACTTTAATAGGTCATTTAATCTTAATGGTGTCCCAGTGTAGCTATTAACTATTTAATGAAGAAAGCAGATGAGTAAGGTGGAGTGAAAGGCTTTCTGTGGTCCTTGTCCTGAAGAATAACATCACATCCTCATGTCCTCTCTAGTTTTGTTCTTGTTGGTTTTGGTTTGGTTTGGTTTGGTTTGTTTGTTTTTGTGAAGTACCAGTACTTAATGACTCTTGTCTTCCTATTAGAAAACTGCCACAAACAGGCACAACTAGGTATTTGTGGTAGAATCAGACTTGTTAGCACTAAGATGAAGGTGGCACTTTTAAACTTTAGAATTTATATTGCATATATTTTGAAGCTAGTAGATTCTGAGCATCACTGTCTTATTCAGCTGTTTGATTTTTGTTTACAAGGAGACAGTGTTGGAAACAGCACACACACAGACAGTAAGAGTCTAAAAATTCCAGTCATCTAAAGTCACTGTTTCCATGTGGCTTCTTTGCAAATTACTTTAGAGACATATGAGATACTAAAATTAGTTGTAAAGTTAACTCATGTTCATAATAGTATCAGCTATTTAGTTGAAGAGGAGCACCAATAAATTAACAAATTTTTCTTTCTCTGAGACAAATCACTACACCTGCAAGTAGAAAGTCTCCCTCCTACATGTCAAAAGCCTGTTCCTGTGTGAAGGCCTCAGTATATAAATTACATATATTTAATCTGAATTGTTTGGCTAGTAAAATACTTCTGATGCAATTGTTTTAGAGTCACAATTAAAAGAAATAAAGGGAAGGTTTTTTATCTGTACTGGAAACAAAAGTGTCATTTTCACGAACTTGATATTACCTTGAGAGTTGTTCCTACTTGTATTGAAAGGCCAATACCATAAAAGGGTATGATCACAGAGCCAGTGGATAAAGACAGTGTGATGGGAAAGGGCCAGTTTAGTTTCTGTGAAGGGAGATAGTGACACAATCACGGACTTCCAGCAGGTTTGAGTCAGGAAGTGCATGGACAAGCACAAACCAGGGAACATAGTTGTATTTTAAAAGAGCATTTGTAGAGCTTTCTTACTAAAAGCTGTCAAATAAAATTGTCATGGAATTCAAGTAAATGTCTTGTGCTGAGTTGGAAATATGGTTGAAAGATGGAAGCAGAGAGTACTTTTCGTTACTTTCTTAGGTAGAGAAAAGTCAGAAAATCCCTCTCCCAAAAATGTTTGAGCTTACTTATGTTGTTTTATGCAACAATCTTTGATTTTCGTCAATGACCCAGAAAAGGGAATGCACATGGAATACTTGCATGATGTTAAACTCTTTTAGGTAATCAGATGTTGTGCTGGTGTAAAGAATTCTGGAAGGCCTGACAAAAGAGGATGGGTAAAAAAAATAGGCTTTAAGAAGGAGATCAGTGTAAGGTAAAGCATAAAACCTGTCAAACTTGGAAGTCTAAGTTAATGAAATCTTGAAGTTGCTGATGTCAGCTCTCTGAAATCTTTGACTGAAACTGCAACAGCACCCCCCCCCAAAAAAAAAAACAACGAAAAAACCAAACTCTAAACAACAGAGGCGTAAGGTGTCATCAAGAATTGTATTGAGAGCAAGACAGAAGGCAGTTCACTGCTCTGAGGGAAATCTTAGTATACTCCTAGCCTGAGTACAGTGCACAGTTCTGGTCTACAAGGACACAACAAATTTAGAAAATGAACTGAGGAAGATAATTAAAATTATTCAAGGGGAGAGATTGTCAATCTGATAAAGCAGGGACTAAAAGGCCCTTGTCACTGCAGTCTTCTGTTTTCACACAATGTTTTTACAGACAGAAGGCTGTGAAAAGAATACTGCTGTGCAAGGGTGTTCCTTGACTATGTTCATCATTGTCACTCGAACGCTGAGGTGTGGAAAGTGTCTTCAGTACACACTTAAGACTTGAGCACGAGTCTTATGGAGAGTGACTGAGGGAGCTGGGCTTGTTTAGTCTGGGCAAAAGGAGGCTGCTCTCGGGCTGCTCGGGGGTCTTATTGCTCTCTACAACTACCTAGAAGGATGTTGTAGTAAGGAGGACATCACTCTGTTCTTTCAAGTAACAAGTAGTAGGACAAGAGAAAATGGCCTCAAGTTGTGCCAGTGGAGGTTTAGGATATTAGGAAAAAATTCTTCACTGAAAGGGTGGTCAAGCACTGGAACAGGCTGTCCGGGGAAGTGGTGGTATCACCATCCCTAGAGGTATTTAGAAGACATGTAAGTTAGTGGTGGACTTGGCAGTGCTGGGTCAATGGTTGGGCATAGAGATCTTAAAGGCCTTCTTCAACCTTAAATTATTCTATGATTCTGTGTAAAAGATCTGGTCTTGGAAGTTCTGTGGCACTGACATTCCCCATATGTCCTACTGCAAGCAAAATATTTATTTTGCACAAATATTTTTAGTCTTTTTCAACTCTACAGTTTCTGTAAGTAACACAACTTGCCTACACTTCCAGGAGGTGGCAAATCCCCTAAAATTTAGCTAGGCTGCTTAGAGTCACCATTTCCATGAGAGACGCAACATTTCTCGTGGGGAAGGCTGAGCCTGCCCTCGGGACACAGCCAGGGCTGGCACAGCTTGCACTGTGCAGCTCTTTCCCGCATGTTGCCCTCTCCGGCAGGCAGAGGTCTGGCTCCTGGCGCTTTCCAAGGCGGTGAGCGCGGGTGAGCGAGCGGCGGTGGCTGACGGGCTCCCTCCGCAGGGCCGCCAGCGCTACTGCGGAACCCAGACGGGGTGGGAAAAGGACGAGCGAAGAGTCACCTCTAAAATGCCGATTCCCAAAGTCGTGAAGGGTCTCGGTGCAGGCGGGAAACAATGGCGGGCGTGCCTGGGGAAGATCCCGTTATTTAGCGTCCTGTCCCACTCCGAGGAGGGCGTGGGACACTCTTGCCTCCGTCCGCCGCTCCTTGCGACCTGGTCAGGCGCTGGAAGTGGTGCTGCTGTGACCTGCTCCATCAGAAAAACGGAGCAAAATGTTTGCGTACGGAGCATCTCAGCGCACTGGTTACTTTCACAGTCGTAGGCTGGGTTTTGCAATTTTAATAGCTGTATTAAGAGAGTTTAAAGAGTGTGTTTCAGCTTTCTGCTGCTTTGTAAGTATCCCTGCACGTATCTACCAGTGCTCTACTGGGAAAGGATGTGTTCCTCAGCCTAAGGCTTTATACTCGGTGAGCCCAGATAGACAGCAATGGGGAATTGAGGGGAAATTGTTCAACCTGCATCAGAAAGTTATATCTTGACTCCAAGTCCAGGATCCTTCCCAATACAGAAATGTCAGACAGATTTTCCTCTCTTTTATGTCTCTACTTTTTATTTATTTATTTATTTAAGTTATTTTTTTTTCCCCAGAAGGAATGGATCAAATATAAGTCACCGGGGGGGG